>NC_090443.1:184389391-184704648 GCF_031143425.1 Pleurodeles waltl | reverse complement strand
GCAAGTGAGGTATCATTTTTATCGGGAGACTTGGGGGGAACGCTGGGTGGAAGGAGAATTTGTAGCTCCTCTCAGATTCCAGAACTTTCTGCCACAGAAATGTGAGGAACATGTGTTTTTTTAGCCAAATTTTGAGGTTTGCAAAGGATTCTGGGTAACAGAACCTGGTCCGAGCCCCGCAAGTCACCCCTCCTTGGATTCCCCTAGGTCTCTAGTTTTCAGAAATGCACAGGTTGGTAGGTTTCCCTAGGTGCCGGCTGAGCTAGAGGCCAAAATCTACAGTTAGGCACTTCGCAAAAAACACCTCTGTTTTTTCCCAAAATTTAGGATGTGTCCACGTTGCGCTTTGGGGTGTTTCCTGTCGCCGGCGCTAGGCCTACCCACGCAAGTGAGGTATCATTTTTATCGGGATACTTGGGGGAACGCTGGGTGGAAGGAAATTTGTAGCTCCTCTCAGATTCCAGAACTTTCTGCCACAGAAACTTGAGGGACATGTGTTTTTTTTAGCCAAATTTTGAGGTTTGCAAAGGATTCTGGGTAACAGAACCTGGTCCGAGCCCCGCAAGTCACCCCTCCTTGGATTCCCCTAGGTCTCTAGTTTTCAGAAATGCACAGGTTTGGTAGGTTTCCCTAGGTGCCGGCTGAGCTAGAGGCCAAAATCTACAGGTAGGCACTTCGCAAAAAACACCTCCGTTTTTTCCCAAAATTTAGGATGTGTCCACGTTGCGCTTTGGGGTGTTTCCTGTCGCCGGCGCTGGGCCTACCCACGCAAGTGAGGTATCATTTTTATCGGGAGACTTGGGGGAACGCTGGGTGGAAGGAAATTTGTAGCTCCTCTCAGATTCCAGAACTTTCTGCCACAAAAATGTGAGGAACATGTGTTTTTTTAGCCAAATTTTGAGGTTTGCAAAGGATTCTGGGTAACAGAACCTGGTTCCGAGCCCCCGCAAGTCACCCCTCCTTGGATTCCCCTAGGTCTCTAGTTTTCAGAAACGCACAGGTTTGGTAGGTTTCCCTAGGTGCCGGCTGAGCTAGAGGCCAAAATCTACAGGTAAGCACTTCGCAAAAAAACACCTCTGTTTTTTTCCAAAATTTCGGATGTGTCCACGTTGCGCTTTGGGGTGTTTCCTGTCGCCGGCGCTAGGCCTACCCACGCAAGTGAGGTATCATTTTCATCGGGAGACCTTGGGGGAACGCTGGGTGGAAGGAAATTTGTAGCTCCTCTCAGATTCCAGAACTTTCTGCCACAAAAATGTGAGGAACATGTGTTTTTTTTAGCCAAATTTTGAGGTTTGCAAAGGATTCTGGGTAACAGAACCTGGTCCGAGCCCCGCAAGTCACCCCTCCTTGGATTCCCCTAGGTCTCTAGTTTCAGAAATGCACAGGTTTGGTAGGTTTCCCTAGGTGCCGGCTGAGCTAGAGGCCAAAATCTACAGGTAGGCACTTCGCAAAAAACACCTCTGTTTTTTTCCAAATTTTAGGATGTGTCCACGTTGCGCTTTGGGGTGTTTCCTGTCGCCGGCGCTAGGCCTACCCACGCAAGTGAGGTATCATTTTTATCGGGAGACTTGGGGGGAACGCTGGGTGGAAGGAAATTTGTAGCTCCTCTCAGATTCCAGAACTTTCTGCCACAGAAATGTGAGGAACATGTGTTTTTTTTAGCCAAATTTTGAGGTTTGCAAAGGATTCTGGGTAACAGAACCTGGTCAGAGCCCCGCAAGTCACCCCTCCTTGGATTCCCCTAGGTCTCTAGTTTTCAGAAATGCACAGGTTTGGTAGGTTTCCCTAGGTGCCGGCTGAGCTAGAGGCCAAAATCTACAGGTAGGCACTTCGCAAAAAACACCTCCGTTTTTTCCCAAAATTTAGGATGTGTCCACGTTGCGCTTTTGGGTGTTTCCTGTCGCCGGCGCTAGGCCTACCCACGCAAGTGAGGTATCATTTTTATCGGGAGACTTGGGGGAAACGCTGGGTGGGAAGGAAATTTGTAGCTCCTCTCAGATTCCAGAACTTTTCTGCCACAGAAATGTGAGGGACATGTGTTTTTTTTAGCCAAATTTTGAGGTTTGCAAAGGATTCTGGGTAACAGAACCTGGTCCGAGCCCCGCAAGTCACCCCTCCTTGGATTCCCCTAGGTCTCTAGTTTTCAGAAAGCACAGGTTTGGTAGGTTTCCCTAGGTGCCGGCTGAGCTAGAGGCCAAAATCTACAGGTAGGCACTTCGCAAAAAACACCTCCGTTTTTTCCCAAAATTTAGGATGTGTCCACGTTGCGCTTTGGGGTGTTTCCTGTCGCCGGCGCTGGGCCTACCCACGCAAGTGAGGTATCATTTTTATCGGGAGACTTGGTGGGAACGCTGGGTGGAAGGAAATTTGTAGCTCCTCTCAGATTCCAGAACTTTCTGCCACAAAAATGTGAGGAACATGTGTTTTTTTAGCCAAATTTTGAGGTTTGCAAAGGATTCTGGGTAACAGAACCTGGTCCGAGCCCCGCAAGTCACCCCTCCTTGGATTCCCCTAGGTCTCTAGTTTTCAGAAATGCACAGGTTTGGTAGGTTTCCCTAGGTGCCGGCTGAGCTAGAGGCCAAAATCTACAGGTAAGCACTTCGCAAAAAACACCTCTGTTTTTTTCCAAAATTTCGGATGTGTCCACGTTGCGCTTTGGGGTGTTTTACTGTCGCCGGCGCTAGGCCTACCCACGCAAGTGAGGTATCATTTTCATCGGGAGACTTGGGGGGAACGCTGGGGTGGAAGGAAATTTGTAGCTCCTCTCAGATTCCAGAACTTTCTGCCACAAAAATGTGAGGAACATGTGTTTTTTTTAGCCAAATTTTGAGGTTTGCAAAGGATTCTGGGTAACAGAACCTGGTCCGAGCCCCGCAAGTCACCCCTCCTTGGATTCCCCTAGGTCTCTAGTTTTCAGAAATGCACAGGTTTGGTAGGTTTCCCTAGGTGCCGGCTGAGCTAGAGGCCAAAATCTACAGGTAGGCACTTCGCAAAAAACACCTCTGTTTTTTTCCAAAATTTAGGATGTGTCCACGTTGCGCTTTGGGGTGGTTTCCTGTCGCCGGTGCTAGGCCTACCCACGCAAGTGAGGTATCATTTTTATCGGGAGACTTGGGGGAACGCTGGGTGGAAGGAGATTTGTAGCTCCTCTCAGATTCCAGAACTTTCTGCCACAGAAATGTGAGGAACATGTGTTTTTTTAGCCAAATTTTGAGGTTTGCAAAGGATTCTGGGTAACAGAACCTGGTCCGAGCCCCGCAAGTCACCCCTCCTTGGATTCCCCTAGGTCTCTAGTTTTCAGAAATGCACAGGTTTGGTAGGTTTCCCTAGGTGCCGGCTGAGCTAGAGGCCAAAATCTACAGTTAGGCACTTCGCAAAAAACACCTCTGTTTTTTCCCAAAATTTAGGATGTGTCCACGTTGCGCTTTGGGGTGTTTCCTGTCGCCGGCGCTAGGCCTACCCACGCAAGTGAGGTATCATTTTTATCGGGATACTTGGGGGGAACGCTGGGTGGAAGGAAATTTGTAGCTCCTCTCAGATTCCAGAACTTTCTGCCACAGAAACTTGAGGGACATGTGTTTTTTTAGCCAAATTTTGAGGTTTGCAAAGGATTCTGGGTAACAGAACCTGGTCCGAGCCCCCGCAAGTCACCCCTCCTTGGATTCCCCTAGGTCTCTAGTTTTCAGAAATGCACAGGTTTGGTAGGTTTCCCTAGGTGCCGGCTGAGCTAGAGGCCAAAATCTACAGGTAGGCACTTCGCAAAAAACACCTCCGTTTTTTCCCAAAATTTAGGATGTGTCCACGTTGCGCTTGGGGTGTTTCCTGTCGCCGGCGCTGGGCCTACCCACGCAAGTGAGGTATCATTTTTATCGGGAGACTTGGGGGAACGCTGGGTGGAAGGAAATTTGTAGCTCCTCTCAGATTCCAGAACTTTCTGCCACAAAAATGTGAGGAACATGTGTTTTTTTTAGCCAAATTTTGAGGTTTGCAAAGGATTCTGGGTAACAGAACCTGGTCCGAGCCCCGCAAGTCACCCCTCCTTGGATTCCCCTAGGTCTCTAGTTTTCAGAAACGCACAGGTTTGGTAGGTTTCCCTAGGTGCCGGCTGAGCTAGAGGCCAAAATCTACAGGTAAGCACTTCGCAAAAAACACCTCTGTTTTTTTCCAAAATTTCGGATGTGTCCACGTTGCGCTTTGGGGTGTTTTCCTGTCGCCGGCGCTAGGCCTACCCACGCAAGTGAGGTATCATTTTCATCGGGAGACTTGGGGGAACGCTGGGTGGAAGGAAATTTGTAGCTCCTCTCAGATTCCAGAACTTTCTGCCACAAAAATGTGAGGGAACATGTGTTTTTTTTAGCCAAATTTTGAGGTTTTGCAAAGGATTCTGGGTAACAGAACCTGGTCCGAGCCCGCAAGTCACCCCTCCTTGGATTCCCCTAGGTCTCTAGTTTTCAGGAAATGCACAGGTTTGGTAGGTTTCCCTAGGTGCCGGCTGAGCTAGAGGCCAAAATCTACAGGTAGGGCACTTCGCAAAAAACACCCTCTGTTTTTTTCCAAATTTTAGGATGTGTCCACGTTGCGCTTGGGGTGTTTCCTGTCGCCGGCGCTAGGGCCTACCCACGCAAGTGAGGTATCATTTTTATCGGAGACTTGGGGGGAACGCTGGGTGGAAGGAAATTTGTAGCTCCTCTCAGATTCCAGAACTTTCTGCCACAGAAATGTGAGGAACATGTGTTTTTTTTAGCCAAATTTGAGGTTTGCAAAGGATTCTGGGTAACAGAACCTGGTCAGAGCCCCGCAAGTCACCCCTCCTTGGATTCCCCTAGGTCTCTAGTTTTCAGAAATGCACAGGTTTGGTAGGTTTCCCTAGGTGCCGGCTGAGCTAGAGGCCAAAATCTACAGGTAGGCACTTCGCAAAAAACACCTCCGTTTTTTTCCAAAATTTAGGATGTGTCCATGTTGCGCTTTGGGGTGTTTCCTGTCGCCGGCGCTAGGCCTACCCACGCAAGTGAGGTATCATTTTTTATCGGGAGACTTGGGGGGAACGCTGGGTGGAAGGAAATTTGTAGCTCCTCTCAGATTCCAGAACTTTCTGCCACAAAAATGTGAGGACCATGTGTTTTTTTTTAGCCAAATTTTGAGGATTGCAAAGGATTCTGGGTAACAGAACGTGGTCCGAGCCCCGCAAGTCACCCCTCCTTGGATTCCCCTAGGTCTCTAGTTTTCAGAAATGCACAGGTTTGGTAGGTTTCCCTAGCTGCCGGCTGAGCTAGAGGCCAAAAATCTACAGGTAGGCACTTCGCAAAAAACACCTCTGTTTTTTTCCAAAATTTAGGATGTGTCCACGTTGCGCTTTGGGGGTGTTTCCTGTCGCCGGCGCTAGGCCTATCCACGCAAAGTGAGGTATCATTTTTATCGGGAGACTTGGGGGAACGCTGGGTGGAAGGAAATTTGTAGCTCCTCTCAGATTCCAGAACTTTCTGCCACAAAAATGTGAGGAACATGTGTTTTTTTTAGCCAAATTTTGAGGTTTGCAAAGGATTCTGGGTAACAGAACCTGGTCCGAGCCCGCAAGTAACCCCTCCTTGGATTCCCCTAGGTCTCTAGTTTTCAGAAAGGCACAGATTTGGTAGGTTTCCCCTAGGTGCCGGCTGAGCTAGAGGCCAAAATCTACAGGTAGGCACTTCGCAAAAAACACCTCCGTTTTTTCCAAAATTTAGGATGTGTCCACGTTGCGCTTTGGGGTGGTTCCTGTCGCCGGCGCTGGGCCTACCCACGCAAGTGAGGTATCATTTTTATCGGGAGACTTGGGGGAACGCTGGGTGGAAGGAAATTTGTAGCTCCTCTCGATTCCAGAACTTTCTGCCACAGAAATTTGAGGGACAAGTGTTTTTTTTAGCAAATTTTGAGGTTTGCAAAGGATTCTGGGTAACAGAACCTGGTCCGAGCCCCGCAAGTCACCCCCTCCTTGGATTCCCCTAGGTCTCTAGTTTTCAGAAATGCACAGGTTTGGTAGGTTTCCCTAGGTGCCGGCTGAGCTAGAGGCCAAAATCTACAGGTAGGCACTTCGCAAAAAAACACCTCCGTTTTTTCCCAAAATTTAGGATGTGTCCACGTTGCGCTTTTGGGTGTTTCCTGTCGCCGGCGCTAGGCCTACCCACGCAAGTGAGGTATCATTTTTATCGGGAGACTTGGGGAAACGCTGGGTGGAAGGAAATTTGTAGCTCCTCTCAGATTCCAGAACTTTCTGCCACAGAAATGTGAGGGACATGTGTTTTTTTAGCCAAATTTTGAGGTTTGCAAAGGATTCTGGGTAACAGAACCTGGTCCGAGCCCCGCAAGTCACCCCTCCTTGGATTCCCCTAGGTCTCTAGTTTTCAGAAAGCACAGGTTTGGTAGGTTTCCCTAGGTGCCGGCTGAGCTAGAGGCCAAAATCTACAGGTAGGCACTTCGCAAAAAACACCTCCGGTTTTTTCCCAAAATTTAGGATGTGTCCACGTTGCGCTTTGGGGTGTTTCCTGTCGCCGGCGCTGGGCCTACCCACGCAAGTGAGGTATCATTTTTATCGGGAGACTTGGGGGAACGCTGGGTGGAAGGAAATTTGTAGCTCCTCTCAGATTCCAGAACTTTCTGCCACAAAAATGTGAGGAACATGTGTTTTTTTAGCCAAATTTTGAGGTTTGCAAAGGATTCTGGGTAACAGAACCTGGTCCGAGCCCCGCAAGTCACCCCTCCTTGGATTCCCCTAGGTCTCTAGTTTTCAGAAATGCACAGGTTTGGGTAGGTTTCCCTAGGTGCCGGCTGAGCTAGAGGCCAAAATCTACAGGTAAGCACTTCGCAAAAAACACCTCTGTTTTTTTCCAAAATTTCGGATGTGTCCACGTTGCGCTTTGGGGTGTGTTTTACTGTCGCCGGCGCTAGGCCTACCCACGCAAGTGAGGTATCAATTTTCATCGGGAGACTTGGGGGAACGCTGGGGTGGAAGGAAATTTGTAGCTCCTCTCAGATTCCAGAACTTTCTGCCACAAAAATGTGAGGAACATGTGTTTTTTTTAGCCAAATTTTGAGGTTTGCAAAGGATTCTGGGTAACAGAACCTGGTCCGAGCCCCGCAAGTCACCCCTCCTTGGATTCCCCTAGGTCTCTAGTTTTCAGAAATGCACAGGTTTGGTAGGTTTCCCTAGGTGCCGGCTGAGCTAGAGGCCAAAATCTACAGGTAGGCACTTCGCAAAAAACACCTCTGTTTTTTTCCAAAATTTAGGATGTGTCCACGTTGCGCTTTGGGGTGTTTCCTGTCGCCGGTGCTAGGCCTACCCACGCAAGTGAGGTATCATTTTTATCGGGAGACTTGGGGGAACGCTGGGTGGAAGGAGATTTGTAGCTCCTCTCAGATTCCAGAACTTTCTGCCACAGAAATGTGAGGAACATGTGTTTTTTTAGCCAAATTTTGAGGTTTGCAAAGGATTCTGGGTAACAGAACCTGGTCCGAGCCCCGCAAGTCACCCCTCCTTGGATTCCCCTAGGTCTCTAGTTTTCAGAAATGCACAGGTTTGGTAGGTTTCCCTAGGTGCCGGCTGAGCTAGAGGCCAAAATCTACAGTTAGGCACTTCGCAAAAAACACCTCTGTTTTTTCCCAAAATTTAGGATGTGTCCACGTTGCGCTTTGGGGTGTTTCCTGTCGCCGGCGCTAGGCCTACCCACGCAAGTGTAGGTATCATTTTTATCGGGATACTTGGGGGAACGCTGGGTGGAAGGAAATTTGTAGCTCCTCTCAGATTCCAGAACTTTCTGCCACAGAAACTTGAGGGACATGTGTTTTTTTAGCCAAATTTTGAGGTTTGCAAAGGATTCTGGGTAACAGAACCTGGTCCGAGCCCCGCAAGTCACCCCTCCTTGGATTCCCCTAGGTCTCTAGTTTTCAGAAATGCACAGGTTTGGTAGGTTTCCCTAGGTGCCGGCTGAGCTAGAGGCCAAAATCTACAGGTAGGCACTTCGCAAAAAACACCTCCGTTTTTTTCCCAAAATTTAGGATGTGTCCACGTTGCGCTTTGGGGTGTTTTCCTGTCGCCGGCGCTGGGCCTACCCACGCAAGTGAGGTATCATTTTTATCGGGAGACTTGGGGGGGAACGCTGGGTGGAAGGAAATTTGTAGCTCCTCTCAGATTCCAGAACTTTCTGCCACAAAAATGTGAGGAACATGTGTTTTTTTAGCCAAAATTTTGAGGTTTGCAAAGGATTCTGGGTAACAGAACCTGGTCCGAGCCCCGCAAGTCACCCCTCCTTGGATTCCCCTAGGTCTCTTGTTTTCAGAAACGCACAGGTTTGGTAGGTTTCCCTAGGTGCCGGCTGAGCTAGAGGCCAAAATCCTACAGGTAAGCACTTCGCAAAAAACACCTCTGTTTTTTTCCAAAATTTCGGATGTGTCCACGTTGCGCTTTGGGGTGGTTCCTGTCGCCGGCGCTAGGCCTACCCACGCAAGTGAGGTATCATTTTTCATCGGAGACTTGGGGGGAACGCTGGGTGGGAAGGAAATTTGTAGCTCCTCTCAGATTCCAGAACTTTCTGCCACAAAAATGTGAGGAACAATGTGTTTTTTTAGCCAAATTTTGAGGTTTGCAAAGGATTCTGGGTAACAGAACCTGGTCCGAGCCCCGCAAGTCACCCCTCCTTGGATTCCCCCTAGGTCTCTAGTTTTCAGAAATGCACAGGTTTGGTAGGTTTCCCTAGGTGCCGGCTGAGCTAGAGGCCAAAATCTACAGGTAGGCACTTCGCAAAAAACACCTCTGTTTTTTTCCAAATTTTAGGATGTGTCCACGTTGCGCTTTGGGGTGTTTCCTGTCGCCGGCGCTAGGCCTACCCACGCAAGTGAGGTATCATTTTTATCGGGAGACTTGGGGGAACGCTGGGTGGAAGGAAATTTGTAGCTCCTCTCAGATTCCAGAACTTTCTGCCACAGAAATGTGAGGAACATGTGTTTTTTAGCCAAATTTTGAGGTTTGCAAAGGATTCTGGGTAACAGAACCTGGTCAGAGCCCCGCAAGTCACCCCTCCTTGGATTCCCCTAGGTCTCTAGTTTTCAGAAATGCACAGGTTTGGTAGGTTTCCCTAGGTGCCGGCTGAGCTAGAGGCCAAAATCTACAGGTAGGCACTTCGCAAAAAACACCTCCGTTTTTTTCCAAAATTTAGGATGTGTCCATGTTGCGCTTTGGGGTGTTTCCTGTCGCCGGCGCTAGGCCTACCCACGCAAGTGAGGTATCCATTTTATCGGGAGACTTGGGGGAACGCTGGGTGGAAGGAAATTTGTAGCTCCTCTCAGATTCCAGAACTTTCTGCCACAAAAATGTGAGGAACATGTGTTTTTTTAGCCAAATTTTGAGGTTTGCAAAGGATTCTGGGTAACAGAACGTGGTCCGAGCCCCGCAAGTCACCCCTCCTTGGATTCCCCTAGGTCTCTAGTTTTCAGAAATGCACAGGTTTGGTAGGTTTCCCTAGCTGCCGGCTGAGCTAGAGGCCAAAATCTACAGGTAGGCACTTCGCAAAAAACACCTCTGTTTTTTTCCAAAATTTAGGATGTGTCCACGTTGCGCTTTGGGGTGTTTCCTGTCGCCGGCGCTAGGCCTATCCACGCAAGTGAGGTATCATTTTTTTATCGGGAGACTTGGGGGAACGCTGGGTGGAAGGAAATTTGTAGCTCCTCTCAGATTCCAGAACTTTCTGCCACAAAAATGTGAGGAACATGTGTTTTTTTAGCCAAATTTTGAGGTTTGCAAAGGATTCTGGGTAACAGAACCTGGTCCGAGCCCCGCAAGTAACCCCTCCTTGGATTCCCCTAGGTCTCTAGTTTTCAGAAATGCACAGGATTTGTAGGTTTCCCTAGGTGCCGGCTGAGCTAGAGGCCAAAATCTACAGGTAGGCACTTCGCAAAAAACACCTCCGTTTTTTCCCAAAATTTAGGATGTGTCCACGTTGCGCTTTGGGGTGTTTCCTGTCGCCGGCGCTAGGCCTACCCACGCAAGTGAGGTATCATTTTTATCGGGAGACTTGGGGGAACGCTGGGTGGAAGGAGATTTGTAGCTCCTCTCAGATTCCAGAACTTTCTGCCACAGAAATGTGAGGAACATGTGTTTTTTTAGCCAAATTTTGAGGTTTGCAAAGGATTCTGGGTAACAGAACCTGGTCCGAGCCCCGCAAGTCACCCCTCCTTGGATTCCCCTAGGTCTCTAGTTTTCAGAAATGCACAGGTTTGGTAGGTTTCCCTAGGTGCCGGCTGAGCTAGAGACCAAAATCTACAGGTAGGCACTTCGCAAAAAACACCTCTGTTTTTTCCCAAAATTTAGGATGTGTCCACGTTGCGCTTTGGGGTGTTTCCTGTCGCCGGCGCTAGGCCTACCCACGCAAGTGAGGTATCATTTTTATCGGGATACTTGGGGGAACGCTGGGTGGAAGGAAATTTGTAGCTCCTCTCAGATTCCAGAACTTTCTGCCACAAAAATGTGAGGAACATGTGTTTTTTTAGCCAAATTTTGAGGTTTGCAAAGGATTCTGGGTAACAGAACCTGGTCAGAGCCCCGCAAGTCACCCCTCCTTGGATTCCCCTAGGTCTCTAGTTTTCAGAAATGCACAGGTTTTGTATGTTTCCCTAGGTGCCGGCTGAGCTAGAGGCCAAAATCTACAGGTAGGCACTTCGCAAAAAACACCTCCGTTTTTTCCCAAAATTTAGGATGTGTCCACGTTGCGCTTTGGGGTGTTTCCTGTCGGCGGCGCTAGGCCTACCCATGCAAGTGAGGTATCATTTTTATCGGGAGACTTGGGGGAACGCTGGGTGGAAGGAAATTTGTAGCTCCTCTCAGATTCCAGAACTTTCTGCCACAAAAATGTGAGGAACATGTGTTTTTTTAGCCAAATTTTGAGGTTTGCAAAGGATTCTGGGTAACAGAACCTGGTCAGAGCCCCGCAAGTCACCCCTCCTTGGATTCCCCTAGGTCTCTAGTTTTCAGAAATGCACAGGTTTTGTATGTTTCCCTAGGTGCCGGCTGAGCTAGAGGCCAAAATCTACAGGTAGGCACTTCGCAAAAAACACCTCCGTTTTTTCCCAAAATTTAGGATGTGTCCACGTTGCGCTTTGGGGTGTTTCCTGTCGCCGGCGCTAGGCCTACCCACGCAAGTGAGGTATCATTTTTATCGGGAGACTTGGGGGAACGCTGGGTGGAAGGAGATTTGTAGCTCCTCTCAGATTCCAGAACTTTCTGCCACAGAAATGTGAGGAACATGTGTTTTTTTAGCCAAATTTTGAGGTTTGCAAAGGATTCTGGGTAACAGAACCTGGTCCGAGCCCCGCAAGTCACCCCTCCTTGGATTCCCCTAGGTCTCTAGTTTTCAGAAATGCACAGGTTTGGTAGGTTTCCCTAGGTGCCGGCTGAGCTAGAGGCCAAAATCTACAGGTAGGCACTTCGCAAAAAACACCTCTGTTTTTTTCCAAAATTTAGGATGTGTCCACGTTGCGCTTTGGGGTGTTTCCTGTCGCCGGTGCTAGGCCTACCCACGCAAGTGAGGTATCATTTTTATCGGGAGACTTGGGGGAACGCTGGGTGGAAGGAGATTTGTAGCTCCTCTCAGATTCCAGAACTTTCTGCCACAGAAATGTGAGGAACATGTGTTTTTTTAACCAAATTTTGAGGTTTGCAAAGGATTCTGGGTAACAGAACCTGGTCCGAGCCCCGCAAGTCACCCCTCCTTGGATTCCCCTAGGTCTCTAGTTTTCAGAAATGCACAGGTTTGGTAGGTTTCCCTAGGTGCCGGCTGAGCTAGAGGCCAAAATCTACAGTTAGGCACTTCGCAAAAAACACCTCTGTTTTTTCCCAAAATTTAGGATGTGTCCACGTTGCGCTTTGGGGTGTTTCCTGTCGCCGGCGCTAGGCCTACCCACGCAAGTGAGGTATCATTTTTATCGGGATACTTGGGGGAACGCTGGGTGGAAGGAAATTTGTAGCTCCTCTCAGATTCCAGAACTTTCTGCCACAGAAACTTGAGGGACATGTGTTTTTTTAGCCAAATTTTGAGGTTTGCAAAGGATTCTGGGTAACAGAACCTGGTCCGAGCCCCGCAAGTCACCCCTCCTTGGATTCCCCTAGGTCTCTAGTTTTCAGAAATGCACAGGTTTGGTAGGTTTCCCTAGGTGCCGGCTGAGCTAGAGGCCAAAATCTACAGGTAGGCACTTCGCAAAAAACACCTCTGTTTTTTCCCAAAATTTAGGATGTGTCCACGTTGCGCTTTGGGGTGTTTCCTGTCGCCGGCGCTGGGCCTACCCACGCAAGTGAGGTATCATTTTTATCGGGAGACTTGGGGGAATGCTGGGTGGAAGGAAATTTGTAGCTCCTCTCAGATTCCAGAACTTTCTGCCACAAAAATGTGAGGAACATGTGTTTTTTTAGCCAAATTTTGAGGTTTGCAAAGGATTCTGGGTAACAGAACCTGGTCCGAGCCCCGCAAGTCACCCCTCCTTGGATTCCCCTAGGTCTCTAGTTTTCAGAAACGCACAGGTTTGGTAGGTTTCCCTAGGTGCCGGCTGAGCTAGAGGCCAAAATCTACAGGTAAGCACTTCGCAAAAAACACCTCTGTTTTTTTCCAAAATTTCGGATGTGTCCACGTTGCGCTTTGGGGTGTTTCCTGTCGCCGGCGCTAGGCCTACCCACGCAAGTGAGGTATCATTTTCATCGGGAGACTTGGGGGAACGCTGGGTGGAAGGAAATTTGTAGCTCCTCTCAGATTCCAGAACTTTCTGCCACAAAAATGTGAGGAACATGTGTTTTTTTAGCCAAATTTTGAGGTTTGCAAAGGATTCTGGGTAACAGAACCTGGTCCGAGCCCCGCAAGTCACCCCTCCTTGGATTCCCCTAGGTCTCTAGTTTTCAGAAATGCACAGGTTTGGTAGGTTTCCCTAGGTGCCGGCTGAGCTAGAGGCCAAAATCTACAGGTAGGCACTTCGCAAAAAACACCTCTGTTTTTTTCCAAATTTTAGGATGTGTCCACGTTGCGCTTTGGGGTGTTTCCTGTCGCCGGCGCTAGGCCTACCCACGCAAGTGAGGTATCATTTTTATCGGGAGACTTGGGGGAACGCTGGGTGGAAGAAAATTTGTAGCTCCTCTCAGATTCCAGAACTTTCTGCCACAGAAATGTGAGGAACATGTGTTTTTTTAGCCAAATTTTGAGGTTTGCAAAGGATTCTGGGTAACAGAACCTGGTCAGAGCCCCGCAAGTCACCCCTCCTTGGATTCCCCTAGGTCTCTAGTTTTCAGAAATGCACAGGTTTGGTAGGTTTCCCTAGGTGCCGGCTGAGCTAGAGGCCAAAATCTACAGGTAGGCACTTCGCAAAAAACACCTCCGTTTTTTTCCAAAATTTAGGATGTGTCCATGTTGCGCTTTGGGGTGTTTCCTGTCGCCGGCGCTAGGCCTACCCACGCAAGTGAGGTATCATTTTTATCGGGAGACTTGGGGGAACGCTGGGTGGAAGGAAATTTGTAGCTCCTCTCAGATTCCAGAACTTTCTGCCACAAAAATGTGAGGAACATGTGTTTTTTTAGCCAAATTTTGAGGTTTGCAAAGGATTCTGGGTAACAGAACCTGGTCCGAGCCCCGCAAGTAACCCCTCCTTGGATTCCCCTAGGTCTCTAGTTTTCAGAAATGCACAGGTTTTGTAGGTTTCCCTAGGTGCCGGCTGAGCTAGAGGCCAAAATCTACAGGTAGGCACTTCGCAAAAAACACCTCCGTTTTTTCCCAAAATTTAGGATGTGTCCACGTTGCGCTTTGGGGTGTTTCCTGTCGCCGGCGCTAGGCCTTCCCACGCAAGTGAGGTATCATTTTTATCGGGAGACTTGGGGGAACGCTGGGTGGAAGGAAATTTGTATCTCCTCTCAGATTCCAGAACTTTCTGCCACAAAAATGTGAGGAACATGTGTTTTTTTAGCCAAATTTTGAGGTTTGCAAAGGATTCTGGGTAACAGAACCTGGTCCGAGCCCCGCAAGTCACCCCTCCTTGGATTCCCCTAGGACTCTTGTTTTCAGAAATGCACAGGTTTGGTAGGTTTCCCTAGGTGCCGGCTGAGCTAGAGGCCAAAATATACAGGTAGGCACTTCGCAAAAAACTCCTCCGTTTTTTCCCAAAATTTAGGATGTGTCCACGTTGCGCTTTGGGGTGTTTCCTGTCGCCGGCGCTAGGCCTACCCACGCAAGTGAGGTATCATTTTTATCGGGAGACTTGGGGGAACGCTGGGTGGAAGGAAATTTGTAGCTCCTCTCAGATTCCAGAACTTTCTGCCACAGAAATGTGAGGAACATGTGTTTTTTTAGCCAAATTTTGAGGTTTGCAAAGGATTCTGGGTAACAGAACCTGGTCCGAGCCCCGCAAGTAACCCCTCCTTGGATTCCCCTAGGTCTCTAGTTTTCAGAAATGCACAGGTTTGGTAGGTTTCCCTAGGTGCCGGCTGAGCTAGAGACCAAAATCTACAGGTAGGCACTTCGCAAAAAACACCTCTGTTTTTTCCCAAAATTTAGGATGTGTCCACGTTGCGCTTTGGGGTGTTTCCTGTCGCCGGCGCTAGGCCTACCCACGCAAGTGAGGTATCATTTTTATCGGGATACTTGGGGGAACGCTGGGTGGAAGGAAATTTGTAGCTCCTCTCAGATTCCAGAACTTTCTGCCACAGAAATGTGAGGGACATATGTTTTTTTAGCCAAATTTTGAGGTTTGCAAAGGATTCTGGGTAAAAGAACCTGGTCCGAGCCCCGCAAGTCACCCCTCCTTGGATTCCCCTAGGTCTCTAGTTTTCAGAAATGCACAGGTTTGGTAGGTTTCCCTAGGTGCCGGCTGAGCTAGAGGCCAAAATCTACAGGTAGGCACTTCGCAAAAAACTCCTCCGTTTTTTTCCAAAATTTAGGATGTGTCCACGTTGCGCTTTGGGGTGTTTCCTGTCGGCGGCGCTAGGCCTACCCATGCAAGTGAGGTATCATTTTTATCGGGAGACTTGGGGGAACGCTGGGTGGAAGGAAATTTGTAGCTCCTCTCAGATTCCAGAACTTTCTGCCACAAAAATGTGAGGAACATGTGTTTTTTTAGCCAAATTTTGAGGTTTGCAAAGGATTCTGGGTAACAGAACCTGGTCAGAGCCCCGCAAGTCACCCCTCCTTGGATTCCCCTAGGTCTCTAGTTTTCAGAAATGCACAGGTTTTGTATGTTTCCCTAGGTGCCGGCTGAGCTAGAGGCCAAAATCTACAGGTAGGCACTTCGCAAAAAACACCTCCGTTTTTTCCCAAAATTTAGGATGTGTCCACGTTGCGCTTTGGGGTGTTTCCTGTCGCCGGCGCTAGGCCTACCCACGCAAGTGAGGTATCATTTTTATCGGGAGACTTGGGGGAACGCTGGGTGGAAGGAGATTTGTAGCTCCTCTCAGATTCCAGAACTTTCTGCCACAGAAATGTGAGGAACATGTGTTTTTTTAGCCAAATTTTGAGGTTTGCAAAGGATTCTGGGTAACAGAACCTGGTCCGAGCCCCGCAAGTCACCCCTCCTTGGATTCCCCTAGGTCTCTAGTTTTCAGAAATGCACAGGTTTGGTAGGTTTCCCTAGGTGCCGGCTGAGCTAGAGACCAAAATCTACAGGTAGGCACTTCGCAAAAAACACCTCTGTTTTTTCCCAAAATTTAGGATGTGTCCACGTTGCGCTTTGGGGTGTTTCCTGTCGCCGGCGCTAGGCCTACCCACGCAAGTGAGGTATCATTTTTATCGGGATACTTGGGGGAACGCTGGGTGGAAGGAAATTTGTAGCTCCTCTCAGATTCCAGAACTTTCTGCCACAGAAATGTGAGGGACATATGTTTTTTTAGCCAAATTTTGAGGTTTGCAAAGGATTCTGGGTAAAAGAACCTGGTCCGAGCCCCGCAAGTCACCCCTCCTTGGATTCCCCTAGGTCTCTAGTTTTCAGAAATGCACAGGTTTGGTAGGTTTCCCTAGGTGCCGGCTGAGCTAGAGGCCAAAATCTACAGGTAGGCACTTCGCAAAAAACTCCTCCGTTTTTTTCCAAAATTTAGGATGTGTCCACGTTGCGCTTTGGGGTGTTTCCTGTCGCCGGCGCTAGGCCTACCCACGCAAGTGAGGTATCATTTTTATCGGGAGACTTGGGGGAACGCTGGGTGGAAGGAAATTTGTAGCTCCTCTCAGATTCCAGAACTTTCTGCCACAAAAATGTGAGGAACATGTGTTTTTTTAGCCAAATTTTGAGGTTTGCAAAGGATTCTGGGTAACAGAACCTGGTCAGAGCCCCGCAAGTCACCCCTCCTTGGATTCCCCTAGGTCTCTAGTTTTCAGAAATGCACAGGTTTTGTGTGTTTCCCTAGGTGCCGGCTGAGCTAGAGGCCAAAATCTACAGGTAGGCACTTCGCAAAAAACACCTCCGTTTTTTCCCAAAATTTAGGATGTGTCCACGTTGCGCTTTGGGGTGTTTCCTGTCGCCGGCGCTAGGCCTACCCACGCAAGTGAGGTATCATTTTTATCGGGAGACTTGGGGGAACGCTGGGTGGAAGGAGATTTGTAGCTCCTCTCAGATTCCAGAACTTTCTGCCACAGAAATGTGAGGAACATGTGTTTTTTTAGCCAAATTTTGAGGTTTGCAAAGGATTCTGGGTAACAGAACCTGGTCCGAGCCCCGCAAGTCACCCCTCCTTGGATTCCCCTAGGTCTCTAGTTTTCAGAAATGCACAGGTTTGGTAGGTTTCCCTAGGTGCCGGCTGAGCTAGAGACCAAAATCTACAGGTAGGCACTTCGCAAAAAACACCTCTGTTTTTTCCCAAAATTTAGGATGTGTCCACGTTGCGCTTTGGGGTGTTTCCTGTCGCCGGCGCTAGGCCTACCCACGCAAGTGAGGTATCATTTTTATCGGGATACTTGGGGGAACGCTGGGTGGAAGGAAATTTGTAGCTCCTCTCAGATTCCAGAACTTTCTGCCACAGAAATGTGAGGGACATGTGTTTTTTTAGCCAAATTTTGAGGTTTGCAAAGGATTCTGGGTAACAGAACCTGGTCCGAGCCCCGCAAGTCACCCCTCCTTGGATTCCCCTAGGTCTCTAGTTTTCAGAAATGCACAGGTTTTGTAGGTTTCCCTAGGTGCCGGCTGAGCTAGAGGCCAAAATCTACAGGTAGGCACTTCGCAAAAAACACCTCTGTTTTTTCCCAAAATTTAGGATGTGTCCACGTTGCGCTTTGGGGTGTTTCCTGTCGCCGGCGCTAGGCCTACCCACGCAAGTGAGGTATCATTTTTATCGGGATACTTGGGGGAACGCTGGGTGGAAGGAAATTTGTAGCTCCTCTCAGATTCCAGAACTTTCTGCCACAGAAACTTGAGGGACATGTGTTTTTTTAGCCAAATTTTGAGGTTTGCAAAGGATTCTGGGTAACAGAACCTGGTCCGAGCCCCGCAAGTCACCCCTCCTTGGATTCCCCTAGGTCTCTAGTTTTCAGAAATGCACAGGTTTGGTAGGTTTCCCTAGGTGCCGGCTGAGCTAGAGGCCAAAATCTACAGGTAGGCACTTCGCAAAAAACACCTCCGTTTTTTCCCAAAATTTAGGATGTGTCCACGTTGCGCTTTGGGGTGTTTCCTGTCGCCGGCGCTGGGCCTACCCACGCAAGTGAGGTATCATTTTTATCGGGAGACTTGGGGGAACGCTGGGTGGAAGGAAATTTGTAGCTCCTCTCAGATTCCAGAACTTTCTGCCACAAAAATGTGAGGAACATGTGTTTTTTTAGCCAAATTTTGAGGTTTGCAAAGGATTCTGGGTAACAGAACCTGGTCCGAGCCCCGCAAGTCACCCCTCCTTGGATTCCCCTAGGTCTCTAGTTTTCAGAAATGCACAGGTTTGGTAGGTTTCCCTAGGTGCCGGCTGAGCTAGAGGCCAAAATCTACAGGTAGGCACTTCGCAAAAAACATCTCTGTTTTTTTCCAAAATTTCGGATGTGTCCACGTTGCGCTTTGGGGTGTTTCCTGTCGCCGGCGCTAGGCCTACCCACGCAAGTGAGGTATCATTTTTATCGGGAGACTTGGGGAAACGCTGGGTGGAAGGAAATTTGTAGCTCCTCTCAGATTCCAGAACTTTCTGCCACAGAAATGTGAGGGACATGTGTTTTTTTAGCCAAATTTTGAGGTTTGCAAAGGATTCTGGGTAACAGAACCTGGTCCGAGCCCCGCAAGTCACCCCTCCTTGGATTCCCCTAGGTCTCTAGTTTTCAGAAAGGCACAGGTTTGGTAGGTTTCCCTAGGTGCCGGCTGAGCTAGAGGCCAAAATCTACAGGTAGGCACTTCGCAAAAAACACCTCCGTTTTTTCCCAAAATTTAGGATGTGTCCACGTTGCGCTTTGGGGTGTTTCCTGTCGCCGGCGCTGGGCCTACCCACGCAAGTGAGGTATCATTTTTATCGGGAGACTTGGGGGAACGCTGGGTGGAAGGAAATTTGTAGCTCCTCTCAGATTCCAGAACTTTCTGCCACAGAAATTTGAGGGACATGTGTTTTTTTAGCCAAATTTTGAGGTTTGCAAAGGATTCTGGGTAACAGAACCTGGTCCGAGCCCCGCAAGTCACCCCTCCTTGGATTCCCCTAGGTCTCTAGTTTTCAGAAATGCACAGGTTTGGTAGGTTTCCCTAGGTGCCGGCTGAGCTAGAGGCCAAAATCTACAGGTAGGCACTTCGCAAAAAACACCTCTGTTTTTTCCCAAAATTTAGGATGTGTCCACGTTGCGCTTTTGGGTGTTTCCTGTCGCCGGCGCTAGGCCTACCCACGCAAGTGAGGTATCATTTTTATCGGGAGACTTGGGGAAACGCTGGGTGGAAGGAAATTTGTAGCTCCTCTCAGATTCCAGAACTTTCTGCCACAGAAATGTGAGGGACATGTGTTTTTTTAGCCAAATTTTGAGGTTTGCAAAGGATTCTGGGTAACAGAACCTGGTCCGAGCCCCGCAAGTCACCCCTCCTTGGATTCCCCTAGGTCTCTAGTTTTCAGAAAGGCACAGGTTTGGTAGGTTTCCCTAGGTGCCGGCTGAGCTAGAGGCCAAAATCTACAGGTAGGCACTTCGCAAAAAACACCTCCGTTTTTTCCCAAAATTTAGGATGTGTCCACGTTGCGCTTTGGGGTGTTTCCTGTCGCCGGTGCTGGGCCTACCCACGCAAGTGAGGTATCATTTTTATCGGGAGACTTGGGGGAACGCTGGGTGGAAGGAAATTTGTAGCTCCTCTCAGATTCCAGAACTTTCTGCCACAGAAATTTGAGGGACATGTTTTTTTAGCCAAATTTTGAGGTTTGCAAAGGATTCTGGGTAACAGAACCTGGTCCGAGCCCCGCAAGTCACCCCTCCTTGGATTCCCCTAGGTCTCTAGTTTTCAGAAATGCACAGGTTTGGTAGGTTTCCCTAGGTGCCGGCTGAGCTAGAGGCCAAAATCTACAGGTAGGCACTTCGCAAAAAACACCTCCGTTTTTTCCCAAAATTTAGGATGTGTCCACGTTGCGCTTTGGGGTGTTTCCTGTCGCCGGCGCTGGGCCTACCCACGCAAGTGAGGTATCATTTTTATCGGGAGACTTGGGGGAACGCTGGGTGGAAGGAAATTTGTAGCTCCTCTCAGATTCCAGAACTTTCTGCCACAAAAATGTGAGGAACATGTGTTTTTTTAGCCAAATTTTGAGGTTTGCAAAGGATTCTGGGTAACAGAACCTGGTCCGAGCCCCGCAAGTCACCCCTCCTTGGATTCCCCTAGGTCTCTAGTTTTCAGAAATGCACAGGTTTGGTAGGTTTCCCTAGGTGCCGGCTGAGCTAGAGGCCTAAATCTACAGGTAAGCACTTCGCAAAAAACACCTCTGTTTTTTTCCAAAATTTCGGATGTGTCCACGTTGCGCTTTGGGGTGTTTTACTGTCGCCGGCGCTAGGCCTACCCACGCAAGTGAGGTATCATTTTCATCGGGAGACTTGGGGGAACGCTGGGTGGAAGGAAATTTGTAGCTCCTCTCAGATTCCAGAACTTTCTACCACAAAAATGTGAGGAACATGTGTTTTTTTAGCCAAATTTTGAGGTTTGCAAAGGATTCTGGGTAACAGAACCTGGTCCGAGCCCCGCAAGTCACCCCTCCTTGGATTCCCCTACGTCTCTAGTTTTCAGAAATGCACAGGTTTGGTAGGTTTCCCTAGGTGCCGGCTGAGCTAGAGGCCAAAATCTACAGGTAGGCACTTCGCAAAAAACACCTCTGTTTTTTTCCAAAATTTCGGATGTGTCCACGTTGCGCTTTGGGGTGTTTCCTGTCGCCGGTGCTAGGCCTACCCACGCAAGTGAGGTATCATTTTTATCGGGAGACTTGGGGGAACGCTGGGTGGAAGGAGATTTGTAGCTCCTCTCAGATTCCAGAACTTTCTGCCACAGAAATGTGAGGAACATGTGTTTTTTTAGCCAAATTTTGAGGTTTGCAAAGGATTCTGGGTAACAGAACCTGGTCCGAGCCCCGCAAGTCACCCCTCCTTGGATTCCCCTAGGTCTCTAGTTTTCAGAAATGCACAGGTTTGGTAGGTTTCCCTAGGTGCCGGCTGAGCTAGAGGCCAAAATCTACAGTTAGGCACTTCGCAAAAAACACCTCTGTTTTTTCCCAAAATTTAGGATGTGTCCACGTTGCGCTTTGGGGTGTTTCCTGTCGCCGGCGCTAGGCCTACCCACGCAAGTGAGGTATCATTTTTATCGGGATACTTGGGGGAACGCTGGGTGGAAGGAAATTTGTAGCTCCTCTCAGATTCCAGAACTTTCTGCCACAGAAACTTGAGGGACATGTGTTTTTTTAGCCAAATTTTGAGGTTTGCAAAGGATTCTGGGTAACAGAACCTGGTCCGAGCCCCGCAAGTCACCCCTCCTTGGATTCCCCTAGGTCTCTAGTTTTCAGAAATGCACAGGTTTGGTAGGTTTCCCTAGGTGCCGGCTGAGCTAGAGGCCAAAATCTACAGGTAGGCACTTCGCAAAAAACACCTCCGTTTTTTCCCAAAATTTAGGATGTGTCCACGTTGCGCTTTGGGGTGTTTCCTGTCGCCGGCGCTGGGCCTACCCACGCAAGTGAGGTATCATTTTTATCGGGAGACTTGGGGGAACGCTGGGTGGAAGGAAATTTGTAGCTCCTCTCAGATTCCAGAACTTTCTGCCACAAAAATGTGAGGAACATGTGTTTTTTTAGCCAAATTTTGAGGTTTGCAAAGGATTCTGGGTAACAGAACCTGGTCCGAGCCCCGCAAGTCACCCCTCCTTGGATTCCCCTAGGTCTCTAGTTTTCAGAAACGCACAGGTTTTGTAGGTTTCCCTAGGTGCCGGCTGAGCTAGAGGCCAAAATCTACAGGTAAGCACTTCGCAAAAAACACCTCTGTTTTTTTCCAAAATTTCGGATGTGTCCACGTTGCGCTTTGGGGTGTTTCCTGTCGCCGGCGCTAGGCCTACCCACGCAAGTGAGGTATCATTTTCATCGGGAGACTTGGGGGAACGCTGGGTGGAAGGAAATTTGTAGCTCCTCTCAGATTCCAGAACTTTCTGCCACAAAAATGTGAGGAACATGTGTTTTTTTAGCCAAATTTTGAGGTTTGCAAAGGATTCTGGGTAACAGAACCTGGTCCGAGCCCCGCAAGTCACCCCTCCTTGGATTCCCCTAGGTCTCTAGTTTTCAGAAATGCACAGGTTTGGTAGGTTTCCCTAGGTGCCGGCTGAGCTAGAGGCCAAAATCTACAGGTAGGCACTTCGCAAAAAACACCTCTGTTTTTTTCCAAATTTTAGGATGTGTCCACGTTGCGCTTTGGGGTGTTTCCTGTCGCCGGCGCTAGGCCTACCCACGCAAGTGAGGTATCATTTTTATCGGGAGACTTGGGGGAACGCTGGGTGGAAGGAAATTTGTAGCTCCTCTCAGATTCCAGAACTTTCTGCCACAGAAATGTGAGGAACATGTGTTTTTTTAGCCAAATTTTGAGGTTTGCAAAGGATTCTGGGTAACAGAACCTGGTCAGAGCCCCGCAAGTCACCCCTCCTTGGATTCCCCTAGGTCTCTAGTTTTCAGAAATGCACAGGTTTGGTAGGTTTCCCTAGGTGCCGGCTGAGCTAGAGGCCAAAATCTACAGGTAGGCACTTCGCAAAAAACACCTCCGTTTTTTTCCAAAATTTAGGATGTGTCCATGTTGCGCTTTGGGGTGTTTCCTGTCGCCGGCGCTAGGCCTACCCACGCAAGTGAGGTATCATTTTTATCGGGAGACTTGGGGGAACGCTGGGTGGAAGGAAATTTGTAGCTCCTCTCAGATTCCAGAACTTTCTGCCACAAAAATGTGAGGAACATGTGTTTTTTTAGCCAAATTTTGAGGTTTGCAAAGGATTCTGGGTAACAGAACCTGGTCCGAGCCCCGCAAGTCACCCCTCCTTGGATTCCCCTAGGTCTCTAGTTTTCAGAAATGCACAGGTTTGGTAGGTTTCCCTAGGTGCCGGCTGAGCTAGAGGCCAAAATCTACAGGTAGGCACTTCGCAAAAAACACCTCTGTTTTTTTCCAAATTTTAGGATGTGTCCACGTTGCGCTTTGGGGTGTTTCCTGTCGCCGGCGCTAGGCCTACCCACGCAAGTGAGGTATCATTTTTATCGGGAGACTTGGGGGAACGCTGGGTGGAAGGAAATTTGTAGCTCCTCTCAGATTCCAGAACTTTCTGCCACAGAAATGTGAGGAACATGTGTTTTTTTAGCCAAATTTTGAGGTTTGCAAAGGATTCTGGGTAACAGAACCTGGTCAGAGCCCCGCAAGTCACCCCTCCTTGGATTCCCCTAGGTCTCTAGTTTTCAGAAATGCACAGGTTTGGTAGGTTTCCCTAGGTGCCGGCTGAGCTAGAGGCCAAAATCTACAGGTAGGCACTTCGCAAAAAACACCTCCGTTTTTTTCCAAAATTTAGGATGTGTCCATGTTGCGCTTTGGGGTGTTTCCTGTCGCCGGCGCTAGGCCTACCCACGCAAGTGAGGTATCATTTTTATCGGGAGACTTGGGGGAACGCTGGGTGGAAGGAAATTTGTAGCTCCTCTCAGATTCCAGAACTTTCTGCCACAAAAATGTGAGGAACATGTGTTTTTTTAGCCAAATTTTGAGGTTTGCAAAGGATTCTGGGTAACAGAACGTGGTCCGAGCCCCGCAAGTCACCCCTCCTTGGATTCCCCTAGGTCTCTAGTTTTCAGAAATGCACAGGTTTGGTAGGTTTCCCTAGCTGCCGGCTGAGCTAGAGGCCAAAATCTACAGGTAGGCACTTCGCAAAAAACACCTCTGTTTTTTTCCAAAATTTAGGATGTGTCCACGTTGCGCTTTGGGGTGTTTCCTGTCGCCGGCGCTAGGCCTACCCACGCAAGTGAGGTATCATTTTTATCGGGAGACTTGGGGGAACGCTGGGTGGAAGGAAATTTGTAGCTCCTCTCAGATTCCAGAACTTTCTGCCACAAAAATGTGAGGAACATGTGTTTTATTAGCCAAATTTTGAGGTTTGCAAAGGATTCTGGGTAACAGAACCTGGTCCGAGCCCCGCAAGTAACCCCTCCTTGGATTCCCCTAGGTCTCTAGTTTTCAGATATGCACAGGATTTGTAGGTTTCCCTAGATGCCGGCTAAGCTAGAGGCCAAAATCTACAGGTAGGCACTTCGCAAAAAACACCTCCGTTTTTTCCCAAAATTTAGGACGTGTCCACGTTGCGCTTTGGGGTGTTTCCTGTCGCCGGCGCTGGGCCTACCCACGCAAGTGAGGTATCATTTTTATCGGGAGACTTGGGGGAACGCTGGGTGGAAGGAGATTTGTAGCTCCTCTCAGATTCCAGAACTTTCTGCCACAGAAATGTGAGGAACATGTGTTTTTTTAGCCAAATTTTGAGGTTTGCAAAGGATTCTGGGTAACAGAACCTGGTCCGAGCCCCGCAAGTCACCCCTCCTTGGATTCCCCTAGGTCTCTAGTTTTCAGAAATGCACAGGTTTGGTAGGTTTCCCTAGGTGCCGGCTGAGCTAGAGACCAAAATCTACAGGTAGGCACTTCGCAAAAAACACCTCTGTTTTTTCCCAAAATTTAGGATGTGTCCACGTTGCGCTTTGGGGTGTTTCCTGTCGCCGGCGCTAGGCCTACCCACGCAAGTGAGGTATCATTTTTATCGGGATACTTGGGGGAACGCTGGGTGGAAGGAAATTTGTAGCTCCTCTCATATTCCAGAACTTTCTGCCACAGAAATGTGAGGGACATATGTTTTTTTAGCCAAATTTTGAGGTTTGCAAAGGATTCTGGGTGAAAGAACCTGGTCCGAGCCCCGCAAGTCACCCCTCCTTGGATTCCCCTAGGTCTCTAGTTTTCAGAAATGCACAGGTTTGGTAGGTTTCCCTAGGTGCCGGCTGAGCTAGAGGCCAAAATCTACAGGTAGGCACTTCGCAAAAAACTCCTCCGTTTTTTTCCAAAATTTAGGATGTGTCCACGTTGCGCTTTGGGGTGTTTCCTGTCGGCGGCGCTAGGCCTACCCACGCAAGTGAGGTATCATTTTTATCGGGAGACTTGGGGGAACGCTGGGTGGAAGGAAATTTGTAGCTCCTCTCAGATTCCAGAACTTTCTGCCACAAAAATGTGAGGAACATGTGTTTTTTTAGCCAAATTTTGAGGTTTGCAAAGGATTCTGGGTAACAGAACCTGGTCAGAGCCCCGCAAGTCACCCCTCCTTGGATTCCCCTAGGTCTCTAGTTTTCAGAAATGCACAGGTTTTGTATGTTTCCCTAGGTGCCGGCTGAGCTAGAGGCCAAAATCTACAGGTAGGCACTTCGCAAAAAACACCTCCGTTTTTTCCCAAAATTTAGGATGTGTCCACGTTGCGCTTTGGGGTGTTTCCTGTCGCCGGCGCTAGGCCTACCCACGCAAGTGAGGTATCATTTTTATCGGGAGACTTGGGGGAACGCTGGGTGGAAGGAGATTTGTAGCTCCTCTCAGATTCCAGAACTTTCTGCCACAGAAATGTGAGGAACATGTGTTTTTTTAGCCAAATTTTGAGGTTTGCAAAGGATTCTGGGTAACAGAACCTGGTCCGAGCCCCGCAAGTCACCCCTCCTTGGATTCCCCTGGGTCTCTAGTTTTCAGAAATGCACAGGTTTGGTAGGTTTCCCTAGGTGCCGGCTGAGCTAGAGACCAAAATCTACAGGTAGGCACTTCGCAAAAAACACCTCTGTTTTTTCCCAAAATTTAGGATGTGTCCACGTTGCGCTTTGGGGTGTTTCCTGTCGCCGGCGCTAGGCCTACCCACGCAAGTGAGGTATCATTTTTATCGGGATACTTGGGGGAACGCTGGGTGGAAGGAAATTTGTAGCTCCTCTCAGATTCCAGAACTTTCTGCCACAGAAATGTGAGGGACATATGTTTTTTTAGCCAAATTTTGAGGTTTGCAAAGGATTCTGGGTAAAAGAACCTGGTCCGAGCCCCGCAAGTCACCCCTCCTTGGATTCCCCTAGGTCTCTAGTTTTCAGAAATGCACAGGTTTGGTAGGTTTCCCTAGGTGCCGGCTGAGCTAGAGGCCAAAATCTACAGGTAGGCACTTCGCAAAAAACTCCTCCGTTTTTTTCCAAAATTTAGGATGTGTCCACGTTGCGCTTTGGGGTGTTTCCTGTCGCCGGCGCTAGGCCTACCCACGCAAGTGAGGTATCATTTTTATCGGGAGACTTGGGGGAACGCTGGGTGGAAGGAAATTTGTAGCTCCTCTCAGATTCCAGAACTTTCTGCCACAAAAATGTGAGGAACATGTGTTTTTTTAGCCAAATTTTGAGGTTTGCAAAGGATTCTGGGTAACAGAACCTGGTCAGAGCCCCGCAAGTCACCCCTCCTTGGATTCCCCTAGGTCTCTAGTTTTCAGAAATGCACAGGTTTTGTATGTTTCCCTAGGTGCCGGCTGAGCTAGAGGCCAAAATCTACAGGTAGGCACTTCGCAAAAAACACCTCCGTTTTTTCCCAAAATTTAGGATGTGTCCACGTTGCGCTTTGGGGTGTTTCCTGTCGCCGGCGCTAGGCCTACCCACGCAAGTGAGGTATCATTTTTATCGGGAGACTTGGGGGAACGCTGGGTGGAAGGAGATTTGTAGCTCCTCTCAGATTCCAGAACTTTCTGCCACAGAAATGTGAGGAACATGTGTTTTTTTAGCCAAATTTTGAGGTTTGCAAAGGATTCTGGGTAACAGAACCTGGTCCGAGCCCCGCAAGTCACCCCTCCTTGGATTCCCCTAGGTCTCTAGTTTTCAGAAATGCACAGGTTTGGTAGGTTTCCCTAGGTGCCGGCTGAGCTAGAGACCAAAATCTACAGGTAGGCACTTCGCTATAAACACCTCTGTTTTTTCCCAAAATTTAGGATGTGTCCACGTTGCGCTTTGGGGTGTTTCCTGTCGCCGGCGCTAGGCCTACCCACGCAAGTGAGGTATCATTTTTATCGGGATACTTGGGGGAACGCTGGGTGGAAGGAAATTTGTAGCTCCTCTCAGATTCCAGAACTTTCTGCCACAGAAATGTGAGGGACATGTGTTTTTTTAGCCAAATTTTGAGGTTTGCAAAGGATTCTGGGTAACAGAACCTGGTCCGAGCCCCGCAAGTCACCCCTCCTTGGATTCCCCTAGGTCTCTAGTTTTCAGAAATGCACAGGTTTTGTAGGTTTCCCTAGGTGCCGGCTGAGCTAGAGGCCAAAATCTACAGGTAGGCACTTCGCAAAAAACACCTCCGTTTTTTCCCAAAATTTAGGATGTGTCCACGTTGCGCTTTGGGGTGTTTCCTGTCGCCGGCGCTAGGCCTACCCACGCAAGTGAGGTATCATTTTTATCGGGAGACTTGGGGGAACGCTGGGTGGAAGGAGATTTGTAGCTCCTCTCAGATTCCAGAACTTTCTGCCACAGAAATGTGAGGAACATGTGTTTTTTTAGCCAAATTTTGAGGTTTGCAAAGGATTCTGGGTAACAGAACCTGGTCCGAGCCCCGCAAGTCACCCCTCCTTGGATTCCCCTAGGTCTCTAGTTTTCAGAAATGCACAGGTTTGGTAGGTTTCCCTAGGTGCCGGCTGAGCTAGAGACCAAAATCTACAGGTAGGCACTTCGCAAAAAACACCTCTGTTTTTTCCCAAAATTTAGGATGTGTCCACGTTGCGCTTTGGGGTGTTTCCTGTCGCCGGCGCTAGGCCTACCCACGCAAGTGAGGTATCATTTTTATCGGGATACTTGGGGGAACGCTGGGTGGAAGGAAATTTGTAGCTCCTCTCAGATTCCAGAACTTTCTGCCACAGAAATGTGAGGGACATGTGTTTTTTTAGCCAAATTTTGAGGTTTGCAAAGGATTCTGGGTAAAAGAACCTGGTCCGAGCCCCGCAAGTCACCCCTCCTTGGATTCCCCTAGGTCTCTAGTTTTCAGAAATGCACAGGTTTGGTAGGTTTCCCTAGGTGCCGGCTGAGCTAGAGGCCAAAATCTACAGGTAGGCACTTCGCAAAAAACACCTCCGTTTTTTTCCAAAATTTAGGATGTGTCCACGTTGCGCTTTGGGGTGTTTCCTGTCGCCGGCGCTAGGCCTACCCACGCAAGTGAGGTATCATTTTTATCGGGATACTTGGGGGAACGCTGGGTGGAAGGAAATTTGTAGCTCCTCTCAGATTCCAGAACTTTCTGCCACAGAAATGTGAGGGACATGTGTTTTTTTAGCCAAATTTTGAGGTTTGCAAAGGATTCTGGGTAACAGAATCTGGTCCGAGCCCCGCAAGTCACCCCTCCTTGGATTCCCCTAGGTCTCTAGTTTTCAGAAATGCACAGGTTTGGTAGGTTTCCCTAGGTGCCGGCTGAGCTAGAGGCCAAAATCTACAGGTAGGCACTTCGCAAAAAACTCCTCCGTTTTTTTCCAAAATTTAGGATGTGTCCACGTTGCGCTTTGGGGTGTTTCCTGTCGGCGGCGCTAGGCCTACCCACGCAAGTGAGGTATCATTTTTATCGGGAGACTTGGGGGAACGCTGGGTGGAAGGAAATTTGTAGCTCCTCTCAGATTCCAGAACTTTCTGCCACAAAAATGTGAGGAACATGTGTTTTTTTAGCCAAATTTTGAGGTTTGCAAAGGATTCTGGGTAACAGAACCTGGTCAGAGCCCCGCAAGTCACCCCTCCTTGGATTCCCCTAGGTCTCTAGTTTTCAGAAATGCACAGGTTTTGTATGTTTCCCTAGGTGCCGGCTGAGCTAGAGGCCAAAATCTACAGGTAGGCACTTCGCAAAAAACACCTCCGTTTTTTCCCAAAATTTAGGATGTGTCCACGTTGCGCTTTGGGGTGTATCCTGTCGCCGGCGCTAGGCCTACCCACGCAAGTGAGGTATCATTTTTATCGGGAGACTTGGGGGAATGCTGGGTGGAAGGAGATTTGTAGCTCCTCTCAGATTCCAGAACTTTCTGCCACAGAAATGTGAGGAACATGTGTTTTTTTAGCCAAATTTTGAGGTTTGCAAAGGATTCTGGGTAACAGAACCTGGTCCGAGCCCCGCAAGTCACCCCTCCTTGGATTCCCCTAGGTCTCTAGTTTTCAGAAATGCACAGGTTTGGTAGGTTTCCCTAGGTGCCGGCTGAGCTAGAGACCAAAATCTACAGGTAGGCACTTCGCAAAAAACACCTCTGTTTTTTCCCAAAATTTAGGATGTGTCCACGTTGCGCTTTGGGGTGTTTCCTGTCGCCGGCGCTAGGCCTACCCACGCAAGTGAGGTATCATTTTTATCGGGATACTTGGGGGAACGCTGGGTGGAAGGAAATTTGTAGCTCCTCTCAGATTCCAGAACTTTCTGCCACAGAAATGTGAGGGACATATGTTTTTTTAGCCAAATTTTGAGGTTTGCAAAGGATTCTGGGTAAAAGAACCTGGTCCGAGCCCCGCAAGTCACCCCTCCTTGGATTCCCCTAGGTCTCTAGTTTTCAGAAATGCACAGGTTTGGTAGGTTTCCCTAGGTGCCGGCTGAGCTAGAGGCCAAAATCTACAGGTAGGCACTTCGCAAAAAACTCCTCCGTTTTTTTCCAAAATTTAGGATGTGTCCACGTTGCGCTTTGGGGTGTTTCCTGTCGCCGGCGCTAGGCCTACCCACGCAAGTGAGGTATCATTTTTATCGGGAGACTTGGGGGAACGCTGGGTGGAAGGAAATTTGTAGCTCCTCTCAGATTCCAGAACTTTCTGCCACAAAAATGTGAGGAACATGTGTTTTTTTAGCCAAATTTTGAGGTTTGCAAAGGATTCTGGGTAACAGAACCTGGTCAGAGCCCCGCAAGTCACCCCTCCTTGGATTCCCCTAGGTCTCTAGTTTTCAGAAATGCACAGGTTTTGTATGTTTCCCTAGGTGCCGGCTGAGCTAGAGGCCAAAATCTACAGGTAGGCACTTCGCAAAAAACACCTCCGTTTTTTCCCAAAATTTAGGATGTGTCCACGTTGCGCTTTGGGGTGTTTCCTGTCGCCGGCGCTAGGCCTACCCACGCAAGTGAGGTATCATTTTTATCGGGAGACTTGGGGGAACGCTGGGTGGAAGGAGATTTGTAGCTCCTCTCAGATTCCAGAACTTTCTGCCACAGAAATGTGAGGAACATGTGTTTTTTTAGCCAAATTTTGAGGTTTGCAAAGGATTCTGGGTAACAGAACCTGGTCCGAGCCCCGCAAGTCACCCCTCCTTGGATTCCCCTAGGTCTCTAGTTTTCAGAAATGCACAGGTTTGGTAGGTTTCCCTAGGTGCCGGCTGAGCTAGAGACCAAAATCTACAGGTAGGCACTTCGCAAAAAACACCTCTGTTTTTTCCCAAAATTTGGGATGTGTCCACGTTGCGCTTTGGGGTGTTTCCTGTCGCCGGCGCTAGGCCTACCCACGCAAGTGAGGTATCATTTTTATCGGGATACTTGGGGGAACGCTGGGTGGAAGGAAATTTGTAGCTCCTCTCAGATTCCAGAACTTTCTGCCACAGAAATGTGAGGGACATGTGTTTTTTTAGCCAAATTTTGAGGTTTGCAAAGGATTCTGGGTAACAGAACCTGGTCCGAGCCCCGCAAGTCACCCCTCCTTGGATTCCCCTAGGTCTCTAGTTTTCAGAAATGCACAGGTTTTGTAGGTTTCCCTAGGTGCCGGCTGAGCTAGAGGCCAAAATCTACAGGTAGGCACTTCGCAAAAAACACCTCCGTTTTTTCCCAAAATTTAGGATGTGTCCACGTTGCGCTTTGGGGTGTTTCCTGTCGCCGGCGCTAGGCCTACCCACGCAAGTGAGGTATCATTTTTATCGGGAGACTTGGGGGAACGCTGGGTGGAAGGAGATTTGTAGCTCCTCTCAGATTCCAGAACTTTCTGCCACAGAAATGTGAGGAACATGTGTTTTTTTAGCCAAATTTTGAGGTTTGCAAAGGATTCTGGGTAACAGAACCTGGTCCGAGCCCCGCAAGTCACCCCTCCTTGGATTCCCCTAGGTCTCTAGTTTTCAGAAATGCACAGGTTTGGTAGGTTTCCCTAGGTGCCGGCTGAGCTAGAGACCAAAATCTACAGGTAGGCACTTCGCAAAAAACACCTCTGTTTTTTCCCAAAATTTAGGATGTGTCCACGTTGCGCTTTGGGGTGTTTCCTGTCGCCGGCGCTAGGCCTACCCACGCAAGTGAGGTATCATTTTTATCGGGATACTTGGGGGAACGCTGGGTGGAAGGAAATTTGTAGCTCCTCTCAGATTCCAGAACTTTCTGCCACAGAAATGTGAGGGACATGTGTTTTTTTAGCCAAATTTTGAGGTTTGCAAAGGATTCTGGGTAAAAGAACCTGGTCCGAGCCCCGCAAGTCACCCCTCCTTGGATTCCCCTAGGTCTCTAGTTTTCAGAAATGCACAGGTTTGGTAGGTTTCCCTAGGTGCCGGCTGAGCTAGAGGCCAAAATCTACAGGTAGGCACTTCGCAAAAAACACCTCCGTTTTTTTCCAAAATTTAGGATGTGTCCACGTTGCGCTTTGGGGTGTTTCCTGTCGCCGGCGCTAGGCCTACCCACGCAAGTGAGGTATCATTTTTATCGGGATACTTGGGGGAACGCTGGGTGGAAGGAAATTTGTAGCTCCTCTCAGATTCCAGAACTTTCTGCCACAGAAATGTGAGGGACATGTGTTTTTTTAGCCAAATTTTGAGGTTTGCAAAGGATTCTGGGTAACAGAACCTGGTCCGAGCCCCGCAAGTCACCCCTCCTTGGATTCCCCTAGGTCTCTAGTTTTCAGAAATGCACAGGTTTTGTAGGTTTCCCTAGGTGCCGGCTGAGCTAGAGGCCAAAATCTACAGGTAGGCACTTCGCAAAAAACACCTCCGTTTTTTCCCAAAATTTAGGATGTGTCCACGTTGCGCTTTGGGGTGTTTCCTGTCGCCGGCGCTAGGCCTTCCCACGCAAGTGAGGTATCATTTTTATCGGGAGACTTGGGGGAACGCTGGGTGGAAGGAAATTTGTATCTCCTCTCAGATTCCAGAACTTTCTGCCACAAAAATGTGAGGAACATGTGTTTTTTTAGCCAAATTTTGAGGTTTGCAAAGGATTCTGGGTAACAGAACCTGGTCCGAGCCCCGCAAGTCACCCCTCCTTGGATTCCCCTAGGACTCTTGTTTTCAGAAATGCACAGGTTTGGTAGGTTTCCCTAGGTGCCGGCTGAGCTAGAGGCCAAAATATACAGGTAGGCACTTCGCAAAAAACTCCTCCGTTTTTTCCCAAAATTTAGGATGTGTCCACGTTGCGCTTTGGGGTGTTTCCTGTCGCCGGCGCTAGGCCTACCCACGCAAGTGAGGTATCATTTTTATCGGGAGACTTGGGGGAACGCTGGGTGGAAGGAAATTTGTAGCTCCTCTCAGATTCCAGAACTTTCTGCCACAGAAATGTGAGGAACATGTGTTTTTTTAGCCAAATTTTGAGGTTTGCAAAGGATTCTGGGTAACAGAACCTGGTCCGAGCCCCGCAAGTCACCCCTCCTTGGATTCCCCTAGGTCTCTAGTTTTCAGAAATGCACAGGTTTGGTAGGTTTCCCTAGGTGCCGGCTGAGCTAGAGGCCAAAATCTACAGGTAGGCACTTCGCAAAAAACACCTCTGTTTTTTTCCAAAATTTTTGATGTGTCCACGTTGCGCTTTGGGGTGTTTCCTGTCGCCGGCGCTAGGCCTACCCACGCAAGTGAGGTATCATTTTTATCGGGAGACTTGGGGGAACGCTGGGTGGAAGGAAATTTGTAGCTCCTCTCAGATTCCAGAAATTTCTGCCACAGAAATATGAGGAACATGTGTTTTTTTAGCCAAATTTTGAGGTTTGCAAAGGATTCTGGGTAACAGAACCTGGTCCGAGCCCCGCAAGTCACCCCTCCTTGGATTCCCCTAGGTCTCTAGTTTTCAGAAATGCACAGGTTTGGTAGGTTTCCCTAGGTGCCGGCTGAGCTAGAGGCCAAAATATACAGGTAGGCACTTCGCAAAAAACACCTCTGTTTTTTTCCAAAATTTAGGATGTGTCCACGTTGCGCTTTGGGGTGTTTCCTGTCGCCGGCGCAAGGCCTACCCACACAAGTGAGGTATCATTTTTATCGGGAGACTTGGGGGAACGCTGGGTGGAAGGAAATTTGTAGCTCCTCTCAGATTCCAGAACTTTCTGCCACAGAAATGTGAGGAACATGTGTTTTTTTAGCCAAATTTTGAGGTTTGCAAAGGATTCTGGGTAACAGAACCTGGTCCGAGCCCCGCAAGTCACCCCTCCTTGGATTCCCCTAGGTCTCTAGTTTTCAGAAATGCACAGGTTTGGTAGGTTTCCCTAGGTGCCGGCTGAGCTAGAGGCCAAAACCTACAGGTAGGCACTTCGCAAAAAACACCTCTGTTTTTTTCCAAAATTTAGGATGTGTCCACGTTGTACTTTGGGGTGTTTCCTGTCGCCAGCGCTAGGCCTACCCGCGCAAGTGAGGTATCATTTTTATCGGGAGACTTGGGGGAACGCTGGGTGGAAGGAAATTTGTAGCTCCTCTCAGATTCCAGAACTTTCTGCCACAAAAATGTGAGGGACATGTGTTTTTTTAGCCAAATTTTGAGGTTTGCAAAGGATTCTGGGTAACAGAACCTGGTCCGAGCCCCGCAAGTCACCCCTCCTTGGATTTCCCTATGTCTCTAGTTTTCAGAAATGCACAGGTTTGGTAGGTTTCCCTAGGTGCCGGCTGAGCTAGAGGCCAAAATCTACAGGTAGGCACTTCGCAAAAAACACCTCCGTTTTTTTTCCAAAATTTAGGATGTGTCCACGTTGCGCTTTGGGGTGTTTCCTGTCGCCGGCGCTAGGCCTACCCACACAAGTGAGGTATCATTTTTATCGGGAGACTTGGGGGAACATAGATTAGCAAAACAAGTGCTATTGCCCCTTGTCTTTCTCTACATTTTTTCCTTCCAAATATAGGAGAGTGTGTAAAAAAGACATCTATTTGAGAAATTCCCTATAATTCACATGCTTGTATGGTCACCCCGGAATTCAGAGATGTGCAAATAACCACTGCTCCTCAGCACCTTATCTTGTGCCCTTTTTGGAAATGCAAAGGTTTTCTTGATAGCAATTTTTTACTCTTTATATTTCAGCAAATGAATTGCTGTATACCCGGTATAGAATGAAAACGCACTGCAGGGTGCAGCTCATTTATTGGCTCTGGGTTCCTCGGGTTCTTGATGAACCTACAAGCCCTATATATCCCCACAACCAGAGGAGTCCAGCAGACGTAACGGTATATTGCTTTCCATAATCTGACATTGCAGGGAAAAGTTACAGAGTAAAACGTAGAGAAAAATTGATGTTTTTTTCACCTCAATTTCAATATTTTTCTTTTTCAGCTGTTATTTTCTGTAGGAAACCCTTGTAGGATCTACACAAATGACCCCTTGCTGAATTTAGAATTTTGTCTACTTTTCAGAAATGGTTAGGTTTCTGGGATCCAGCATTGGTTTCATGCCCATTCCTGTCACTGACTGGAAGGAGGCTGAAAGCACAAAAAATTGCAAAAATGGGGTATGCCCCAGTAAAATGCCAAAATTGTGTTGAAAAATTGGGTTTTCTGATTCAAGTCTGCCTGTTCCTGAAAGCTAGGAAGCTGCTGAGTTTAGCACTGCAAACCCTTTGTTGATGCCATTTTCAGGGGGAAATCCACAAGCCTTCTTCTGCAGCCACTTTTTCCAATTGTTTTGAAAAAAACGAAATTTTCACTGTATTTTGGCCAATTTCTTGGCCTCCTTCAAGGGAACCCACAAAGTCTGGGTACCTCTAGAATCCCTAGGATGTTGGAAAAAAGGACGCAAATTTGGCTTGGTTAGCTTATGTGGACAAAAAGTTATGAGGGCCTAAGCGCCAAGTTATGAGGGCCAAATAGGCAAAAAAAGACCTGGCACAGGAGGGGGAAAAGGCCTGGCAGCGAAGGGGTTAAAGAACAAGATAAGGCCAAAATGGCCACATCTGTTGAAAAAGGAGCTAATGGTTCCCAATCTGATCCAGGGACTCCCCTAGGAAAAGATTCAGGAAATAAACTTCCTAGCCTGCCCATTACTAGACAGTCTAGCATAGTTGGCACTGATGTAGAGTCACACCATACAGATGGTGTTGTCTCACATCATAGCAAGAGTATTCCTTCTCACCACAGTAGAAGTGATGTTTCTGTTAACCAAGCTGTTAGGGTGCCTTCTGTAAGGGACAGGTCTCCTTCTGTTCATTCCCACCATACCTCTGTTTCAAGGCATGTCCCACCCACCCTGATGACAGATTGTTAGAAAGGGAGCTCAATAGATTGAGAGTGGAACAAACCAGACTGAAGCTCAAGAAGCAACAGCTGGATTTGGATAGACAGTGCTTAGAAGTGGAGAGAGAAAGACAGAAATTGGGTTTAGAAACCCATGGTGGCAGCAGCAGTATTCCCCATAGTCATCCTTCAAAAGAGCATGATTCCAGGAATCTGCATAAGATAGTTCCCCCTTATAAGGAGGGGGATGACATTAACAACTGGTTTGCTGCACTTGAGAGGGCCTGTGTTGTACAGGATGTCCCTCAAAGGCAGTAGGCTGCTATCCTATGGCTATCATTTAGTGGAAAAGGTAGGGATAGGCTCCTTACTGTGAAAGAAAGTGATGCCAATAATTTTACAGTTCTTAAGAATGCACTCCTGGATGGTTATGGCTTAACCACTGAACAATACAGGATAAAGTTCAGAGAGACCAAAAAGGAGTCTTCACAAGTCTGGGTTGATTTTGTTGACCATTCAGTGAAGGCCTTGGAGGGGTGGTTACATGGCAGTAAAGTTACTGATTATGAAAGCCTGTATAACTTGATCCTGAGAGAGCATATTCTTAATAATTGTGTGTCTGATTTGTTGCACCAGTACTTGGTGGACTCTGATCTGACCTCTCCCCAAGAATTGGGAAAGAAGGCAGACAAATGGGTCAGAACAAGGGGAACAGAAAAGTTCATACAGGGGGTGACAAAGATGGCAATAAGAAGAAGGATGGTAAGTCTTCTGACAAGGGTGGGGACAAATCTAAAAATTAGTCTTCATCAGGCCCACAAAAACACTCTGGTGGGGGTGGTGGGCCCAAATCCTCTTCCAATCAAAACAAAGAAAAGAAACCATGGTTCTATTTATGTAAAATAAAAGGCCATTGGACAACAGATCCCAGTTGTCCAAAGAAAAGCACCAAGCCTCCTACCACTACAACCCCTACTGCTACACCTAGTGTCCCTACTAATAGCAGTGGTGGTGGGAGCAAACCTACTAATAGCCAATCCAAGGGAGTAGCTGGGCTCACTATTGGTAACCTAGTTGGGGTTGGTCTAATTAGGGAGACCACAGAAGCTGTGTTAGTCTCTGAGGGGGCTATTGATTTAGCCACCTTGGTTGCTTGTCCCCTTAACATGGATAAGTACAAGCAACTACCCCTAATAAATGGTGTTGAGGTTCAGGCCTATAGGGACACTGGTGCCAGTGTCACAATGGTGATAGAGAAACTGGTCCACCCTGAACAACACCTACTTGGTCACCAGTACCAAGTAACTGATGCTCACAACAACACACTTAGCCACCCCATGGCTGTTGTAAATCTCAACTGGGGGGGGGGGTTACTGGTCCAAAGAAAGCTGTGGTAGCCTCAGATTTACCTGTAGACTGTCTACTAGGAAATGATTTGGAGACATCAGCTTGGTCAGATGTGGAGTTGGAGGCCCATGCAGCAATGCTGGGCATCCCAGGGCATATTTTTGCTTTAACCAGGGCTCAGGCCAAAAAGCAAAAAGGACAGGGAAACTTGGATTCTGGAAGAATGGACCAAATGCTCCCTAAAGCTAGGGGTAGCAAAGGTAAATCACTACCTACTATCCCTCCCTCTACAGTGGATTTAACTTCTGAGGAAGAAGAATTCCCACCTTGTGTAGAACCTTCACCAGAGGAGCTGGAAGCAGACACTGCTGAGCTTTTGGGTGAAGGGGGGCCTGCCAGGGAGGAGCTGAGTGTGGCAGAGCAGACCTGTCCCACACTAGAGGGTCTAAGACAGCAAACTGTCAAACAAGCTAATGGGGATGTCAGTGACTCTCACCGAGTTTACTTGGAGGACAACCTCTTGTACACTGAGGCAAGGGATCCTAAACCTGGAGCTGCCAGGAGATTAGTGACTCCTCAGGAGTACAGAAAGTTCCTCCTAACTCTTGCACACAACATTCCCCTAGCTGGACATTTGGGGCAAATGAAAACTTGGGACAGGCTTGTTCCCTTGTTTCATTGGCCTAGAATGTCTGAGGACACAAAAGATTTTTGTAAGTCCTGTGAAACCTGTCAAGCCAGTGGCAAGACAGGTGGCACTCCAAAGGCACCCCTTATTCCACTGCCTGTGGTTGGGGTTCCCTTTGAAAGGGTAGGGGTTGACATAGTTGGCCCCCTTGACCCTCCTACTGCTTCAGGCAATAGGTTTATCTTGGTGGTAGTGGACCATGCCACCAGATATCCTGAAGCAATTCCTCTTAGGACCACTACAGCTCCTGCAGTGGCAAAGGCCCTCCTGGGAATCTTTTCCAGGGTGGGCTTCCCAAAAGAGGTAGTATCAGACAGGGGAAGCAATTTCATGTCTGCTTACTTGAAGGCCATGTGGAAGGAGTGTGGTGTGACTTATAAGTTCACTACACCCTATCATCCAGAAACAAATGGACTGGTGGAGAGATTTAATAAAACTCTCAAAGGCATGATTATGGGACTCCCAGAAAAACTCTGCAGGAGATGGGATATCCTTTTACCATGCCTCCTTTTTGCCCATAGGGAGGTACCCCAGAAAGGAGTGGGCTTCAGCCCGTTTGAACTCCTCTTTGGACACCCTGTGAGGGGTCCACTAACACTTGTCAAGGAGGGTTGGGAACAACCTTTAAAAGCTCCAAAACAAGATATAGTGGATTATGTACTTGGCCTCAGATCAAGGATGGCTGAGTACATGAAAAAGGCCAGTAAAAACCTTCAGGCCAGCCAAGAGCTCCAGAAGCAATGGCATGATCAGAAGGCTGTTTTGGTTCAGTACCAACCAGGGCAGAAAGTGTGGGTCTTGGAGCCTGTGGCCCCAAGAGCACTCCAAGATATATGGAGTGGACCCCACACAATTGTTGAAAAGAAGGGTGAAGTCACCTATTTAGTTGACTTAGGCACTGCCAGGAATCCCCTTATTTGCTCCATGTCAACCGCCTGAAACCCTACTATGACAGGGCTGATCTCACCCTGCTCATGGCAGCTGATGAGGGACAGGAAGAAGACAGTGATCCGCTCCCTGATCTCTTCTCTTCCACAGAACAAGATGCTCTGGTGGAAGGTGTTGTACTAGCAGATTGTCTCACTGCTGAGCAGAAAGACCTCTGCATTAATCTCCTGGGTCCGTTTTCTGAACTCTTCTCTACTGTGCCAGGTACCACTTCTTGGTGTGAGCACACTGTAGATACTGGAGACAGCTTGCCTGTCAAAAGTAAGATCTATAGGCAGCCTGACCATGTCAGAGACTGCATTAAGCAAGAGGTGAAGAAAATGTTAGAACTAGGAGTGGTTGAGCACTCTGAAAGTCCATGGGCTTCTCCTGTGGTACTTGTACCAAAACCTCATTCCAAAGATGGAAAGAAGGAAATGCGGTTTTGTGTAGACTACAGAGGTCTCAACCAGGTAACCAAAACTGATGCTCACCCTATACCCAGGGCAGATGAGCTCATAGATACACTGGCATCTGCCAAGTATCTAAGCACTTTTGATTTGACTGCAGGGTATTGGCAGATCAAATTATCAGAAGATGCTAAAGCTAAAACTGCATTTTCAACCATTGGAGGCCATTACCAATTCACAGTAATGCCTTTTGGATTGAAAAATGCACCTGCCACTTTTCAGAGGTTGGTGAATACAGTCCTGCAAGGGCTGGAAGCTTTTAGTGCAGCATATTTGGACGATATAGCTGTCTTTAGCTCCAGTTGGGATGATCACCTGGTCCACCTATGGAAAGTTTTGGAGGCCCTGCAAAAGGCAGGCCTCACTATCAAGGCTTCAAAGTGCAAGATAGGGCAGGGGAAGGTGGTTTATCTGGGACACCTGGTTGGTGGAGAACAGATTGCACCACTACTGGGGAAAATCCAAACAATTATTGATTGGGTTCCCCCTACTACACAGACTCAGGTGAGAGCCTTTTTAGGCCTCACTGGGTATTACAGGAGGTTCATTAAGAACTATGGCTCCATTGCAGCCCCTCTTAATGACCTCACTTCCAAGAAAATGCCTAAAAAGGTATTATGGACAGCAAACTGTCAGAAAGCTTTTGAGGAGCTGAAGCAGGCCATGTGCTCTGCACCTGTCCTAAAAAGCCCTTGTTACTCTAAAACATTCTATGTCCAAACTGATGCATCTGAATTAGGAGTAGGGGCAGTCCTATCACAACTTAATTCTGAGGGCCAGGATCAACCTGTTGCTTTTATTAGTAGGAGGTTGACCCCTAGAGAAAACCGTTGGTCTGCCATTGAGAGGGAGGCCTTTGCTGTGGTCTGGGCACTGAAGAAGTTGAGGCCATACCTGTTTGGCACTCACTTCATTGTTCAGACAGACCACAAACCTCTACTTTGGCTAAAACAAATGAAAGGTGAAAATCCTAAATTGTTGAGGTGGTCCATATCCCTACAGGGAATGCACTATACAGTGGAACAGAGACCTGGGAGTACCCACTCCAATGCAGATGGACTCTCCAGATATTTCCACTTAGACAATGAAGACCCATAAGGGAATGACTAGTCTTATTGTCCTTCGTTTGGGGGGGGTTGTGTAGGAAAGTACCATCTTGCCTGGCATGTTACCCCCATTTTTCACTGTATATATGTTGTTTTAGTTGTAAGTGTCACTGGGACCCTGCCAGCCAGGGCCCCAGTGATCATAAGTGTGCCTGACTGTGTTACCTGTGTTATGACTAACTGTCTCACTGAGGCTCTGCTATCCAGAACCTCAGTGGTTATTGTAGGAGGCTGGACTGGCTTGTAGTGAGTACCAAGGGGTACTTAGACATTGCACCGGGCCCAGGAATCCCTTATTATTGTATAGGGTGTCTAGCAGCTTAGGCTGATAGATAATGGTAGCTTAGCAGAGCAGCTTAGGCTGAACTAGGAGACAAGTGAAGCTCCTACAGTACCACAAGTGTCACTTGCACAATATCATAAGAAAACACAATACACAGTTATACTAAAAATAAAGGTACTTTATCTTTATGACAATATGCCAAAGTATCTCAGAGTGTACCCTCAGTGAGAGGATAGGAAATATACACAAGATATATGTACACAATACCAAAAATATGCAGTATAGTCTTAGAAAACAGTGCAAACAATGTATAGTTACAATAGGATGCAATGGGGACACATAGGGATAGGGGCAACACAAACCATATACTCCAAAAGTGGAATGCGAACCACGAATGGACCCCAAACCTATGTGACCTTGTAGAGGGTTGCTGGGACTATTAGAAAATAGTGAGAGTTAGAAAATTAGCCCTCCACAAGACCCTGAAAAGTGAGTGCAAAGTGCACTAAAGTTCCCCCAAGGACAAAGAAGTCGTGATAGAGGAATAATGCAGGAAAGACACAAACCAACAATGCAACAATGGTGGATTTCCAATCTAGGGTACCTGTGGAACAAGGGGACCAAGTCCAAAAGTCACAAGCAAGTCGGAGATGGGCATATGCCCAGGAAATGCCAGCTGTGGGTGCAAAGAAGCTTCTACTGGACAGAAGAAGCTGAGGTTTCTGCAGGACGAAAAGGGCTAGAGACTTCCCCTTTGGTGGACGGATCCCACTCGCCGTGTAAAGTCGTGCAGAAGTGTTTTCCTGCCGAAAGAACGTCAACAAGCCTTGCTAGCTGCAAATCATGCGATTAGCGTTTTTGGATGCTGCTGTGATCCAGGAGGGACCAGGAGGTCGCAAATTGGACCAGGAGGTAGAAGGGACGTAGAGAAAGACAAGGAGCCCTCTTACCAGCAGGTAGCACCCGGAGAAGTGCCAGAACCAGGCACTACAAAGATGCGTGAAATGGTGCTCACCTGAAGTTACACAAAGGAGTCCCACGTCGCCGGAGACCAACTTAGAAAGTCATGCAATGCAGGTTAGAGTGCCGTGGACACAGGCTTGGCTGTGCACAAAGGATTTCCGCCGGAAGTGCACAGGGGCCGGAGTAGTTGCAAAAGTCGCGGTTCCCAGCAATGCAGTCTAGCGAGGTGAGGCAAGGACTTACCTCCACCAAACTTGGACTGAAGAGTCACTGGACTGTGGGGGCCACTTGGACACAGTTGCTGGATTCGAGGGACCTCGCTCGTCGTGCTGAGAGGAGACCCAAGGGACCGGTAATGCAGCTTTTTGGTGCCTGCGGTTGCAGGGGGAAGATTCCGTCGACCCACGGGAGATTTCTTCGGAGCTTCTAGTGCAGAGAGGAGGCAGACTACCCCCACAGCATGCACCACCAGGAAAACAGTCGAGAAGGCGGCAGGATCAGCGTTACAGAGTTGCAGTAGTCGTCTTTGCTACTATGTTGCAGTTTTGCAGGCTTCCAGCGCGGTCAGCAGTCGATTCCTTGGCAGAAGGTGAAGAGAGAGATGCAGAGGAACTCTGATGAGCTCTTGCATTCGTTATCTCAAGTTTCCCCAGAGACAGAGACCCTAAATAGCCAGAAAATAGGGTTTGGCTACTTAGGAGAGAGGATAGGCTACTAACACCTGAAGGAGCCTATCAGAAGGAGTCTCTGACGTCACCTGGTGGCACTGGCCACTCAGAGCAGTCCAGTGTGCCAGCAGCACCTCTGTTTCCAAGATGGCAGAGGTCTGGAGCACACTGGAGGAGCTCTGGACACCTCCCAGGGGAGGTGCAGGTCAGGGGAGTGGTCACTCCCCTTTCCTTTGTCCAGTTTCGCGCCAGAGCAGGGCTAAGGGGTCCCTGAACCGGTGTAGACTGGCTTATGTAGAATTGGGCACATCTGTGCCCAAGAAAGCATTTCCAGAGGCTGGGGGAGGCTACTCCTCCCCAGCCTTCACACCATTTTCCAAAGGGAGAGGGTGTAACACCCTCTCTCAGAGGAAGTCCTTTGTTCTGCCATCCTGGGACAAGCCTGGCTTGACCCCAGGGGGGCAGAAACCTGTCTGAGGGGTTGGCAGCAGCAGCAGCTGCAGTGAAACCCCAGAAAAGGCAGTTTGGCAGTACCAGGGTCTGTGCTACAGACCACTGGGATCATGGAATTGTGCCAACAATGCCAGGATGGCATAGAGGGGGCAATTCCATGATCTTAGACATGTTACATGGCCATATTCGGAGTTACCTTTGTGAAGCTACATATAGGTAGTGACCTATATGTAGTGCACGCGTGTAATGGTGTCCCCGCACTCACAAAGTTCAGGGAATTGGCCCTGAACAATGTGGGGGCACCTTGGCTACTGCCAGGGTGCCCTCACACTAAGTAAATTTGCACCTAACCTTTACCAGGTAAAGGTTAGACATATAGGTGACTTATAAGTTACTTAAGTGCAGTGTAAAATGGCTGTGAAATAACGTGGACGTTATTTCACTCAGGCTGCAGTGGCAGGCCTGTGTAAGAATTGTCAGAGCTCCCTATGGGTGGCAAAAGAATTGCTGCAGCCCATAGGGATGTCCTGGAACCCCAATACCCTGGGAACCTCAGTACCATATACTAGGGAATTATAAGGGTGTTCCAGTAAGCCAATGTAAATTGGTAAAATTGGTCACTGGCCTGTTAGTGACAATTTGAAAGAAATGAGAGAGCATAACCACTGAGGTTCTGATTAGCAGAGCCTCAGTGAGACAGTTAGTCACTACACAGGTAACACATTCAGGCACACTTATGAGCACTGGGGCCCTGGACAACAGGGTCCCAGTGACACATACAACTAAAACAACATATATATAGTGAAAAATGGGGGTAACATGCCAGGCAAGATGGTACTTTCCTACAGTTATGCTCTCTCATTTCTTTCCAAATTGTCACTAACAGACTAGTGACCAATTTTTCCAATTTTAATTGGCTTACTGGAACACCCTTCTAATTCCCTAGTATATGGTACTGAGGTACCCAGGGTATTGGGGTTCAAGGAGATCCCTATGGGCTGCAGCATTTCTTTTGCCACCCATAGGGAGCTCTGACAATTCTTACACACTCCTGCCACTGCAGCCTGAGTGAAATAACGTCCACGTTATTTCACAGCCATTTACCACTGCACTTAAGTAACTTATAAGTCACCTATATGTCTAACCTTTACCTGGTAAAGGTTAGGTGCAAAGTTACTTAGTGTGAGGGCACCCTGGCACTAGCCAAGGTGCCCCCACATTGTTCAGGGCAAATTCCCCGGACTTTGTGAGTGTGGGGACACCATTACACGCGTGCACTACACATAGGTCACTACCTAGGTGTAGCTTCACAATGGTAACTCCGAATATGGCCATGTAACATGTCTATGATCATGGAATTGCCCCCTCTATGCCATCCTGGCATAGTTGGCACAGTCCCATGATCCCAGTGGTCTGTAGCACAGACCCTGGTACTGCCAAACTGCCTTTTCATGGGTTTCACTGCAGCTGCTGCCAACCCCTCAGACAGGTTTCTGCCCTCCTGGGGTCCAGCCAGGCCTGGCCCAGGATGGCAGAACAAAGGACTTCCTCAGAGAGAGGGTGTTACACCCTCTCCCTTTGGAAAATGGTGTGAAGGCAGGGGAGGAGTAGCCTCCCCCAGCCTCTGGAAATGCTTTCATGGGCACAGATGGTGCCCATTTCTGCATAAGCCAGTCTACACCGGTTCAGGGACCCCTTAGCCCTGCTCTGGCGCGAAACTGGACAGAGGAAAGGAGAGTGACCACTCCCCTGACCTGCACCTCCCCTGGGAGGTGCCCAGAGCTCCTCCAGTGTGCTCCAGACCTCTGCCATCTTGGAAACAGAGGTGCTGCTGGCACACTGGACTGCTCTGAGTGGCCAGGGCCAGCAGGTGACGTCAGAGACTCCTTCTGATAGGCTCCTTCAGGTGTTGCTAGCCTATCCTCTCTCCTAAGTAGCCAAACCCTCTTTTCTGGCTATTTAGGGTCTCTGCTTTGGCAAATTCCTTAGATAACGAATGCAAGAGCTCATCAGAGTTCCTCTGCATCTCTCTCTTCACCTTCTGCTAAGGAATCGACTGCTGACCGCGCTGGAAGCCTGCAAAACTGCAACAAAGTAGCAAAGACGACTACTGCAACTCTGTAACGCTGATCCTGCCGCCTTCTCGACTGTTTTCCTGGTGGTGCATGCTGTGGGGGTAGTCTGCCTCCTCTATGCACTAGAAGCTCAGAAGAAATCTCCTGTGGGTCGATGGAATCTTCCCCCTGCAACCGCAGGCACCAAAGAACTGCATTACTGCTACTCTGGGTCTCCTCTCAGCACGACGAGCGAGGTCCCTTGATTCCAGAAACTCTGTCCATGTGACTCCCACAGTCCAGTGACTCTTCAGTCCAAGTTTGGTGGAGGTAAGTCCTTGCCTCCCCACGCCAGACTGCATTGCTGGGAACCGCATCTTTTGCAGCTACTCCGGTCTCTGTGCACTTCCTGCAGAAATCCTTCGTGCACAGCCACGCCTGGGTCCACGGCACTCTAACTTGCATTGCACAACTTTCTAAGTTGGTCTCCGGCGACGTGGGACTTCTTTGTGCAACTTCGGGTGAGCACCATTTCACTCTTCTTCATAGTTCCTGTTCCGGCACTTCTGCGGGTGCTACCTGCTTCTGAGAGGGTTCTTTGTCTTGCTCGATGCCCCCTCTGTCCCCAGACATATTTGGCGACATCCTGGTCCCTCGTGGGCCACAGCAGCATCCAAAATCCCTAACTGCACTATTTGCAGCTAGCAAGGCTTGTTGGCAGTCTTTCGGTGGGAAAACACTTCTGCACAACTCTCCACGGCATGTGGGATCCATCCTTCAAAGGGGAAATCTTTAGCCCTTGTCGTTCTTGCAGAATCCTCAGCTCCTACTGTCCAGTAGCAGCTTCTTTGCACCCACAGCTGGCATTTCCTGGGTATCTGCCCATCTCCGACTTGCTTGTGACTATTGGACTTGGTCCCCTTGTTCCACAGGTACCCTCGACTGGAAATCCATTGTTGTTGCATTGCTGGTTTGTGTCTTTCCTGCAGAATTCCCCTATCACAACTTCTATGTCCTTTGGGGAACTTTAGTGCACTTTGCACTCACTTTTCAGGGTCTTGGGGTGGGCTATTTTTCTAACCCTAACTATTTTCTAATAGTCCCAGCGACCCTCTACAAGGTCACATAGGTTTGGGGTCCATTCGTGGTTCGCATTCCACTTTTGGAGTGTATGGTTTGTGTTTCCCCTATCCCTATGTGTCCCCATTGCATCCTATTGTAACTATACATTGTTTGCACTGTTTTCTAAGACTATACTGCATATTTTTGGTATTGTGTATATATATCTTGTGTATATTTGCTATTCTCATACTGAGGGTACACTCTGAGATATTTTGGCATATTGTCATAAAAATAAAGTACCTTTATTTTTAGTATATCTGTGTATTGTGTTTTCTTATGATATTGTGCAAGTGACACTAGTGGTACTGTAGGAGCTTCACTCGTCTCCTAGTTCAGCCTAAGCTGCTCTGCTAAGCTACCATTATCTATCAGCCTATGCTGCTAGACACCCTATACACTAATAAGGGATACCTGGGCCAGGTGCAAGGTGTAAGTACCCCTTGGTACTCACTACAAGCCAGTTCTGCCTCCTACACATGGCTGTTGTGAATCTCAAATGGGGGGGGGTTACTGGTTCAAAGAAAGTTGTGGTTGCCTCAGATTTACCTGTAGACTGCCTACTAGGGAACAATTTAGAGACATCAGCTTGGGCAGAAGTGGAGTTGGAGGCTCGTGCAGCTATGCTAGGCATTCCAGGGCATATTTTTGCTTTGACCAGGGCTCAGGCCAAAAAGCAAAAAGGACAGGGTGACTTGGATCCTGGAAGAATTGACCAAGTGCTCCCTAAAGCTAGGGTTAGTAAAGGTAAATCACTACCTACTATCTCTCCCTCTTCAGTGGATTCAAATTCTGAGGAAGAAGAATTTCCACCCTGTGCAGAACCTATACCAGAGGAGCTGGAAGCAGACACAGCTGAGCTTTTGGGTGAAGGGGGGCCTGCCAGGGAGGAGCTGAGTGTGGCACAGCATACCTGCCGCACACTAGAGGGTCTATGGCAGCAAGCTGTCAAACAAGCAAATGGGGATGTCAGTGACTCTCACAGAGTTTACTGGGAGGACAACCTTTTGAATACTGAAGCAAGGGATCCAAAACCTGGAGCTGCCAGGAGATTAGTGATTCCTCAGGAATACAGAAAGTTCCTCCTAACTCTAGCCCACAACATTCCCTTAGCTGGACATTTGGGGCAAATGAAAACTTGGGACAGGCTTGTTCCCTTGTTTCATTGGCCTAGAATGTCAGAGGACACAAAGGAATTTTGTAAGTCCTGTGAAACCTGTCAAGCCAGTGGCAAGACAGGTGGCACTCCAAAGGCACCCCTTATTCCACTGCCTGTGGTTGGGGTTCCCTTTGAAAGGGTAGGGGTTGACATAGTTGGCCCCCTTGACCCTCCTACTGCTTCAGGCAATAGGTTTATCTTGGTGGTAGTGGACCATGCCACCAGATATCCTGAAGCAATTCCTCTAAGGACCACGACAGCTCCTGCAGTGGCAAAGGCCCTCCTGGGAATCTTTTCTAGGGTGGGCTTCCCAAAAGAGGTGGTATCAGGCAGGGGAAGCAATTTCATGTCTGCTTACTTAAAGGCCATGTGGAAGGAATGTGGTGTGACATACAAGTTCACCACACCCTGTCATCCACAAACAAATGGACTGGTTGAGAGGTTTAATAAAACTCTCAAAGGAATGATAATGGGACTCCCTGACAAACTCCGCAGGAGATGGGATGTCCTGTTACCTTGCCTCCTTTTTGCTTACAGGGAGGTACCCCTAAAAGGAGTGGGCTTCAGCCCCTTTGAACTCCTATTTGGACACTGTAGGAGGCTGTACTGGCTTGTAGTGAGTACCAAGGGGTACTTGCACCTTGCACCAGGCCCAGTTATCCCTTATTAGTGTATAGGGTGTCTAGCAGCTTAGGCTGATAGATAATGGTAGCTTAGCAGAGCAGCTTAGGCTGAACTAGGAGACGGGTGAAGCTACTACAGTACCACCTAGTGTCATATGCACAATATCATAAGAAAACACAATACACAGTTATACTAAAAATAAAGGTACTTTATTTTTATGACAATATGCCAAAGTATCTTAGAGTGTACCCTCAGGTAGAGGATAGAAAATATACACAAGATATATATACACAATAGCAGAAATATGCAGTATAGTCTTAGAAAACAGTGCAAACAATGTATATTACAATAGGATGCAATGGGGAAACATAGGGATAGGGGCAACACAAACCATATACTCCAAAAGTGGAATACGAACCACGAATGGACCCCAAACCTATGTGACCTTGTAGAGGGTCGCTGGGACTATTAGAAAATAGTGAGAGTTAGAAAAATAACTGTAGGAGGCTGGACTGGCTTGTAGTGAGTACCAAGGGGTACTTGCACCTTGCACCAGGCCCAGTTATCCCTTATTAGTGTATAGGGTGTCTAGCAGCTTAGGCTGATAGATAATGGTAGCTTAGCAGAGCAGCTTAGGCTGAACTAGGAGACGTGTGAAGCTACTACAGTACCACTTAGTGTCATATGCACAATATCATAAGAAAACACAATACACAGTTATACTAAAAATAAAGGTACTTTATTTTTATGACAATATGCCAAAGTATCTCAGAGTGTACCCTCAGTGAGAGGATAGGAAATATACACAAGATATATATACACAATAGCAAAAATATGCAGTATAGTCTTAGAAAACAGTGCAAACAATGTATAATTACAATAGGATGCAATGGGGAAACATAGGGATAGGGGCAACACAAACCATATACTCCAAAAGTGGAATGTGAACCACGAATGGACCCCAAACCTATGTGACCTTGTAGAGGGTCGCTGGGACTATTAGAAAATAGTGAGAGTTAGAAAAATAACCCTCCCCAAGACCCTGAAAAGTGAGTGCAAAGTGCACCAAAGTTCCCCTAAGGACAAAATAGTCGTGTTAGAGGGAAAATGCAAGGAAAACACAAATCAGCAATGCAACAACGATGGATTCCTGACTGAGGGTACCTGTGGAACAAGGGGACCAAGTCCAAAAGTCACAAGCAGCTCGGAGATGGGCAGATGCCCAAGAAATGCCAGCGGTTGGTGCAAAGAAGCTCTTACTAGGCTGAAGAACTGTGAATACTGCAGGAACGACAAGGGCTAGAGACTTCCCCTTTGGAGGATGGATCCCCCACGCCTTGGAGAGTCGTGCAGAAGTGTTTTCCCGCCGGATGGACGCCAACAAGCCTTGCTACACGCAAATCGTGCGTTTGGCGTTTTTGGACGCTGCTGGGGCCCAGGAGGGACCAGGAGGTCGCAAATTGGACCTGCAGAGAGAGGGGACGTCGAGCAAGACAAAGAGCCCTCACTGAAGCAGGTAGCACCCGGAGAAGTGCCAGAAACAGGCACTACGAGGATGCGTGAAACGGTGCTCGCCGAAGTTGCACAAAGGAGTCCCACGTCGCCGGAGACCAACTTAGAAAGTCGTGCAATGCAGGTTAGAGTGCCGTGGACCCAGGCTTGGCTGTGCACGAAGGATTTCCGCCGGAAGTGCACAGGGGCCGGAGAAGCTTGCAAAGTCGCGATTCCCAGCAATGCAGCCCAGCGAGGTGAGGCAAGGACTTACCTCCACCAAACTTGGGCTGAAGAGTCACTGGACTGTGGGGGTCACTTGGACGGTGTCGCTGGATTCGAGGGACCTCGCTCGTCGTGCTGAGAGGAGACCCAAGGGACCGGAAATGCAGCTTTTTGGTGCCTGCGGTTGCAGGGGGAAGATTCCGTCGACCCACGGGAGATTTCTTCGGAGCTTCTGGTGCAGAGAGGAGGCAGACTACCCCCACAGCATGCACAAGCAGGAAAACAGTCGAGAAGGCGGCAGGATCAGCGTTACAGAGTTGCAGTAGTCGTCTTTGCTACTATGTTGCAGGTTTGCAGGCTTCCAGCGCGGTCAGCGGTCGATTCCTTATCAGAAGGTGAAGAGGGAGATGCAGAGGAACTCGGCTGAGCTCATGCATTCGTTATCTAAAGTTTCCCCAGAGACAGAGACCCTAAATAGCCAGAAAAGAGGGTTTGGCTACCTAGGAGAGAGGAAAGGCTACTAACACCTGAAGGAGCCTATCACAAGGAGTCTCTGACGTCACCTGGTGGCACTGGCCACTCAGAGCAGTCCAGTGTGCCAGCAGCACCTCTGTTTCCAAGATGGCAGAGGTCTGGAGCACACTGGAGGAGCTCTGGACACCTCCCAGGGGAGGTGCAGGTCAGGGGAGTGGTCACTCCCCTTTCCTTTGTCCAGTTTCGCGCCAGAGCAGGGGCTAAGGGGTCCCTGAACCGGTGTAGACTGGCTTATGCAGAATTGGGCACCTCTGTGCCCAACAAAGCATTTCCAGAGGCTGGGGGAGGCTACTCCTCCCCTGCCTTCACACCATTTTCCAAAGGGAGAGGGTGTCACACCCTCTCTCAGAGGAAGTTCTTTGTTCTGCCATCCTGGGCCAGGCCTGGCTGGACCCCAGGAGGGCAGCTGCCTGTCTGAGGGGTTGGCAGCAGCAGCAGCTGCAGTGAAACCCCAGGAAGGGCAGTCTGGCAGTACCAGGGTCTGTGCTACAGACCACTGGGATCATGGAATTGTACCAAAAATGCCAGGATGGCATAGAGGGGGCAATTCCATGATCATAGACATGTTACATGGCTATATTCGGAGTTACCATGGTGAAGCTACATATAGGTAGTGACCTATATGTAGTGCACGCGTGTAATGGTGTCCCCGCACTCACAAAGTTCAGTGAATTGGCTCTGAACAATGTGGGGGCACCTTGGCTAGTGCCAGGGTGCCCTCACACTAAGTAACTTTGCACCTAACCTTTACCAGGTAAAGGTTAGACATATAGGTGACTTATAAGTTACTTAAGTGCAGTGTAAAATGGCTGTGAAATAACGTGGACGTTATTTCACTCAGGCTGCAGTGGCAGGCCTGTGTAAGAATTGTCAGAGCTCCCTATGGGTGGCAAAAGAAATGCTGCAGCCCATAGGGATCTCCTGGAACCCCAATACCCTGGGTACCTCAGTACCATATACTAGGGAATTATAAGGGTGTTCCAGTAAGCCAATGTAAATTGGTAAAAATGGTCACTAGCCTGTCAGTGACAATTTGAAAGTAATGAGAGAGCATAACCACTGAGGTTCTGGTTAGCAGAGCCTCAGTGAGACAGTTAGGCACCACACAGGGAACATATACATGCACACCTATGAGCACTGGGGCCCTGTGTGACAGGGTCCCAGTGACACATACATATAGGCCACAAACCTATGAGCACTGGGGTCCTGACCAGCAGGATCCCAGTGACACATAACAAACATACTGAAAACATAGTGTTTTCACTATGAGCACTGAGGCCTGGCTATCAGGATCCCAGTGAGACAGTGAAAACAGTGACAAACACCCTGACATACACTCACAAACAGGCCAAAAGTGGGGGTAACAAGGCTAGAAAGAGGCTACCTTCTCACACAACCCCCCCCCAAACGAAGGACAATAAGGCTAACCTTGGCCAGTTGAGACTTTATTGTCTAAGTGGTGATAAGTAGAGAGTAGCTCTGCAATAGACTGGTTGCTCCCTTTATCATCCACTATATGGTTACTTCCCTGTGGGGATGTAAACCACCCTGTTTGAAGTTTTTTAGCTAACCAACAATGTGAAGATGTATTTTCAGAGTTTCTATCAGTAAGTTTTAGTTTAGAGCAGTGGGAATTATCCACTGAACCTATTTGTAATGATGGAAATGCCAGACAGGGATGCTGTCTCAGTAAAGCCATAGCTGGGCAAAAACTTTGTCCATTTGGCTGGAAGAGAGAACAGGGATGCTGTTTCTCTTGAGTTGGAGCAGGGCAGGGATGCTGTCCTATGAGCTCCACACTAGGGCAGGGATGCTGTCCTAAGTGTTGTGAGGTAGTGCAGGGTTTCTGCACTAAAGTTTCTCTGGGAGGGTTGGAGGGATGCTCCATGTTAACTAAAATGGTGCTGTTTTTCTCACCAATGTTAGTTATCCCACAGAGAGGTACTTCCACCTCAGGGAGTCCAGCTTTGCCAGCTGATGATTCCCTTGGAACAGGTGCCACCCCAGGAGAGGTTTCTCCCACCACAGGAATGGTATCCTGAATGGTAGGGTGGTTAGGGGATACTGTGATACCCTTTTTACCTGTTGATGGAGAGGGATCCTGAGTTTTCAGACCTTCTCTCCTTTGCTTTTTCATTTCACTTGAAATGAGAGGGAACAATTCCTCAGGGATGCCCAGCATGGCTGCATGGGCATAAAACTCTACATCAGCCCAACCTGAGGCCTCTAGGTCATTACCTAAGAGACAGTCTACAGGTAAGCTAGGTGATACCACCACCTGCTTAGGGCCAGTAACTCCACCCCAACTAAACTGAATTATAGCTAAGGGAAGAAACTTAGTGGAGTTATGGACATCAATAATCTTATACTGTTGTCCAATGATGTGTTGTTCAGGAGGCACTAGGTTTTCAGTCACCAAAGTGAAACTGGCACCTGTGTCCCTGTAGGCCAAGGCCTGAACACCATTTATTGAAACTGTCTGCCTGTACTTATCCATTGTAAGGGGACAAGCAGCCAGTGTGGCAAAGCCAATGCCACTAGGTGTGACAGAAACTGTCTTGGGACTGATTACATCAGTTTCCACTATGGACCCATAAGTGAACCCAATTACACCCTTTGCTTGACTGTTGCCAGCAGTCCCACCACTAGTACCACTACTGCTAGGGGCACTAGAGCTTGATGTATTAGTGGTGGTAGGCTCAGGGGGTTTACCTGGACAGGACTTATCCCCTGGCCTATGGCCTCTATTTTTACACACAAAGCACCAAGGCTTTTTAATGTGTGCAGGTTGGGAAGAAGAGGAAGAATTTGTTTTATCCCCACCCTCTGAAGAGTGTTTAAGATTTGAAGTGGGATCTTTGGTTTTACCCTTATCCCCATGCTTATCTTGAGATTTTTCACCATCTTTCTTCTTATTGCCATCTTTGTCACCCCCTGTATGAACTTTTCTGTTCACCCTTGTTCTGACCCATTTGTCTGCCTTCTTTCCCATTTCTTGGGGAGAGGTCAGATCAGAGTCTACCAGGTACTGGTGCAACAAATCAGACACACAATTATTAAGAATATGCTCTCTCAGGATCAAGTTATACAGGCTGTCATAATCAGTAACTTTACTGCCATGTAACCACCCCTCCAAGGCCTTCACTGCCTGGTCAATGAAATCAACCCAGTCTTGTGAAGACTCCTTTTTGGTATCTCTGAACTTTATCCTGTACTGTTCAGTGGTTAAGCCATAACCATCCAGGAGTGCATTCTTAAGAACTGTAAAATTATTGGCATCATTTTCTTTCACAGTAAGGAGTCTATCCCTACCCTTTCCACTAAATGATAGCCATAGGATAGCAGCCCACTGCCTTTGAGGGACATCCTGTACAACACAGGCCCTCTCAAGTGCAGCAAACCACTTGTTAATGTCATCCCCCTCCTTATAAGGGGGAACTATCTTATGCAGATTCCTGGAATCATGCTCTTTTGCAGGATGACTATGGGGAATACTGCTGCTGCCACCATGGGTTTCTAAACCCAACTTCTGTCTTTCCCTCTCTATTTCTAAAGACTGTCTATCCAAATCCAGCTGTTGCTTCTTGAGCTTCAGTCTGGTTTGCTCCACTCTCAATCTATTGAGCTCCCTTTCTAACAATCTGTCATCAGGGTGGGTGGGAGGGACATTTCTAGATACAGAGGTATGATGGGAATGAACAGAAGGAGACCTGTCCCTTACAGAGGGCACCCTAACAGCTTGGCTACCAGCATAATGTGAGAGCACATCATCAGTATGATGTGATTCAACCTCTGTACCAACTATGCTAGACTGTCTAGTAATGGGCAGGCTGAGAAGTTTCTTTCCTGAACCTTTTCCTGGGGGAGTCCCTGGATCAGATTGAGAACCATTAGCTACTTTTTCTACAGATTGGGCACTTATGGCCTTATCCTGTACTCTAAGCATATTAATTAACAGTTCTAAGGAAGGATTCTTCCCTACACTCAAACCTCTCTCTATGCAGAGACTCCTTGCTCCTTTCCAGCTAAGGTGATCATATGCAAGTTTGGACAGTTCAACTTTTTGGCCTGTGCCAGACATTTTTAGAGAGAGTTAAAGTGATAGACAAAGAGAAAAAAAAAGTTTTCAGAACTTTTTGGAAAGACAGAAAAAAAACTTTTTAAACTTTTAAGAACTTTTTGAAAGTTTTAGAAGTACTTTTCAGCACTTAGAAAAGAGAGCAAAGAGGAAATGCAAAACTTTTTGGCTATGTGTATATACACTGACCTTGTTTTGTATATTTTTCTCTTATGAAAAGTACAATGACAAGAGTGGTAAGTAGTCTCAAGCACTTATCCCACCACTGCACAACCAATGTAGGAGGCTGGACTGGCTTGTAGTGAGTACCAAGGGGTACTTGCACCTTGCACCAGGCCCAGTTATCCCTTATTAGTGTATAGGGTGTCTAGCAGCTTAGGCTGATAGATAATGGTAGCTTAGCAGAGCAGCTTAGGCTGAACTAGGAGACGTGTGAAGCTACTACAGTACCACTTAGTGTCATATGCACAATATCATAAGAAAACACAATACACAGTTATACTAAAAATAAAGGTACTTTATTTTTATGACAATATGCCAAAGTATCTCAGAGTGTACCCTCAGTGAGAGGATAGGAAATATACACAAGATATATATACACAATAGCAAAAATATGCAGTATAGTCTTAGAAAACAGTGCAAACAATGTATAATTACAATAGGATGCAATGGGGAAACATAGGGATAGGGGCAACACAAACCATATACTCCAAAAGTGGAATGTGAACCACGAATGGACCCCAAACCTATGTGACCTTGTAGAGGGTCGCTGGGACTATTAGAAAATAGTGAGAGTTAGAAAAATAACCCTCCCCAAGACCCTGAAAAGTGAGTGCAAAGTGCACCAAAGTTCCCCTAAGGACAAAATAGTCGTGTTAGAGGGAAAATGCAAGGAAAACACAAATCAGCAATGCAACAACGATGGATTCCTGACTGAGGGTACCTGTGGAACAAGGGGACCAAGTCCAAAAGTCACAAGCAGCTCGGAGATGGGCAGATGCCCAAGAAATGCCAGCGGTTGGTGCAAAGAAGCTCTTACTAGGCTGAAGAACTGTGAATACTGCAGGAACGACAAGGGCTAGAGACTTCCCCTTTGGAGGATGGATCCCCCACGCCTTGGAGAGTCGTGCAGAAGTGTTTTCCCGCCGGATGGACGCCAACAAGCCTTGCTACACGCAAATCGTGCGTTTGGCGTTTTTGGACGCTGCTGGGGCCCAGGAGGGACCAGGAGGTCGCAAATTGGACCTGCAGAGAGAGGGGACGTCGAGCAAGACAAAGAGCCCTCACTGAAGCAGGTAGCACCCGGAGAAGTGCCAGAAACAGGCACTACGAGGATGCGTGAAACGGTGCTCGCCGAAGTTGCACAAAGGAGTCCCACGTCGCCGGAGACCAACTTAGAAAGTCGTGCAATGCAGGTTAGAGTGCCGTGGACCCAGGCTTGGCTGTGCACGAAGGATTTCCGCCGGAAGTGCACAGGGGCCGGAGAAGCTTGCAAAGTCGCGATTCCCAGCAATGCAGCCCAGCGAGGTGAGGCAAGGACTTACCTCCACCAAACTTGGGCTGAAGAGTCACTGGACTGTGGGGGTCACTTGGACGGTGTCGCTGGATTCGAGGGACCTCGCTCGTCGTGCTGAGAGGAGACCCAAGGGACCGGAAATGCAGCTTTTTGGTGCCTGCGGTTGCAGGGGGAAGATTCCGTCGACCCACGGGAGATTTCTTCGGAGCTTCTGGTGCAGAGAGGAGGCAGACTACCCCCACAGCATGCACAAGCAGGAAAACAGTCGAGAAGGCGGCAGGATCAGCGTTACAGAGTTGCAGTAGTCGTCTTTGCTACTATGTTGCAGGTTTGCAGGCTTCCAGCGCGGTCAGCGGTCGATTCCTTATCAGAAGGTGAAGAGGGAGATGCAGAGGAACTCGGCTGAGCTCATGCATTCGTTATCTAAAGTTTCCCCAGAGACAGAGACCCTAAATAGCCAGAAAAGAGGGTTTGGCTACCTAGGAGAGAGGAAAGGCTACTAACACCTGAAGGAGCCTATCACAAGGAGTCTCTGACGTCACCTGGTGGCACTGGCCACTCAGAGCAGTCCAGTGTGCCAGCAGCACCTCTGTTTCCAAGATGGCAGAGGTCTGGAGCACACTGGAGGAGCTCTGGACACCTCCCAGGGGAGGTGCAGGTCAGGGGAGTGGTCACTCCCCTTTCCTTTGTCCAGTTTCGCGCCAGAGCAGGGGCTAAGGGGTCCCTGAACCGGTGTAGACTGGCTTATGCAGAATTGGGCACCTCTGTGCCCAACAAAGCATTTCCAGAGGCTGGGGGAGGCTACTCCTCCCCTGCCTTCACACCATTTTCCAAAGGGAGAGGGTGTCACACCCTCTCTCAGAGGAAGTTCTTTGTTCTGCCATCCTGGGCCAGGCCTGGCTGGACCCCAGGAGGGCAGCTGCCTGTCTGAGGGGTTGGCAGCAGCAGCAGCTGCAGTGAAACCCCAGGAAGGGCAGTCTGGCAGTACCAGGGTCTGTGCTACAGACCACTGGGATCATGGAATTGTACCAAAAATGCCAGGATGGCATAGAGGGGGCAATTCCATGATCATAGACATGTTACATGGCTATATTCGGAGTTACCATGGTGAAGCTACATATAGGTAGTGACCTATATGTAGTGCACGCGTGTAATGGTGTCCCCGCACTCACAAAGTTCAGTGAATTGGCTCTGAACAATGTGGGGGCACCTTGGCTAGTGCCAGGGTGCCCTCACACTAAGTAACTTTGCACCTAACCTTTACCAGGTAAAGGTTAGACATATAGGTGACTTATAAGTTACTTAAGTGCAGTGTAAAATGGCTGTGAAATAACGTGGACGTTATTTCACTCAGGCTGCAGTGGCAGGCCTGTGTAAGAATTGTCAGAGCTCCCTATGGGTGGCAAAAGAAATGCTGCAGCCCATAGGGATCTCCTGGAACCCCAATACCCTGGGTACCTCAGTACCATATACTAGGGAATTATAAGGGTGTTCCAGTAAGCCAATGTAAATTGGTAAAAATGGTCACTAGCCTGTCAGTGACAATTTGAAAGTAATGAGAGAGCATAACCACTGAGGTTCTGGTTAGCAGAGCCTCAGTGAGACAGTTAGGCACCACACAGGGAACATATACATGCACACCTATGAGCACTGGGGCCCTGTGTGACAGGGTCCCAGTGACACATACATATAGGCCACAAACCTATGAGCACTGGGGTCCTGACCAGCAGGATCCCAGTGACACATAACAAACATACTGAAAACATAGTGTTTTCACTATGAGCACTGAGGCCTGGCTATCAGGATCCCAGTGAGACAGTGAAAACAGTGACAAACACCCTGACATACACTCACAAACAGGCCAAAAGTGGGGGTAACAAGGCTAGAAAGAGGCTACCTTCTCACAATAACCCTCCCCAAGACCCTGAAAAGTGAGTGCAAGGTGCACTAAAGTTCCCCTAAAGACAAAGAAGTCGTGTTAGAGGAATAATGCAGGAAAGACACAAACCAACAATGCAACAACGCTGGATTTCCAATCTGGGTTACCTGTGGAACAAGGGGACCAAGTCCAAAAGTCACAAGCAAGTCGGAGATGGGGAGATGCCCAGGAAATGCCAGCTGCGGGTGAAAAGGAGCTTCTACTGGACAGAAGAAGCTGCGATTTCTGCAGGAACGCAAAGGGCTAGAGACTTCCACTTTGGAAGACGGATCCCGCTCGCCTATTAGAGTCGTGCAGAAGTGTTTCTCCGCCGAAAGAATGCCAACAAGCCTTGCTAGCTGCAAATCGTGCGGTTAGCGTTTTTGGACGCTGTTGTGGCCCAAGAGGGACCAGGAGGTCGTAAATCGGACCAGGAGAGAGAGGGGACGTTGAGCAAGACAATGAGCCCTCTCAACAGCAGGTACCACCCAGAGAAGTGCCATAAACAGGGACTACAAGGATGCGTGAAATGGTGCTCACCCGAAGTTACACAAAGGAGTCCCACGTCGCCGGAGACCAACTTAGAAAGTCGTGCAATGCAGGTTAGAGTGCTGTGGACCCAGGCTTGGCTGTGCACGAAGGATTTCCGCCGGAAGTGCACAGGGGCCGGAGTAGCTGCAAAAGCCGCGGTTCCCAGCAATTCAGTCTGGTGTGGGGAGGCAAGGACTTACCTCCACCAAACTTGGACTGAAGAGTCACTGGACTGTGGGGGTCACTTGGACAGGGTTGCTGGATTCGAGGGACCTCGCTCGTCGTGCTGAGAGGAGACCCAAGGGACCGGTAATGCAGCTTTTTGGTGCCTACGGTTGCAGGGGGAAGATTCCGTCGACCCACGGGAGATTTCTTCGGAGCTTCTGGTGCAGAGAGGAGGCAGACTACCCCCACAGCATGCACAAGCAGGAAAACAGTCGAGAAGGCGGCAGGATCAGCGTTACAGAGTTGCAGTAGTCGTCTTTGCTACTATGTTGCAGGTTTGCAGGCTTCCAGCGCGGTCAGCAGTCGATTCCTTGGCAGAAGGTGAAGAGAGAGATGCAGAGGAACTCGGATGAGCTCTTGCATTCGTTATCTAAAGTTTCCCCAGAGACAGAGACCCTAAATAGCCAGAAAAGAGGGTTTGGCTACCTAGGAGAGAGGATAGGCTACTAACACCTGAAGGAGCCTATCAGAAGGAGTCTCTGATGTCACCTGGTGGCACTGGCCACTCAGAGCAGTCCAGTGTGCCAGCAGCACCTCTGTTTCCAAGATGGCAGAGGTCTGGAGCACACTGGAGGAGCTCTGGACACCTCCCAGGGGAGGTGCAGGTCAGGGGAGTGGTCACTCCCCTTTCCTTTGTCCAGTTTCGTGCCAGAGCAGGGTTAAGGGGTCCCCTGAACCGGTGTAGACTGGCTTATGCAGAATTGGGCACATCTGTGCCCAACAAAGCATTTCCAGAGGCTGGGGGAGGCTACTCCTCCCCTGCCTTCACACCATTTTCCAAAGGGAGAGGGTGTAACACCCTCTCTCAGAGGAAGTTCTTTGTTCTGCCATCCTGGGCCAGGCCTGGCTGGACCCCAGGAGGGCAGATGCCTGTCTGAGGGGTTGGCAGCAGCAGCAGCTGCAGTGAAACCCCAGGAAGGGCAGTTTGGCAGTACCAGGGTCTGTGCTACAGACCACTGGGATCATGGGATTGTGCCAACTATGCCAGGATGGCATAGAGGGGGCAATTCCATGATCATAGACATGTTACATGGCCATATTCGGAGTTACCATTGTGAAGCTACATATAGGTAGTGACCTATATGTAGTGCACACGTGTAATGGTGTCCCTGCACTCACAAAGTTCAGGGAATTGGCTCTGAACAATGTGGGGGCACCTTGGCTAGTACCAGGGTGCCCTCACACTAAGTAACTTTGCACCTAACCTTTACCAGGTAAAGGTTAGACATATAGGTGACTTATAAGTTAATTAAGTGCAGTGTAAAATGGCTGTGAAATAACATGGACGTTATTTCACTCAGGCTGCAGTGGCAGGCCTGTGTAAGAATTGTCAGAGCTCCCTATGGGTGGCAAAAGAAATGCTGCAGCCCATAGGGATCTCTTGGAACCCCAATACCCTGGGTACCTCAGTACCATATACTAGGGAATTATAAGGGTGTTCCAGTAAGCCAATGTAAATTGGTAAAAATGGTCACTAGCCTGTTAGTGACAATTTGGAAAGAAATGAGAGAGCATAACCACTGAGGTTCTGATTAGCAGAGCCTCAGTGAGACAGTTAGTCACTACACAGGTAACACATTCAGGCACACTTATGAGCACTGGGGCCCTGGGTTACCAGGGTCCCAGTGACACATACAACTAAAACAACATATATACAGTGAAAAATGGGGGTAACATGCCAGGCAAGATGGTACTTTCCTACACAACCCCCCCCCCCAAACGAAGGACAATAAGACTAGCCATGACCTGATGAGTCTTCATTGTCTAAGTGGAAATATCTGGAGAGTCCATCTGCATTGGAGTGGCTACTCCCAGGTCTATGTTCCACTGTATAGTCCATTCCCTGTAGGGATATGGACCACCTCAACAATTTAGGATTTTCACCTTTCATTTGTTTTAGCCAAAGTAGAGGTTTGTGGTCTGTCTGAACAATGAAGTGAGTGCCAAACAGGTATGGCCTCAACTTCTTCAGTGCCCAGACCACAGCAAAGGCCTCCCTTTCAATGGCAGACCAACGCTTTTCTCTAGGGGTCAACCTCCTACTAATAAAAGCAACAGGTTGATCCTGGCCCTCAGAATTAAGTTGTGATAGGACTGCCCCTACTCCTAATTCAGATGCATCAGTTTGGACATAGATTTTTTTAGAGTAACAAGGGCTTTTCAGGACAGGTGCAGAGCACATGGCCTGCTTCAGCTCCTCAAAAGCTTTCTGACAGTTTGCTGTCCATAATACCTTTTTAGGCATTTTCTTAGATGTGAGGTCATTAAGAGGGGCTGCAATGGAGCCATAGTTCTTAATGAACCTCCTGTAATACCCAGTGAGGCCTAGGAAGGCTCTCACCTGAGTCTGAGTGGTAGGGGGAACCCATTCAATAATTGTTTGGATTTTCCCCTGAAGTGGTGCAATCTGTTCCCCACCAACAAGGTGTCCCAGATAAACCACCTTACCCTGCCCTATCTGGCACTTTGAAGCCTTGATAGTGAGGCCTGCCTTTTGCAGGGCCTCCAAAACTTTCCATAGGTGGACCAGGTGATCATCCCAGCTGGAGCTAAAGACAGCTATATCGTCCAAATATGCTGCACTGAAAGCTTCCAGCCCTTGCAGGACTGTGTTCACCAACCTCTGAAAAGTGGCAGGTGCATTTTTCAAACCAAAAGGCATTACAGTAAACTGGTAATGTCCTCCAATGGTTGAAAATGCTGTTTTAGGTTTAGCATCTTCTGACAATTTGATCTGCCAATACCCTGCAGTCAAGTCAAAAGTGCTTAGATACTTGGCAGATGCCAGTGTATCTATGAGCTCATCTGCCCTGGGTATAGGGTGAGCATCAGTTTTGGTTACCAAGTTGAGACCTCTATAGTCTACACAAAACCGCATTTCCTTCTTTCCATCTTTGGAATGGGGTTTTGGTACCAGTACCACAGGAGAAGCCCATGGAATGTCAGAGTGCTCAACCACTCCTAGTTCTAACATTTTCTGGACCTCTTGCTTTATGCAGTCCCTGACATGGTCAGGCTGCCTATAAATCTTACTTTTGACAGGCAAGCTGTCTCCAGTATCTATAGTGTGCTCACACCAAGAAGTGGTACCTGGCACAGTAGAGAAGAGTTCAGAGAATTGGTCTAGGAGATTTATACAATTGTCTTTCTGCTCAGCAGTAAGACAATCAGCCAAAACTACACCTTCCACCAGAGCATCTTGTTCTGTGGAAGAGAAGAGATCAGGTAGAGGATCACTGTCTTCTTCCTGTCCCTCATCAGTTGCCATGACCAGGGTGAGATCAGCCCTGTTATAGTAGGGTTTCAGGCGGTTTACATGGAGTACCCTAAGGGGACTCCTTGCAGTGCCTAAGTCAACTAAATAGGTGACTTCTCCCTTTTTCTCAACAATTGTGTGGGGTCCACTCCATTTATCTTGGAGTGCTCTTGGGGCCACAGGCTCCAAGACCCACACTTTCTGCCCTGGTTGGTACTGAACCAAAACAGCCTTCTGATCATGCCATTGCTTCTGGAGCTCTTGGCTGGCCTGAAGGTTTTTACTGGCCTTTTTCATGTACTCAGCCATCCTTGATCTGAGGCCAAGTACATAATCCACAATATCCTGCTTAGGAGCTTTTAAAGGTTGTTCCCAACCCTCCTTTACAAGTGTGAGTGGACCCCTAACAGGGTGTCCAAAAAGAAGTTCAAAGGGGCTGAAGCCCACTCCTTTCTGGGGTACCTCCCTGTAGGCAAAAAGGAGGCATGGTAGAAGGATATCCCATCTCCTGCGGAGTTTTTCAGGGAGACCCATAATCATGCCTTTGAGAGTTTTATTAAATCTCTCCACCAGTCCATTTGTTTGTGGATGATAGGGTGTTGTGAACTTGTACGTTACACCATACTCCTTCCACATGGCCTTTAAGTATGCAGACATGAAATTGCTTCCCCTGTCTGATACCACTTCCTTTGGGAAGCCCACCCTGGAAAATATTCCCAGGAGGGCCTTTGCCACTGCAGGTGCTGTAGTGGTCCTTAAAGGAATAGCTTCAGGATATCTTGTGGCATGGTCCACTACCACCAAGATAAATCTATTGCCTGAAGCAGTAGGAGGGTCAAGGGGGCCAACTATGTCAACCCCTACCCTTTCAAAGGGAACCCCAACCACAGGCAGTGGAATAAGGGGTGCCTTTGGGGTGCCACCTGTCTTGCCACTGGCTTGACAGGTTTCACAGGACTTACAAAATTCCTTTGTGTCCTCAGACATTCTAGGCCAATGAAACAGGGGAACAAGCCTGTCCCAAGTTTTCATTTGTCCTAGATGCCCAGCTAGGGGAATGTCATGTGCCAGGGTTAGGAGGAACTTTCTGTACTCCTGAGGAATCACTAATCTCCTGGCAGCTCCAGGTTTAGGATCCCTATGCTCAGTGTACAAGAGGTTGTCCTCCCAGTAAACTCTGTGAGAGTCACTGACATCCCCATTAGCCTGTTTGACAGCTTGCTGTCTGAGACCGTCTAATGTGGGACAGGTTTGCTGTGCCACACTCAGCTCCTCTCTGGCAGGCCCCCCTTCACCCAAAAGCTCAGCAGTGTCTGCTTCCAGCTCCTCTGGTGTAGGTTCTGCACAGGGAGGGAATTCTTCTTCCTCAGAAGTTGAATCCACTGTAGAGGGAGGGATAGTAGGAAGTGGTTTGCTTCTACTAGCCCTAGCTTTAGGGAGCACTTGGTCCATTGTTCCAGGATCCAAGCTTCCCTGTCCTTTTTGCTTTTTGGCCTGAGCCCTTGTCAAAGCAAAAATATGCCCTGGGATGCCCAGCATTGCTGCATGGGCCTCCAACTCCACATCTGACCAAGCTGATGTCTCCAAATCATTTCCTAGTAGACAGTCTACAGGTAAATCTGTGGCTACCACAACTTTCTTTGGACCAGTAACCCCCCCCCCAGTTGAGATTAACAACAGCCATGGGGTGGCTAAGTGTGTTGTTGTGAGCATCGGTTACTTGGTACTGGTGACCAAGTAGGTGTTGTTCAGGGTGGACCAGTTTCTCTATTACCATAGTCACACTGGCTCCAGTGTCCCTGTAGGCCTGAACCTCAACACCATTTATTAGGGGTAGCTGCTTGTACTTATCCATATTAAGGGGACAAGCAACTAAGGTGGCTAAATCAATAGCCCCCTCAGAGACTAACACAGCCTCTGTGGCCTCCCTAACAAGGCCAACCCAAACTAAGTTACCAATAGTGAGCCCAGCTACTCCCTTGGATAGGCTATTAGTAGGCTTGCTCCCACCACCACTGCTATTAGTAGGGACACTAGGGGTAGCAGTAGGGGTTGTAGTGGTAGGAGCATTGGTGCTTTTCTTTGGACAACTGGGATCTGTTGTCCAATGGCCTTTTATTTTACATAAATAGCACCATGGTTTCTTTTCCTTGTTCTGATTAAAAGAGGATTTGGGCCCACCACCCCCACCAGAGTGTTTTTGTGGGCCTGATGAAGACTCATTTTTAGATTTGTCCCCACCCTTGTCAGAAGACTTACCATCCTTCTTTTTGTTGCCATCTTTGTCACCCCCTGTATGAACTTTTCTGTTCACCCTTGTTCTGACCCATTTGTCTGCCTTCTTTCCCAATTCTTGGGGAGAGGTCAGATCAGAGTCCACCAAGTACTGGTGCAACAAATCAGACACACAATTATTAAGAATATGCTCTCTCAGGATCAAGTTATACAGGCTGTCATAATCAGTAACTTTACTGCCATGTAACCACCCCTCCAAGGCCTTCACTGAATGGTCAATGAAATCAACCCAGTCTTGTGAAGACTCCTTTTTGGTCTCTCTGAACTTTATCCTGTATTGTTCAGTGGTTAAGCCATAACCATCCAGGAGTGCATTCTTAAGAACTTGGAAATTATTAGCATCATTTTCTTTCACAGTAAGGAGCCTATCGCTTCCTTTTCCACTAAATGATAGCCATAGGATAGCAGCCCACTGCCTTTGAGGTACATCCTGTACAACAAAGGCCCTCTCAAGTGCAGCAAACCACTTGTTAATGTCATCCCCCTACTTATAAGGGGGAACTATCTTGTGCAGATTCCTGGAATCATGCTCTTTTGCAGGATGACTATGGGGAATACTGCTGCTGCCACCATGGGTTTCTAAACCCAACTTCTGTCTATCCTTCTCTAGTTCAAAAGACTGTCTATCCAAATCCAGCTGTTGCTTTTTAAGCTTCAGTCTGGTTTGTTCCACCCTCAACTTATTGAGTTCCCTCTCTAACATTCTGTCATCAGGGTTGGTGGGAGGGACATTCCTAGATACAGAGGTATGATGGGAATGAACAGAAGGAGACCTGTCCCTTACAGAAGCCACCCTAACAGTTTGGCTAACAGAAACATTACTACCAGTATGGTGAGAATAAATGCTTTTGCTATGATGTGAGACAACACTATTTGTATGGTGTGGCTCATCATCATTACCAACTATGCTAGACTGTCTAGTAATGGGCAGGCTAGGAAGTTTCTTTCCTGAATCTTTTCCTGGGGGAGTCCCTGAATCAGATTGGGAACTATTAGGTACTTTTTCAACAGATGGGGCACCTATAGCCTTATCTTGTTCTCTAAGCATGTTAAGTAACAGTTCCAAGGAAGGATTCTTCCCTACACTCAAACCTCTCTCTATGCAGAGACTCCTTGCTCCTTTCCAGCTAAGGTGATCATATGCAAGTTTGGACAGATCAACATTTTGGCCTGTGCCAGACATTTTTAGAGAGAGTTAAAGTGATAGTAAAAGAGAAAAAAGTTTTCAGAACTTTTTAGAAAGACAGAAAAAAACTTTTAAAACTTTTAAGAACTTTTTGAAAGTTTAGAAGCACTTTTCAGCACTTAGAAAAGAATGAAAAGAGGAAATGCAAAACTTTTTGGCTATGTGTATATACACTGACCTTGTTTTGTATATTTTTCTCTTATGAAAAGTACAATGACAAGAGTGGAAGTAGTCTCAAAGCACTTATCCCACCGCTGCACAACCAATGTAGGAGGCTGGACTGGCTTGTCATGAGTACCAAGGGGTACTTGCACCTTGCACCAGGCCCAGTTATCCCTTATTAGTGTATAGGGTGTCTAGCAGCTTAGGCTGATAGATAATGGTAGCTTAGCAGAGCAGCTTAGGCTGAACTAGGAGACGGGTGAAGCTACTACAGTACCACCTAGTGTCATATGCACAATATCATAAGAAAACACAATACACAGTTATACTAAAAATAAAGGTACTTTATTTTTATGACAATATGCCAAAGTATCTTAGAGTGTACCCTCAGTGAGAGGATAGAAAATATACACAAGATATATATACACAATAGCAAAAATATGCAGTATATTCTTAGAAAACAGTGCAAACAATGTATAGTTACAATAGGATGCAATGGGGAAACATAGGGATAGGGGCAACACAAACCATATACTCCAAAAGTGGAATGCGAACCACAAATGGACCCCAAACCTATGTGACCTTATAGAGGGTCGCTGGGACTATTAGAAAATAGTGAGAGTTAGAAAAATAACCCTCCCCAAGACCCTGAAAAGTGAGTGCAAAGTGCACTAAAGTTCCCCTAAAGACAAAGAAGTCGTGTTAGAGGAATAATGCAGGAAAGACACAAACCAACAATGCAACAATGCTGGATTTCCAATCTGGGGTACCTGTGGAACAAGGGGACCAAGTCCAAAAGTCACAAGCAAGTCGGAGATGGGCAGATGCCCAGGAAATGCCAGCTGCGGGTGCAAAGAAGCTTCTACTGGACTGAAGAAGCTGCGGTTTTTGCAAGAACGCAAAGGGCTAGAGACTTCCCCTTTGGAGGACGGATCCCACTCGCCTCTTAGAGTTGTGCAGAGTTGATTTCCCGCCGAAAGAACGCCAACAAGCCTTGCTAGCTGCAAATCATGCGGTTAGCGTTTTTGGACGCTGCTGTGGCCCAGGAGGGACCAGAAGGTCGCAAATTGGACCAGGAGAGAGAGGGGACGTCGAGCAAGACATGGAGCTCTCTCAGCAGCAGGTAGCACCCGTAGAAGTGCCAGAAACAGGCACTAAGAAGATGAGTGAAACAGTGCTCACCCGAAGTTACACAAAGGAGTCCCACGTCGCCGGAGACCAACTTAGAAAGTCGTGCAATGCAGGTTAGAGTGCCGTGGACCCAGGCTTGGCTGTGCACGAAGGATTTCCGCCGGAAGTGCACAGGGGCCAGAGTAGCTGCAAAAGTCGCGGTTCCCAGCAATGCAGCCCAGCGAGGTGAGGCAAGGACTTACCTCCACCAAACTTGGACTGAAGAGTCACTGGACTGTGGGGGTCACTTGGACAGGGTTGCTGGATTCGAGGGACCTCGCTCGTCGTGCTGAGAGGAGACCCAAGGGACAGGTAATGCAGCTTTTTGGTGCCTGCGGTTGCAGGGGGAAGATTCCGTCGACCCACGGGAGATTTCTTCGGAGCTTCTGGTGCAGAGAGGAGGCAGACTACCCCCACAGTATGCACAAGCAGGAAAACAGTCGAGAAGGCGGCAGGATCAGCGTTACAGAGTTGCAGTAGTCGTCTTTGCTACTATGTTGCAGGTTTGCAGGCTTCCAGCGCGGTCAGCAGTCGATTCCTTGGCAGAAGGTGAAGAGAGAGATGCAGAGGAACTCGGATGAGCTCTTGCATTCGTTATCTAAAGTTACCCCAGAGACAGAGACCCTAAATAGCCAGAAAAGAGGGTTTGGCTACCTAGGAGAGAGGATAGGCTACTAACACCTGAAGGAGCCTATCAGAAGGAGTCTCTGACGTCACCTGGTGGCACTGGCCACTCAGAGCAGTCCAGTGTGCCAGCAGCACCTCTGTTTCCAAGATGGCAGAGGTCTGGAGCACACTGGAGGAGCTCTGGACACCTCTCAGGGGAGGTGCAGGTCAGGGGAGTGGTCACTCCCCTTTCCTTTGTCCAGTTTCGCGCCAGAGCAGGGCTAAGGGGTCCCCTGAACCGGTGTAGACTGGCTTATGCAGAATTGGGCACATCTGTGCCAACAAAGCATTTCCAGAGGCTGGGGGAGGCTACTCCTCCCCTGCCTTCACACCATTTTCCAAAGGGAGAGGGTGTAACACCCTCTCTCAGAGGAAGTTCTTTGTTCTGCCATCCTGGGCCAGGCCTGGCTGGACCCCAGGAGGGCAGATGCCTGTCTGAGGGGTTGGCAGCAGCAGCAGCTGCAGTGAAACCCCAGGAAGGGCAGTTTGGCAGTACCAGGGTCTGTGCTACAGACCACTGGGATCATGGGATTGTGCCAACTATGCCAGGATGGTATAGAGGGGGCAATTCCATGATCATAGACATGTTACATGGCCATATTCGGAGTTACCATTGTGAAGCTACATATAGGTAGTGACCTCTATGTAGTGCACGCGTGTAATGGTGTCCCCGCACTCACAAAGTTCAGGCAATTGGCTCTGAACAATGTGGGGGCACCTTGGCTAGTGCCAGGGTGCCCTCACACTAAGTAACTTTGCACCTAACCTTTACCAGGTAAAGGTTAGGCATATAGGTGACTTATAAGTTACTTAAGTGCAGTGTAAAATGGCTGTGAAATAACGTGGACGTTTTTTCACTCAGGCTGCAGTGGCAGGCCTGTGTAAGAATTGTCAGAGCTCCCTATGGGTGGCAAAAGAAATGCTGCAACCCATAGGGATCTCTTGGAACCCCAATACCCTGAGTACCTCAGTACCATATACTAGGGAATTATAAGGGTGTTCCAGTAAGCCAATGTAAATTGGTAAAAATGGTCACTAGCCTGTTAGTGACAATTTGGAAAGAAATGAGAGAGCATAACCACTGAGGTTCTGATTAGCAGAGCCTAGTGAGACAGTTAGTCACTACACAGGTAACACATTCAGGCACACTTATGAGCACTGGGGCCCTGGGTTACCAGGGTCCCAGTGACACATACAACTAAAACAACATATATACAGTGAAAAATGGGGGTAACATGCCAGGCAAGATGGTACTTTCCTACAGACACCCTGTAAGAGGTCCTCTAACACTTGTGAAGGATGGTTGGGAACAACCTTTAAAAGCTCCAAAGCAAGACATAGTGGACTATGTACTTGGCCTAAGATCTAGAATGGCTGAGTACATGAAAAAGGCCAGGAAAAACCTTCAGGCCAGCCAAGAGCTCCAAAAGCAATGGCATGACCAGAAGGCTGTTTTTGTTCAGTACCAACCAGGGCAGAAAGTGTGGTTCTTGGAGCATGTGGCCCCAAGAGCACTCCAAGACAAATGGAGTGGACCCCACACAATTGTTGAGAAAAAGGGTGAAGTCACTTATTTAGTTGACTTAGGCACTTCCAGGAGTCCCCTTAGGGTGCTCCATGTCAATCGCCTGAAACCCTACTATGACAGGGCTGATCTCACCCTGCTCATGGCAACAGATGAGGGACAGGAAGAAGAGAGTGACCCTCTCCCTGATCTCTTCTCTTCCACAGAACAAGATGCTCTAGTGGAAGGTGTAGTACTGGCAGATTGTCTTACTGTTGAGCAGAAAGACCACTGCATAAATCTCCTGGGTCAGTTTTCTGAACTCTTGTCTACTCTGCCAGGCACCACTTCCTGGTGTGAGTACACTATAGATACTGGAGACAGCTTGCCTGTCAAAAGTAAGGTCTATAGGCAGCCTGACCATGTCAGAGACTGCATAAAGCAAGAGGTGCAGAAAATGCTTGAACTGGGAGTGGTTGAGCACTCTGAAAGTACATGGGCCTCTCCTGTGGTACTTGTCCCAAAACCTCATTCCAAAGATGGTAAAAGGGAAATGAGATTTTGTGTTGACTACAGAGGTCTCAACCAGGTAACCAAAACTGATGCTCACCCTATACCCAGGGCAGAGGAGCTAATAGATACACTTGCATCTGCCAAGTATCTAATCACCTTTGATTTGACTGCAGGGTATTGGCAGATCAAGTTATCAGAGGATGCAAAAGCAAAAACTGCATTTTCAACCATTGGAGGCCATTACCAATTCACAGTAATGCCTTTTGGATTGAAAATTGCACCTGCCACTTTTCAAAGGTTGGTGAACACAGTCCTGCAAGGGCTGGAAGCTTTTAGTGCAGCATGTCTAGATGATATAGCTGTCTTTAGCTCCAGCTGGGATGATCACCTGGTCCACCTATGGAAAGTTTTGGAGGCCCTGCAAAAGGCAGGCCTCATTATCAAGGCGTCAAAGTGCCAGATAGGGCAGGGGAAAGTGGTTTATCTGGGACGCCTGGTAGGTGGAGAACAGATTGAACCACTTCAGGGGAAAATCCAAACTATTATAGATTGGGTTCCCCCTACCACTCAGACTCAGGTGAGAGCCTTTTTAGGACTCACTGGGTACTACAGGAGGTTCATAAAGAACTATGGCTCCATCGCAGCCCCTCTTAATGACCTCACATCTAAGAAAATGCCTAAAAAGGTATTATGGACAGCAAACTGTCAGAAAGCTTTTGAGGAGCTGTAGGAAAGTACCATCTTGCCTGGCATGTTACCCCCATTTTTCACTGTATATATGTTGTTTTAGTTGTATGTGTCACTGGGACCCTGGTAACCCAGGGCCCCAGTGCTCATAAGTGTGCCTGTATGTGTTACCTGTGTAGTGACTAACTGTCTCACTGAGGCTCTGCTAATCAGAACCTCAGTGGTTATGCTCTCTCATTTCTTTCCAAATTGTCACTAACAGGCTAGTGACCATTTTTACCAATTTACATTGGCTTACTGGAACACCCTTATAATTCCCTAGTATATGGTACTGAGGTACCCAGGGTATTGGGGTTCCAAGAGACCCCTATGGGCTGCAGCATTTCTTTTGCCACCCATAGGGAGCTCTGACAATTCTTACACAGGCCTGCCACTGCAGCCTGAGTGAAATAACGTCCACGTTATTTCACAGCCATTTTACACTGCACTTAAGTAACTTATAAGTCACCTATATGTCTAACCTTTACCTGGTAAAGGTTAGGTGCAAAGTTACTTAGTGTGAGGGCACCCTGGCACTAGCCACGGTGCCCCCACATTGTTCAGAGCCAATTCCCTGAACTTTGTGAGTGCGGGGACACCATTACACGCGTGCACTACATAAAGGTCACTACCTATATGTAGCTTCACCATGGTAACTCCGAATATGGCCATGTAACATGTCTATGATCATGGAATTGCCCCCTCTATACCATCCTGGCATAGTTGGCACAATCCCATGATCCCAGTGGTCTGTAGCACAGACCCTGGTACTGCCAAACTGCCCTTCCTGGGGTTTCACTGCAGCTGCTGCTGCTGCCAACCCCTCAGACAGGCAGCTGCCCTCCTGGGGTCCAGCCAGGCCTGGCCCAGGATGGCAGAACAAAGAACTTCCTCTGAGAGAGGGTGTGACACCCTCTCCCTTTGGAAAATGGTGTGAAGGCAGGGGAGGAGTAGCCTCCCCCAGCCTCTGGAAATGCTTTGTTGGGCACAGATGTGCCCAATTCTGCATAAGCCAGTCTACACCGGTTCAGGGACCCCTTAGCCCCTGCTCTGGCGCGAAACTGGACAAAGGAAAGGGGAGTGACCACTCCCCTGACCTGCACCTCCCCTGGGAGGTGTCCAGAGCTCCTCCAGTGTGCTCCAGACCTCTGCCATCTTGGAAACAGAGGTGCTGCTGGCACACTGGACTGCTCTGAGTGGCCAGTTCCACCAGGTGACGTCAGAGACTCCTGCTGATAGGCTCCTTCAGGTGTTAGTAGCCTTTCCTCTCTCCTAGGTAGCCAAACCCTCTTTTCTGGCTATTTAGGGTCTCTGTCTCTGGGGAAACTTTAGATAACGAATGCATGAGCTCAGCCGAGTTCCTCTGCATCTCCCTCTTCACCTTCTGATAAGGAATCGACCGCTGACCGCGCTGGAAGCCTGCAAACCTGCAACATAGTAGCAAAGACGACTACTGCAACTCTGTAACGCTGATCCTGCCGCCTTCTCGACTGTTTTCCTGCTTGTGCATGCTGTGGGGGTAGTCTGCCTCCTCTCTGCACCAGAAGCTCCGAAGAAATCTCCCGTGGGTCGACGGAATCTTCCCCCTGCAACCGCAGGCACCAAAAAGCTGCATCTCCGGTCCCTTGGGTCTCCTCTCAGCACGACGAGCGAGGTCCCTCGAATCCAGCGACACCGTCCAAGTGACCCCCACAGTCCAGTGACTCTTCAGCCCAAGTTTGGTGGAGGTAAGTCCTTGCCTCACCTCGCTGGGCTGCATTGCTGGGAACCGCGACTTTGCAAGCTTCTCCGGCCCCTGTGCACTTCCGGCGGAAATCCTTCGTGCACAGCCAAGCCTGGGTCCACGGCACTCTAACCTGCATTGCACGACTTTCTAAGTTGGTCTCCGGCGACGTGGGACTCCTTTGTGCAACTTCGGCGAGCACCGTTTCACGCATCCTCGTAGTGCCTGTTTCTGGCACTTCTCCGGGTGCTACCTGCTTCAGTGAGGGCTCCTTGTCTTACTCGACGTCCCCTCTCTCTGCAGGTCCAATTTGCGACCTCCTGGTCCCTCCTGGGCCCCAGCAGCGTCCAAAAACGCCAAACGCACGATTTGCGTGTAGCAAGGCTTGTTGGCGTCCATCCGGCGGGAAAACACTTCTGCACGACTCTCCAAGGCGTGGGGGATCCATCCTCCAAAGGGGAAGTCTCTAGCCCTTGTCGTTCCTGCAGTATTCACAGTTCTTCAGCCTAGTAAGAGCTTCTTTGCACCAACCGCTGGCATTTCTTGGGCATCTGCCCATCTCCGAGCTGCTTGTGACTTTTGGACTTGGTCCCCTTGTTCCACAGGTACCTTCAGACAGGAATCCATCGTTGTTGCATTGCTGATTTGTGTTTTCCTTGCATTCTCCCTCTAACACGACTATTTTGTCCTTAGGGGAACTTTAGTGCACTTTGCACTCACTTTTCAGGGTCTTGGGGAGGGTTATTTTTCTAACTCTCACTATTTTCTAATAGTCCCAGCGACCCTCTACAAGGTCACATAGGTTTGGGGTCCATTCGTGGTTCGCATTCCACTTCTGGAGTATATGGTTTGTGTTGCCCCTATCCCTATGTTTCCCCATTGCATCCTATTGTAACTATACATTGTTTGCACTGTTTTCTAAGACTATACTGCATATTTTTGCTATTGTGTATATATATCTTGTGTATATTTCCTATCCTCTCACTGAGGGTACACTCTAAGATACTTTGGCATATTGTCATAAAAATAAAGTACCTTTATTTTTAGTATAACTGTGTATTGTGTTTTCTTATGATATTGTGCATATGACACTAAGTGGTACTGTAGTAGCTTCACACGTCTCCTAGTTCAGCCTAAGCTGCTCTGCTAAGCTACCATTATCTATCAGCCTAAGCTGCTAGACACCCTATACACTAATAAGGGATAACTGGGCCTGGTGCAAGGTGCAAGTACCCCTTGGTACTCACTACAAGCCAGTCCAGCCTCCTACATTGGTTGTGCAGTGGTGGGATAAGTGCTTGAGACTACTTACCACTCTTGTCATTGTACTTTTCATAAGAGAAAAATATACAAAACAAGGTCAGTGTATATACACATAGACAAAAAGTTTTGCATTTCCTCTTTTCACTCTTTTCTAAGTGCTGAAAAGTACTACTAAACTTTCAAAAAGTTCTTAAAAGTTTAAAAAGTTTTTTTCTGTCTTTCCAAAAAGTTCTGAAAACTTTTTTCTCTTTTTCTATCACTTTAACTCTCTCTAAAAATGTCTGGCACAGGCCAAAAAGTTGAACTGTCCAAACTGGCATATGATCACCTTAGCTGGAAAGGAGCAAGGAGTCTCTGCATAGAGAGAGGTTTGAGTGTAGGGAAGAATCCTTCCTTAGAACTGTTAATTAATATGCTTAGAGTACAGGATAAGGCCATAAGTGCCCAATCTGTAGAAAAAGTAGCTAATGGTTCTCAATCTGATCCAGGGACTCCCCCAGGAAAAGGTTCAGGAAAGAAACTTCTCAGCCTGCCCATTACTAGACAGTCTAGCATAGTTGGTACAGAGGTTGAATCACATCATACTGATGATGTGCTCTCACATTATACTGGTAGCCAAGCTGTTAGGGTGCCCTCTGTAAGGGACAGGTCTCCTTCTGTTCATTCCCATCATACCTCTGTATCTAGAAATGTCCCTCCCACCCACCCTGATGACAGATTGTTGGAAAGGGAGCTCAATAGATTGAGAGTGGAGCAAACCAGACTGAAGCTCAAGAAGCAACAGCTGGATTTGGATAAACAGTCTTTAGAAATAGAGAGGGAAAGACAGAAAATGGGTTTAGATACCCATGGTGGCAGCAGCAGTATTCCCCATAGTCATCCTGCAAAAGAGCATGATTCCAGGAATCTGCATAAGATAGTTCCCCCTTACAAGGAGGGGGATGACATTAACAAGTGGTTTGCTGCACTTGAGAGGGCCTGTGCTGTACAGGATGTCCCTCAAAAGCAGTGGGCTGCTATCTTATGGCTATCATTTACTGGAAAAGGTAGGGATAGGCTCCTTACTGTAAAAGAAAATGATGCTAACAATTTCCAAGTTCTTAAGAATGCACTCCTGGATGGTTATGGCTTAACCACTGAACAGTACAGGATAAAGTTCAGAGATACCAAAAAGGAGTCTTCACAAGACTGGGTTGATTTCATTGACCAGGCAGTGAAGGCCTTGGAGGGGTGGTTACATGGCAGTAAAGTTACTGATTATGACAGCCTGTATAACTTGATCCTGAGAGAGCATATTCTTAATAATTGTGTGTCTGATTTGTTGCACCAGTACTTGGTGGACTCTGATCTGACCTCTCCCCAAGAATTGGGAAAGAAGGCAGACAAATGGGTCAGAACAAGAGTGAACAGAAAAGTTCATACAGGGGGTGACAAAGATGGCAACAAAAAGAAGGATGGTAAGTCTTCTGACAAGGGTGGGGACAAATCTAAAAATGAGTCTTCATCAGGCCCACAAAAACACTCTGGTGGGGGTGGTGGGCCCAAATCCTCCTTTAATCAGAACAAGGAAAAGAAACCATGGTGCTATTTATGTAAGATAAAAGGCCATTGGACAACAGATCCCAGTTGTCCAAAGAAAGGCACCACAGCTCCTACCACTACAACCCCTACTGCTACACCTAGTGTCCCTACTAATAGCAGTGGTGGTGGGAGCAAACCTACTAATAGCCAATCCAAGGGAGTAGCTGGGCTCACTTTTGGTAATTTAGTTGGGGTTGGTCTGATTAGGGAGACCACAGAGGCTACTTTAGTCTCTGAAGGGGCTATTGACTTAGCCACTTTGGTTGCTTGCCCCCATAACTTGGAGAAGTACAAGCAACTAACCCTAATAAATGGTGTTGAGGTCCAGGCCTACAGGGACACAGGTGCCAGTGTCACAATGGTGATTGAGAAACTGGTGCACCCAGAACAACACATACTTGGACACCAGTACCAAGTAACCGATGCTCACAACATAACACAAAGCCACCCTATGGCTGTTGTAAATCTCAACTGGGGGGGGGTATCTGGTCCAAAGAAAGTTGTGGTAGCTTCAGATTTACCTGTAGACTGTCTATTAGGGAACGATTTGGAGACATCAGCTTGGTCAGATGTGGAGTTGGAGGCCCATGCAGCAATGCTGGGCATCCCAGGGCATATTTTTGCTTTGACAAGGGCTCAGGCCAAAAAGCAAAAAGGACAGGGAAGCTTGGATCCTGGAACAATGGACCAAGTGCTCCCTAAAGCTAGGGCTAGTAGAAGCAAACCACTTCCTACTATCCCTCCCTCTACAGTGGATTCTACTTCTGAGGAAGAAGAATTCCCTCCCTGTGCAGAACCTACACCAGAGGAGCTGGAAGCAGACACTGCTGAGCTTTTGGGTGAAGGGGGGCCTGCCAGAGAGGAGCTGAGTGTGGCACAGCAAACCTGTCCCACATTAGAGGGTCTCAGACAGCAAGCTGTCAAACAGGCTAATGGGGATGTCAGTGACTCACACAGAGTTTACTGGGAGGACAACCTCTTGTACACTGAGAATAGGGATCCTAAACCTGGAGCTGCCAGGAGATTAGTGATTCCTCAGGAGTACAGAAAGTTCCTCCTAACACTGGCACATGACATTCCCTTAGCTGGGCACCTGGGTCAAATGAAAACTTGGGACAGATTGGTTCCACTGTTTCATTGGCCTAGGATGTCTGAGGACACAAAATAATTTTGTAAGTCCTGTGAAACCTGTCAAGCCAGTGGCAAGACAGGTGGCACTCCAAAGGCACCCCTTATCCCACTGCCTGTGGTTGGGGTTCCCTTTGAAAGGGTAGGGGTTGACATAGTTGGCCCCCTTGACCCTCCTACTGCTTCAGGCAATAGGTTTATCTTGGTGGTAGTGGACCATGCCACAAGATATCCTGAAGCTATTCCTTTAAGGACCACTACAGCTCCTGCAGTGGCAAAGGCCCTCCTGGGAATATTTTCCAGGGTGGGCTTCCCAAAGGAAGTAGTATCAGACAGAGGAAGCAATTTCATGTCTGCATACTTAAAGGCCATGTGGAAGGAGTGTGGTGTAACTTACAAGTTCACAACACCCTATCATCCACAAACAAATGGACTGGTGGAGAGATTTAATAAAACTCTCAAAGGCATGATTATGGGACTCCCTGAAAAACTCCGCAGGAGATGGGATATCCTTCTACCATGCCTCCTTTTTACCTACAGGGAGGTACCCCAGAAAGGAGTGGGCTTCAGCCCCTTTGAACTTCTTTTTGGACACCCTGTTAGGGGTCCACTCACACTTGTAAAGGAGGGTTGGGAACAACCTTTAAAAGCTCCTAAGCAGGATATTGTGGATTATGTACTTGGCCTCAGATCAAGGATGGCTGAGTACATGAAAAAGGCCAGTAAAAACCTTCAGGCCAGCCAAGAGCTCCAGAAGCAATGGCATGATCAGAAGGCTGTTTTGGTTCAGTACCAACCAGGGCAGAAAGTGTGGGTCTTGGAGCCTGTGGCCCCAAGAGCACTCCAAGATAAATGGAGTGGTCCACACACAATTGTTGAAAAGAAGGGTGAAGTCACCTACTTGGTTGACTTAGGCACTGCCAGGAGTCCCCTTAGGGTGCTCCATGTCAACCGCCTGAAACCCTACTATGACAGGGCTGATCTCACCCTGCTCATGGCAACAGATGAGGGACAGGAAGAAGACAGTGATCCTCTACCTGATCTCTTCTCTTCCACAGAACAAGATGCTCTTGTGGAAGGTGTAGTTTTGGCTGATTGTCTTACTGCTGAGCAGAAAGATAATTGCATAAATCTCCTAGGACAATTTTCAGAACTCTTCTCCATTGTGCCAGGCACCACTTCTTGGTGTGAGCACACTATAGATACTGGAGACAGTTTACCTGTCAAAAGTAAGATCTATAGGCAGCCTGACCATGTCAGGGACTGCATAAAGCAAGAAGTTCAGAAGATGTTGGAACTAGGAGTGGTTGAGCACTCTGACAGTCCATGGGCTTCTCCTGTGGTACTGGTACCAAAACCCAATTCTAAAGATGGAAAGAAGGAAATGAGGTTTTGTGTAGACTATAGAGGTCTCAACTTAGTAACCAAAACAGATGCTCACCCTATACCCAGGGCAGATGAGCTAATAGATACACTGGCATCTGCCAAGTATCTAAGCACTTTTGATTTGACTGCAGGGTATTGGCAGATCAAAATGTCAGAAGATGCTAAACCTAAGACTGCATTTTCTACCATTGGAGGACATTACCAGTTTACTGTAATGCCTTTTGGTTTGAAAAATGCACCTGCCACTTTTCAGAGGTTGGTGAACACAGTCCTGCAAGGGCTGGAAGCTTTCAGTGCAGCATATTTGGATGATATAGCTGTCTTTAGCTCCAGCTGGGATGATCACCTGGTCCACCTTTGGAAAGTTTTGGAGGCCCTGCAAAAGGCAGGCCTCACTATCAAGGCTTCAAAGTGCCAGATAGGGCAGGGTAAGGTGGTTTATCTGGGACACCTTGTTGGTGGGGAACAGATTGCACCACTTCAGGGGAAAATTCAAACTATTATTGATTGGATTCCCCCTACCACTCAGACTCAGGTGAGAGCCTTCCTAGGCCTCACTGGGTATTACAGGAGGTTCATTAAGAACTATGGCTCCATGGCAGCCCCTCTTAATGATCTCACATCCAAGAAAATGCCTAAAAAGGTATTATGGACAGCAAACTGTCAGAAAGCTTTTGAGGAGCTGAAGCAGGCCATGTGCTCTGCACCTGTCCTGAAAAGCCCTTGTTACTCTAAAAAATTCTATGTCCAAACTGATGCATCTGAATTAGGAGTAGGGGCAGTTCTATCACAACTTAATTCTGAGGGCCAGGATCAACCTGTTGCTTTTATTAGTAGAAGGTTGACCCCTAGAGAAAAGCGTTGGTCTGCCATTGAGAGGGAGGCCTTTGCTGTGGTCTGGGCTCTGAAGAAGTTGAGGCCATACCTGTTTGGCACTCACTTCATTGTTCAGACAGACCACAAACCTCTACTTTGGCTAAAACAAATGAAAGGTGAAAATCCTAAATTGTTGAGGTGGTCCATATCCCTACAGGGAATGGACTATACAGTGGAACATAGACCTGGGAGTAGCCACTCCAATGCAGATGGACTCTCCAGATATTTCCACTTAGACAATGAAGACTCATCAGGTAATGGCTAGTCTTATTGTCCTTCGTTTGGGGGGGGGTTGTGTAGGAAAGTACCATCTTGCCTGGCATGTTACCCCCATTTTTCACTGTATATATGTTGTTTTAGTTGTATGTGTCACTGGGACCCTGGTAACCCAGGGCCCCAGTGCTCATAAGTGTGCCTGTATGTGTTACCTGTGTAGTGACTAACTGTCTCACTGAGGCTCTGCTAATCAGAACCTCAGTGGTTATGCTCTCTCATTTCTTTCCAAATTGTCACTAACAGGCTAGTGACCATTTTTACCAATTTACATTGGCTTACTGGAACACCCTTATAATTCCCTAGTATATGGTACTGAGGTACCCAGGGTATTGGGGTTCCAGGAGACCCCTATGGGCTGCAGCATTTCTTTTGCCACCCATAGGGAGCTCTGACAATTCTTACACAGGCCTGCCACTGCAGCCTGAGTGAAATAACGTCCACGTTATTTCACAGCCATTTTACACTGCACTTAAGTAACTTATAAGTCACCTATATGTCTAACCTTTACCTGGTAAAGGTTAGGTGCAAAGTTACTTAGTGTGAGGGCACCCTGGCACTAGCCACGGTGCCCCCACATTGTTCAGAGCCAATTCCCTGAACTTTGTGAGTGCGGGGACACCATTACACGCGTGCACTACATAAAGGTCACTACCTATATGTAGCTTCACCATGGTAACTCCGAATATGGCCATGTAACATGTCTATGATCATGGAATTGCCCCCTCTATACCATCCTGGCATAGTTGGCACAATCCCATGATCCCAGTGGTCTGTAGCACAGACCCTGGTACTGCCAAACTGCCCTTCCTGGGGTTTCACTGCAGCTGCTGCTGCTGCCAACCCCTCAGACAGGCAGCTGCCCTCCTGGGGTCCAGCCAGGCCTGGCCCAGGATGGCAGAACAAAGAACTTCCTCTGAGAGAGGGTGTGACACCCTCTCCCTTTGGAAAATGGTGTGAAGGCAGGGGAGGAGTAGCCTCCCCCAGCCTCTGGAAATGCTTTGTTGGGCACAGATGTGCCCAATTCTGCATAAGCCAGTCTACACCGGTTCAGGGACCCCTTAGCCCCTGCTCTGGCGCGAAACTGGACAAAGGAAAGGGGAGTGACCACTCCCCTGACCTGCACCTCCCCTGGGAGGTGTCCAGAGCTCCTCCAGTGTGCTCCAGACCTCTGCCATCTTGGAAACAGAGGTGCTGCTGGCACACTGGACTGCTCTGAGTGGCCAGTTCCACCAGGTGACGTCAGAGACTCCTGCTGATAGGCTCCTTCAGGTGTTAGTAGCCTTTCCTCTCTCCTAGGTAGCCAAACCCTCTTTTCTGGCTAATTAGGGTCTCTGTCTCTGGGGAAACTTTAGATAACGAATGCATGAGCTCAGCCGAGTTCCTCTGCATCTCCCTCTTCACCTTCTGATAAGGAATCGACCGCTGACCGCGCTGGAAGCCTGCAAACCTGCAACATAGTAGCAAAGACGACTACTGCAACTCTGTAACGCTGATCCTGCCGCCTTCTCGACTGTTTTCCTGCTTGTGCATGCTGTGGGGGTAGTCTGCCTCCTCTCTGCACCAGAAGCTCCGAAGAAATCTCCCGTGGGTCGACGGAATCTTCCCCCTGCAACCGCAGGCACCAAAAAGCTGCATCTCCGGTCCCTTGGGTCTCCTCTCAGCACGACGAGCGAGGTCCCTCGAATCCAGCGACACCGTCCAAGTGACCCCCACAGTCCAGTGACTCTTCAGCCCAAGTTTGGTGGAGGTAAGTCCTTGCCTCACCTCGCTGGGCTGCATTGCTGGGAACCGCGACTTTGCAAGCTTCTCCGGCCCCTGTGCACTTCCGGCGGAAATCCTTCGTGCACAGCCAAGCCTGGGTCCACGGCACTCTAACCTGCATTGCACGACTTTCTAAGTTGGTCTCCGGCGACGTGGGACTCCTTTGTGCAACTTCGGCGAGCACCGTTTCACGCATCCTCGTAGTGCCTGTTTCTGGCACTTCTCCGGGTGCTACCTGCTTCAGTGAGGGCTCCTTGTCTTGCTCGACGTCCCCTCTCTCTGCAGGTCCAATTTGCGACCTCCTGGTCCCTCCTGGGCCCCAGCAGCGTCCAAAAACGCCAAACGCACGATTTGCGTGTAGCAAGGCTTGTTGGCGTCCATCCGGCGGGAAAACACTTCTGCACGACTCTCCAAGGCGTGGGGGATCCATCCTCCAAAGGGGAAGTCTCTAGCCCTTGTCGTTCCTGCAGTATTCACAGTTCTTCAGCCTAGTAAGAGCTTCTTTGCACCAACCGCTGGCATTTCTTGGGCATCTGCCCATCTCCGAGCTGCTTGTGACTTTTGGACTTGGTCCCCTTGTTCCACAGGTACCTTCAGACAGGAATCCATCGTTGTTGCATTGCTGATTTGTGTTTTCCTTGCATTCTCCCTCTAACACGACTATTTTGTCCTTAGGGGAACTTTAGTGCACTTTGCACTCACTTTTCAGGGTCTTGGGGAGGGTTATTTTTCTAACTCTCACTATTTTCTAATAGTCCCAGCGACCCTCTACAAGGTCACATAGGTTTGGGGTCCATTCGTGGTTCGCATTCCACTTCTGGAGTATATGGTTTGTGTTGCCCCTATCCCTATGTTTCCCCATTGCATCCTATTGTAACTATACATTGTTTGCACTGTTTTCTAAGACTATACTGCATATTTTTGCTATTGTGTATATATATCTTGTGTATATTTCCTATCCTCTCACTGAGGGTACACTCTAAGATACTTTGGCATATTGTCATAAAAATAAAGTACCTTTATTTTTAGTATAACTGTGTATTGTGTTTTCTTATGATATTGTGCATATGACACTAAGTGGTACTGTAGTAGCTTCACACGTCTCCTAGTTCAGCCTAAGCTGCTCTGCTAAGCTACCATTATCTATCAGCCTAAGCTGCTAGACACCCTATACACTAATAAGGGATAACTGGGCCTGGTGCAAGGTGCAAGTACCCCTTGGTACTCACTACAAGCCAGTCCAGCCTCCTACAGGAGCTGAAGCAGGCCATGTGCTCTGCACCTGTCCTGAAAAGCCTCTGTTACTCCAAACAATTCATTGTCCAAACTGATGCATCTGAATTAGGGGTAGGGGCAGTCTTATCACAACTTAATTCTGAGGACCAGGATCAACCTGTTGCTTTTATCAGCAGGAGGTTGACCCCTAGAGAAAAGTGTTGGTCTGCAATAGAGAGGGAGGCCTTTGCTGTGGTCTGGGCACTGAAGAAGTTGAGGCCATACCTGTTTGGCACTCACTTCATTGTTCAGACAGACCACAAACCTCTACTTTGGCTAAAACAAATGAAAGGTGAAATTCCTAAATTGTTGAGGTGGTCCATATCCCTACAGGGAATGGACTATACAGTGGAACATAGACCTGGGAGTACCCACTCCAATGCAGATGGACTCTCCAGATATTTCCACTTAGAGAATGAAGACTCATCAGGTCATGGCTAGTATTATTGTCCTTCGTTTGGGGGGGGGGGGTTGTGTAGGAAAGTACCATCTTGCCTGGCATGTTACCCCCATATTTCACTGTATATATGTTGTTTTAGTTGTATGTGTCACTGGGACCCTGCCAGCCAGGGCCCCAGTGCCCATAAGTGTGCCCTGTATGTGTTACCTGTGTTATGACTGTCTCACTGAGGCTCTGCTATCCAGAACCTCAGTGGTTATGCTCTCTCATTTTCTTTCCAAATTGTCACTAACAGGCTAGTGACCAATTTCACCAATTTACATTGGCATACTGGAGCACCCTTATAATTCCCTTGTATATGGTACTGAGGTACCCAGGGTATTGGGGTTCCAGGAGATCCCTATAGGCTGCAGCATTTCTTGTGCCACCCATAGGGAGATCTGACAATTCTTACACAGGCCTGCCAGTGCAGCCTGAGTGAAATAACGTCCACGTTATTTCACAGCCATTTACCACTGCACTTAAGTAACTTATAAGTCACCTATATGTCTAACCTTTACCTGGTAAATGTTGGGTGCTAAGTTACTTAGTGTGTGGGCACCCTGGCACTAGCCAAGGTGCTCCCACATTGTTCAGGGCAAATTCCCCGGACTTTGTGAGTGCGGGGACACCATTACACGTGTGCACTATACATATGTCACGACATATGTATAGCGTCACAATGGTAACTCCGAATATGGCCATGTAACATGTCTAAGATCATGGAATTGTCACCCCAATGCCATTCTGGCATTGGGGAGACAATTCCATGATCCCCGAGTCTCTAGCTCAGACCCGGGTACTGCCAAACGACCTTTCCCGGGGTTTCACTGCAGCCGCTGCTGCTGCCAACCCCTCAGACAGGTTTCTGCCCTCCTGGGGTCCAGCCAGGCTTGGCCCAGGACGGCAGAGCAAAGGAATTCCTCAGAGAGAGGGTGTCACACCCTCTCCCTTTGGAAAAATGTGTTAGGGCTTGGGAGGAGTAGCCTCCCACAGCCTCTGGAAATGCTTTCATGGACACAGATGGTGCCCATTTCTGCATAAGCCAGTCTACACCGGTTCAGGGATCCCCCAGCCCTGCTCTGGCGCGATACTGGACAAAGGAAAGGGGAGTGACCACTCCCCTGACCTGCACCTCCCCTGGGAGGTGCCTAGAGCTCCTCCAGTGTGCTCCAGACCTCTGCCATCTTGGAAACAGAGGTGCTGCTGGCACACTGGACTGCTCTGAGTGGCCAGTGCCAGCAGGTGACGTCAGAGACTCCTTCTGATAGGCTCCTTCAGGTGTTGCTAGCCTATCCTCTCTCCTAGGTAGCCAAACCTCCTTTTCTGGCTATTTAGGGTCTCTGCTTTGGGGAATTCCTTAGATAACGAATGCAAGAGCTCATCAGAGTTCCTCTGCATCTCTCTCTTCTCCTTGTGCAAAGGAATCGACTGCTGACCGCGCTGGAAGCCTGCAAAACTGCAACAAAGTAGCAAAGACGACTACTGCGACCTTGTAACGCTGATCCTGCCGCCTTCTCAACATTTTTCCTGGTGGTGCATGCTGTGGGGGTAGTCTGCCTCCTCTCTTGTAGTGGGTACCAAGGGGTACTTACACCTTGCACCAGGTCCAGGTATCCCTTATTAGTGTAGAGGGGTGTCTAGCAGCTTAGCCTGATAGAAAAGGTAGCTTAGCAGAGCAGCTTAGGCTGAACTAGGAGGCCTGTAAAGCTCCTACTATACCACTGGTGTCATATTTACAATATCATAAGAAAACACAATAAACAGATATACTAAAAATAAAGGTACTTTATTTTTAAGACGATATGCCAAAAGTATCTCAGTGAGTACCCTCAGTATGAGGATAGCAAATATACACAAGATATATGTACACAATACCAAAATATGCAGTATTAGCAATAGAAAACAGTGCAAGCAATGTATAGTCACAATAGAATACAATGGGAGCACATAGGTATAGGGGCAACACAAACCATATACTCTAGAAGTGGAATGCGAACCACAAATGGACCCCAAACCTATGTGAGCTCGTAGAGGGTCGCTGGGACTGTAAGAAAACAGTGAGGGTTAGAAAAATAGCCCACCCCAAGACCCTGAAAAGTGGGTACAAACTGCACCTAAGTTCTCCAGAGAGCACAGAAGTCGTGATAGGGGAATTCTGCAAGGAAGACCAACACCAGCAATGCAACAACTATGGATTTCTTGGTGAGAGTACCTGTGGAACAAGGGGACCAAGTCCAAGAGTCACGATCAAGTCAGGAGTGGGAAGATGCCTAGGAAATGCCAGCTGTGGGTGCAAAGAAGCTGCCACTGGATGGTAGAAGCTGTGGATTCTGCAAGAACGAAGAGGGCTAGAAACTTCCCCTTAGGAGGATGGATGTCCCACGTCGTGAAAAAGCTTGCAGAGGTGTTTCCGTGCAAAAAGACCGCAAACAAGCCTTGCTAGCTGCAAGGGTCGCAGTTAGGGTTTTTGGATGCTGCTGTGGCCCAGGAGGGACCAGGATGTCGCCAGTTGCAGGAGGAGACAGAGGGGGCATCCAGCAAGACAAAGAGCCCACTCAGAAGCAAGCAGCACCCGCAGAAGTGCTGGAACAGGCACTACAAAGTGGAGTGAACCGGAGCTCACCCGAAGTCACAAAGGAAGGTCCCACAACGCCGGAGGACAACTCAGGAGGTCGTGCACTGCAGGTTAGAGTGTCGGGGACCAAGGCTTGGCTGTGCACAAAGGAAATCCTGGAAGAGTGCACAGGAGCTGGAGCAGCTGCAAATCACGCGGTACCCAGCAATGCAGTCTAGCGTGGGGAGGCAAGGACTTACCTCCACCAAACTTGGACTGAAGACTCACTTGACTGTGGGAGGCACTTGGACAGAGTTGCTGAGTTCAAGGGACCTCACTCGTCGTGCTGAGAGGAGACCCAGAGGACCAGTGATGCAGTCTTTTGGTGCCTGCGGTTGCAGGGGGAAGATTCCGTCGACCCACAGGAGATTTCTTCGGAGCTTCTACTGCAGAGAGGAGGCAGACTACCCCCACAGCATGCACCACAAGGAAAACAGTCGAGAAGGCGGCCGGATCAGCGTTACAAGGTCGCAGTAGTCGTCTTTGCTACTTTGTTGCAGTTTTGCAGGCTTCCAGAGCAGTCAGCGGTCGATTCCTTGGCAGAAGGTGAAGAGAGAGATGCAGAGGAACTCTGATGAGCTCTTGCATTCGTTATCTAAAGAATTCCCCAAAGCAGAGACCCTAAATAGCCAGAAAAGGAGGTTTGGCTACCTAAGAGAGAGGATAGGCTAGCAACACCTGGAGGAGCCTATCAGAAGGAGTCTCTGACGTCACCTGCTGGCACTGGCCACTCAGAGCAGTCCAGTATGCCAGCAGCACCTCTGTTTCCAAGATGTCAGAGGTCTGGAGCACACTGGAGGAGCTATGGGCACCTCCCAGGAGAGGTGCAGGTCAGGGGAGTGGTCACTCTCCTTTCCTTTGTCCAGTTTCGCGCCAGAGCAGGGCTGGGGGATCCCTGAACTGGTGTAGACTGGCTTATGCAGAAATGGGCACCATCTGTGTCCATGAAAGCATTTCCAGAGGCTGGGGGAGGCTACTCCTCCCAAGCCCTAACACCTTTTTCCAAAGGGAGAGGGTGTAACACCCTCTCTCTGAGGAAGTCCGTTGTTCTGCCTTCCTGGGCCAAGCCTGGCTGGACCCCAGGAGGGCAGAAACCTGTCTGAGGGGTTGGCAGCTGCAGTGAAACCCCGGGAAAGGTAGTTTGGCAGTACCCTGGTCTGTGCTAGAGACTCAGGGGATCATGGAATTGTCTCCCCAATGCCAGAATGGCATTGGGGTGACAATTCCATGATCTTAGACATGTTACATGGCCATGTTCGGAGTTACCATTGTGACGCTATACATATGTCGTGACATATGTATAGTGCACGCGTGTAATGGTGTCCCCGCACTCACAAAGTGCGGGGAATTTGCCCTGAAAAATGTGAGGGCACCTTGGCTAGTGCCAGGGTGCCCACACACTAAGTAACTTAGCACCCAACCTTTACCAGGTAAATGTTAGACATATAGGTGACTTATAAGTTACTTAAGTGCAGTGGTAAATGGCTGTGAAATAACGTGGATGTTATTTCACTCAGGCTGCAAGGGCAGGCCTGTGTAAGAATAGTCAGATCTCCCTATGGGTGGCAAAAGAAATGCTGCAGCCCATAGGGATCTCCTGGAACCCCAATACCCTGGGTACCTCAGTACCATATACAAGGGAATTATAAGGGTGTTCCAGTATGCCAATGTAAATTGGTGAAATTGGTCACTAGCCTGTTAGTGACAATTTGGAAAGAAATGAGAGAGCATAACCACTGAGGTTCTGGTTAGCAGAGCCTCAGTGAGACAGTTAGTCATAACACAGGTAACACCTACAGGGCACACTTATGAGCACTGGGGCCCTGGCTGGCAGGGTCCCAGTGACAAATACAACTAAAACAACATATATACAATGAAATATGGGGGTAACATGCCAGGCAAGATGGTACTTTCCTACATCTGTGTATTGTGTTTTCTTATGATATTGTGCATATGACACCAGTGGTACAGTACAAGCTTTGCATGTCTCCTAGTTCAGCCTAAGCTGCTCTGCTATAGCTACCTTCTATCAGCCTAAGCTGCTAGAAACACCTCTTCTACACTAATAAGGGATAACTGGACCTGGTAGAGAGTGTAAGTCCCCCTTGGTACCCACTATAAGCCAGGCCAGCCTCCTACATTGGTTGTGCAGCGGTGGGATAAGTACTTGCAACTACTTACCACTTTGTCACTGTGTACTTTTCATAAGAGAATTATATACAAATCACGTTCAGTCTATGTACACCTAACCAAAATGTTTTGCTTTTCTTCTCTTACACTATCTGCTAGGTGCTGAAAAGCACTCCTAAACATTCTAAAAGTCTCAAAAAGTTGACTTTTTTTTTCTGTTCTTTAAAAAGTCCTGAAACTTTTTCTGTCTTTTATCTGTCTCTAAACCTTTTTCTATCATGTCTGGTGTAGGAACTCCTCTTAATTTGGTCAATACAACTTATGACCTCCTTAACTTTAAGAGCCTAAGGAGTCTCTGCATTGATAGAGGTTTAGTGGTAGGAAAGAACGCTACCAGAGAATTTCTGTCTAATATGCTTATTGAGAATGATAAGGCCCTGGGTGGCACCTCATCTGAAAAGTTGATAGATAACTCACACTCTGACTCAGGGGAGCCCCTTGAGGGAGTGTTACAGGGTTCCCTTCCTAATATGCCCCTTAGCAGACCACCTAGCACTGCTGGTAGTAATAGAAGCTCCCATCATAGTAGGGATGTTTTTGTTCCTGGAGGCCAGGTTGTTAGAGTGCCAACTATTAGGGACAGGTCTCCCTCTGCTCATTCCAATCTTTCTTCTGTGTCAAAACATTCCCAACTCACCCACCCTGATGACAAAATGTTAGAAAGGGAACTCAATAAGCTGAGAGTGGAAGAGACCAGGCTGAAGCTTAAACAGCAACAGCTGGCTCTAGACAGCGAATCCCTAGACTTAGAAAAAGAGAGACAGAGGTTGGGGTTAGGACCCCATGGTGGCAGCAGCAGTATTCCTGATAGTAATCCTGTTAAAGAGCATGATTCCATGAATCTGCACAAGATAGTTCCCCCTTACAAGGAGGGGGATGACATTAACAAGTGGTTTGCTGCACTTGAGAGGGCCTGTATGGTACAGGGGGTCCCTCAAAGGCAGTGGACTGTATCCTATGGCTATCTTTCAGTGGAAAGGGTAGGGATAGGCTCCTTACTGTTAAGGAAAGTGATGCCAATCATTTTACAGTTTTGAAGAATGCACTCTTGGATGGATTTGGCTTAACCACTGAACAATACAGGATTAAGTTCAGATAAACCAGAAAAGAGTCCTCACAAGACTGGGTAGACTTTGTTGACTATTCAGTGAAGGCCTTGGAGGGGTGGTTACATGGCAGTAAAGTTTCTGACTATGAAAGCCTGTACAATCTAATCCTGAGAGAGCATATTCTGAATAACTGTGTGTCTGATTTGTTACACCAATATCTAGTGGACTCAGATCTGACCTCTCCGCAAGAATTGGGAAAGAAGGCAGACAAATGGGTCAGAACAAGAGTGAACAGAAAAGTTCATACAGGGGGTGACAAGGATGGCAAGAAAAAGGATAGTAAGTCTACAGACAAGGTTGGGGACAAATCTAAAAATGAGTCTTCATCAGGCCCACAAAAACACTCTGGTGGGGGTGGTGGGTCCAAATCCTCTTCTAATCAAGTAAAGAAACCATGGTGCTATTTATGTAAAGTAAAAGGCCATTGGACAACTGATGCCAGTTGTCCAAAGAAAAGCACCAAGCCTCCCACTACCACAACCCCTACTGCAACCTCTAGTGCCCCTAGTAATAGCAGTGGTGGTGGGAACAAACATACTAATAGCCAATCCAAGGGAGTAGCTGGGCTCACTTTTGGTAATTTAGTTGGGGTTGGTCTTGTTAGGGAGACCACAGAGGCTGTGCTAGTCTCTGAAGGTGCCATTGATTTGGCCACCTTGGTTGCTTGTCCCCTTAATATGGATAAGTACACACAACTTCCCCTAATCAATGGTGTTGAGGTTCAGCCTACAGGGACACACGTGCCAGTGTTACCATGGTAATAGAGAAACTGGTACACCCTGAACAACACCTACTTGGTCACCAGTACCAAGTGACAGACGCTCATAACAACACTCTTAGGCACCCCATGGCTTTTGTGAATCTCAACTGGGGGGGGGGGGTTACTGGTCCAAAGAAAGTTGTGGTTGCTTCAGATTTACCTGTAGACTGTCTACTAGGAAATGATTTAGAGACATCAGCTTGGGCTGACGTGGAGTTGGAGGCTCATGCAGCAAGGCTGGGCATTCCTGGGCATATTTTTGCTTTGACCAGGGCTCAGGCCAAAAAGCAAAAAGAACAGGGTGACTTGGATCCTGGAACAATGGACCAAGTGCTCCCTAAAGCTAGGGTTAGTAAGGGTAAATCCCTACCCACTATCCCTCCCTCTACAGATGATTCAACTTCTGAGGAAGAAGAATTTCCCCCCTGTGCAGAACCTTCACCAGAGGAGCTGGCAGCAGACACTGCTGAGCTTTTGGGTGGAGGGGCCCTGCCAGGGAGGAGCTGAGTGTGGCACAGCAAACCTGTCCCACATTAGAGGGTGTCAGACAACAAGCTGTCAAACAGCAAAATGGGGATGTCAGTGACTCACATAGCGTTTACTGGGAGGACAACATCTTGTACACAGAGGCAAGGGACCCAAAACCTGGAGCAGCCAGGATATTGTTCATTCCCCTGCAGTACAGAGAGTTCCTCCTAACTCTGGCACACGACATTCCCTTGGCTGGACATTTGGGTCAGATTAAAACATGGGAAAGGCTTGTCCCCCCGTTTCACTGGCCTAGGATGTCAGAGGACACAAAGACTTTTGTAAGTCCTGTGTGACCTGCCAAGCCAGTGGCAAGACTGGTGGCACTCCAAAGGCTCCACTTATTCCACTGCCTGTGGTTGGGGTTCCCTTTGAAAGGGTACGGGTTGACATAGTTGGCCCCCTTGACCCTCCTACTGCTTCAGGCAATAAGTTTATCTTGGTGGTAGTGAACCATGCCACAAGATATCCTGAAGCGATTCGTCTAAGGACCACTACAGCTCCTGCAGTGGCACAAGCCCTCCTGGGAATCTTTTCCAGGGTGGGTTTCCCAAAAGAGGTTGTATCAGACAGGGGTAGTAACTTTATGTCTGCATACTTAAAGGCCATGTGGAAGGAATGTGGTGTAACATACAAATTCACCACACCTTATCATCCACAAACAAATGGACTGGTAGAGAGGTTTAATAAAACTCTCAAAGGAATGATAATGGGACTCCCTAAAAAACTCAGGAGGAGATGGGATGTCCTGTTACCTTGCCTCCTTTTTGCTTACAGGGAGGTACCCCAGAAAGGAGTGGGCTTCAGCTCCTTTGAACTCCTATTTGGACACCCTGTAAGAGGTCCCCTAACACTTGTGAAGGAGGGTTGGGAACAACCTTCCAAAGCTCCCAAGCAAGACATAGTGGACTATGTACTCGGCCTAAGATCCAGAATGGCTGAGTACATGAAAAAGGACAGTAAAAACCTTCAGGCCAGCCAAGAGCTCCAAAAGCAATGGCATGACCAGAAGGCTGTTCTGATTCAGTACCAACCAGGACAGAAGGTGTGGGTATTGGAGCCTGTGACCCCAAGAGCACTCCAAGACAAATGGAGTGGACCCCATCTCATTGTTGAAAAGAAGCACAAGGTCACCTACTTGGTTAACCTGGGCACTGCCAGGAGTCCCATTAGGGTGCTCCATGTCAATCGCCTAAAACCCTACTATGACAGGGCTGATCTCACCCTGCTCATGGCAACAGATGAAGGACAGGAAGAAGAGAGTGACCCTCTCCCTGATCTCTTCTCTTCCACAGAACAGGATGCTCTAGTGGAAGGTGTAGTTTTGGTAGACTGTCTTACTGCTGAGCAGAAAGACAAATGCATAAATCTCCTAGGTCAGTTTTCTGAACTCTTTTCTACTGTGCCAGGCACCACATCTTGGTGTGAGCACACTATAGATACTGGAGACAGTATGCCTGTCAAAAGTAAGATCTATAGGCAGCCTGACCACGTCAGGGACTGCATAAAACAAGAAGTTCAGAAAATGCTTGAACAAGGAGTGGTTGAACATTCTGAAAGCCCATGGGCCTCTCCTGTGGTGCTTGTACCAAAGCCTCACTCAAAAGATGGGAAAAGAGAGATGAGGTTTTGTGTAGATTACAGAGGTCTCAACTAGGTAACAAAAACTGATGCTCACCCTATACCCAGGGCAGATGAGCTAATAGATACACTGGCATCTGCCAAGTATCTAAGCACCTTTGATTTGACTGCAGGGTATTGGCAGATCAAGTTATCAGAGGATGCTAAAGCAAAAACTGCATTTTCGACTATTTGAGGGCACTACCAATTCACAGTAATGCCCTTTGGTTTGAAAAATGCACCTGCCACTTTTCAGAGGTTGGTGAATACAGTCCTGCAAGGGTTGGAGGCTTTTAGTGCAGCATATCTGGACGATATAGCTGTCTTTAGCTCCACCTGGGATGATCACCTGGTCCACCTGTGGCAAGTTTTGAAGGCCCTGCAGAAGGCAGGCCTCACTATCAAGGCTTCAAAGTGCCAGATAGGGCAGGGGAAGTGGTTTATCTGGGATACCTGGTAGGTGGAGAACAGATTGCAGCACTGCAGGGGAAAATCCAGACAATCATGGATTGGGTTCCCCCTACAACTCAGATCAAGGTGAGAGCCTTCCTAGGCCTCACTGGGTATTACAGGACATTCATTAAAAACTATGGCTCAATTGCAGCCCCACTTAATGATCTCACTTCAAAGAAGATGCCTAAAAAGGTTCTATGGACAGCTAGCTGTCAGAAAGCTTTTGAGGAGCTGAAACAGGCCATGTGCACTGCATCTGTCCTAAAAAGCCCATGTTACTCGAAGAAATTCATTGTTCAAACTGATGCATCTGAATTAGGGGTAGGGGCAGTCTTATCACAACTCAATTCTGAGGGCCAGGATCAACCTGTTGCTTTTATCAGCAGGAGGTTGACCCCTAGAGAAAAGTGTTGGTCTGCCATAGAGAGGGAGGCCTTTGCTGTGGTCTGGGCACTGAAGAAGTTGAGGCCATAACTGTTTGGCACTCACTTCATTGTTCAGACATACCACAAACCTCTACTTTGGCTAAAACAAATGAAAGTTGAAAACCCTAAATTGTTGAGGTGGTCCATATCTCTACAGGGAATGGACTATACAGTGAAACATAGACCTGGAAGTACCCACTCCAATGCAGATGGACTCTCCAGATACTTCCACTTAGACAATGAAGACTCATCAGGTCATGGCTAGTCTTATTGTCCTTCGTTTGGGGGGGGTTGTGTAGGAAAGTACCATCTTGCCTGGCATGTTACCCCCATATTTCACTGTATATATGTTGTTTTAGTTGTATGTGTCACTGGGGCCCTGGCAGCCATGGCCCCAGTGCTCATAAGTGTGCCCTATATGTGTTCCCTGTGTGATGACTAACTGTCTCACTGAGGCTCTGCTAACCAGAACCTCAGTGGTTATGCTCTCTCTGCTTTCCAAATTGTCACTAACAGGCTAGTGACCAATTTCACCAATTCACATTGGCATACTGGAACACCCTTATAATTCCCTAGTATATGGTACTGAGGTAACCAGGGTGCTGGGGTTCCAGGAGATCCCTATGGGCTGCAGCATTTCTTTTGCCACCCACAGGGAGCTCTGACAATTCTTACACAGGCCTGCCACTGCAGCCTGAGTGAAATAACGTCCACGTTCTTTCACAGCCATTTACAACTGCACTTAAGTAACTTATAAGTCACCTATATGTCTAACCTTCACCTGGTGAAGGTTGGGTGCAAAGTTGCTTAGTGTGTGGGCACCCTGGCACTAGCCAAGGTGCCCCCACATTGTTCAGGGCAAATTCCCCGGACTTTGTGAGTGCGGGGACACCATTTCACGCGTGCACTATACATAGGTTACTACCTATGTATAGCGTCACAATGGTAACTCCGAACATGGCCATGTAGCATGTCTAAGATCATGGAATTGTCACCCCAATGCCATTCTGGCATTGGGGAGACAATTCCATGATCCCCCGAGTCTCTAGCACAGACCCGGGTACAGTCAAACTGCCTTTCCCGGGGTTTCACTGCAGCTGCTGCTGCTGCTGCTGCCAACCCCTCAGACAGGTTTCTGCCCTCCTGGGATCCAGCCAGGCCTGGCCCAGGAAGGCAGAACAAAGGACTTCCTCAGAGAGAGGGTGTTACACCCTCTCCCTTTGGAAAAAGGTATCAGGGCTGGGGAGGAGTAGCCTCCCCCAGCCTCTGGTAATGCTTTGATGGGAACAGATGGTGCCGATCTCTGCATAGGCCAGTCTACACCGGTTCAGGGATCCCCCATCCCTGCTCTGGCGCGAAACTGGACAAAGGAAAGGGGAGTGACCACTCCCCTGACCTGCACCTCCCAGGGGAGGTGCCCAGAGCTCCTCCAGCGTGCCCCAGACCTCTGCCATCTTGGATTCAGAGGTGTGCTGGCACACTGGACTGCTCTGAGTGGCCAGGGCCATCAGCTGACGTCAGAGACTCCTTCTGATAGGCTCTTACCTATGTTACTAGCCTATCCTCCTCCTAGGTAGCCAAACCTCCTTTTCTTGCTATTTAGGGTCTCTGCTTTGGGGAATTCTTTAGATACCGAATGCAGGAGCTCACCAGAGTTCCTTGTAGGAGGCTGGACTGGCTTGTAGTGAGTACCAAGGGGTACTTACACCTTGCACCAGGCCCAGGTATCCCTTATTAGTGTATAGGGTGTCTAGCAGCTTAGGCTGATGGATAATGGTAGCTTAGCAGAGCAGCTTAGGCTGAACTAGGAGACGAGTGAAGCTCCTACAGTACCACTAGTGTCACTTGCACAAAATCATAAGAAAACACAATACACAGATATACTAAAAATAAAGGTACTTTATTTCTATGACAATATGCCAAAGTATCTCAGAGTGTACCCTCAGTATGAGAATAGCAAATATACACAAGATATATACACAATACTAAAAATATGCAGTATAGTCTTAGAAAACAGTGCAAACAATGTATACTTACAATAGGATGCAATGGGGACACATAGGGATAGGGGCAACACAAACCATATACTCCAAAAGAGGAATGCGAACCACGAATGGACCCCAAACCTATGTGACCTTGTAGAGGGTCGCTGGGACTATTAGAAAATACTGAGGGTTAGAAAAATAGCCCACCCCAAGACCCTGAAAAGTGAGTGCAAAGTGCACTAAAGTTCCCCAAAGGACATAGAAGTTGTGATAGGGGAATTCTGCAGGAAAGACACAAACCAGCAATGCAACAAAGATGGATTTCCAGTCGAGGGTACCTGTGGAACAAGGGGACCAAGTCCAAAAGTCAAAAGCAAGTCGGAGATGGGCAGATGCCCAGAAAATGCCAGCTGTGGGTGCAAAGAAGTTGCTACTGGACAGTAGAAACTTAGGATTCTGCAGGAGCAACAAGGGCTAGAGACTTCCCTTTTGGAGGATGGATCCCACACGCCGTGGAGAGTTGTGCAAAAGTGTTTTCCCGCCGAAAGACCGCCAACAAGCCTTGCTAACTGCAAATCGTGAGGTTAGGGATTTTGGATGCTGCTGTGGCCCAGGAGGGACCAGTATGTTGCCAATTGTGTCTGGGGACAGGGGGGGCATCGAGCAAGACAAATAGCCCTCTCAGAAGCAGGCAGCACCCGCAGAAGTTCCAGAACAGGCACTATGAAGAGGAGTGAAACAGTGCTCACCCGAAGTTGCACAAAGGAGTCCCACGCCGCCGGAGGACAACTTAGAAAGTCGTGCAATGCAGGTTAGAGTGCCGTGGACCCAGGCTTGGCTGTGCACAACGGATTTCCGCCGGAAGTGCACAGAGGCCGGAGAAGCTGCAAAAGACACGGTTCCCAGCAATGCAGTCTGGCGTGGGGAGGCAAGGACTTACCTCCACCAAACTTGGACTGAAGAGTCACTGGACTGGGGAGTCACTTGGACAGAGTTGCTGGAATCAAGGGACCTCGCTCGTCGTGCTGAGAGGAGACCCAGAGTACCTGTAATGCAGTTCTTTGGTGCCTGCGGTTGCAGGGGGAAGATTCTGTCGACCCACGGGAGATTTCTTCGGAGCTTCTAGTGCAGAGAGGAGGCAGACTACCCCCACAGCATGCACCACCAGGAAAACAGTCGAGAAGGCAGCAGGATCAGCGTTACAGAGTTGCAGTAGTCGCCTTAGCTACTTTGTTGTAGTTTTGCAGGCTTCCAGCGCGGTCAGCAGTCGATTGGCAGAAGGTGAAGAGAGAGATGCAGAGGAACTCTGATGAGCTCTTGCATTCGTTATCTCAAGTTTCCCCAGAGACAGAGACCCTAAATAGCCAGAAAAGAGGGTTTGGCTACTTAGGAGAGAGGATAGGCTACTAACACCTGAAGGAGCCTATCAGAAGAAGTCTACGACGTCACCTGGTGGCACTGGCCACTCAGAGCAGTCCAGTGTGCCAGCAGCACCTCTGTTTCCAAGATGGCAGAGGTCTGGAGCACACTGGAGGAGCTCTGGACACCTCCCAGGGGAGGTGCAGGTCAGGGGAGTGGTCACTCCCCTTTCCTTTGTCCAGTTTCGCGCCAGAGCAGGGCTAAGGGGTCCCTGAACCGGTGTAGACTGGCTTATGCAGAAATGGGCACCAAAAGTGCCCATGAAAGCATTTCCAGAGGCTGGGGGAGGCTACTCCTCCCCTGCCTTCACACCATTTTCCAAAGGGAGAGGGTGTAACACCCTCTCTCAGAGGAAGTCCTTTGTTCTGCCATCCTGGGACAAGCCTGGCTTGACCCCAGGAGGGCAGAAACCTGTCTGAGGGGTTGGCAGCAGCAGCAGCTGCAGTGAAACCCCAGAAAAGGCAGTTTGGCAGTACCAGGGTCTGTGCTACAGACCACTGGGATCATGGGATTGTGCCAACTATGCCAGGATGGCATAGAGGGGGCAATTCCATGATCATAGACATGTTACATGGCCATATTCGGAGTTACCATTGTGAAGCTACATATAGGTAGTGACCTATATGTAGTGCACCCGTGTAATGGTGTCCCCGCACTCACAAAGTCCGGGGAATTTGCCCTGAACAATGTGGGGGCACCTTGGCTAGTGCCAGGGTGCCCTCACACTAAGTAACTTTGCACCTAACCTTTACCAGGTAAAGGTTAGACATATAGGTGACTTATAAGTTACTTAAGTGCAGTGTAAAATGGCTGTGAAATAACGTGGACGTTATTTCACTCAGGCTGCAGTGGCAGGCCTGTGTAAGAATTGTCAGAGCTCCCTATGGGTGGCAAAAGAAATTCTGCAGCCCATAGGGATCTCCTGGAACCCCAATACCCTGGGTACCTCAGTACTATATATTAGGGAATTATAAGGGTGTTCCAGTAAGCCAATGTAAATTGGTAAAATTGGTCACTAGCCTGTTAGTGACAATTTGAAAGAAATGAGAGAGCATAACCACTGAGGTTCTGATTAGCAGAGCCTCAGTGAGACAGTTAGTCACTACACAGGTAACACAGTCAGGCACACTTATGAGCACTGGGGCCCTGGATACCAGGGTCCCAGTGACACATACAACTAAAACAACATATATACAGTGAAAAATGGGGGTAACATGCCAGGCAGGATGGTACTTTCCTACACAACCCCCCCCAAACGAAGGACAATAAGACTAGCCATGACCTGATGAGTCTTCATTGTCTAAGTGGAAATATCTGGAGAGTCCATCTGCATTGGAGTGGCTACTCCCAGGTCTATGTTCCACTGTATAGTCCATTCCCTGTAGGGATATGGACCACCTCAACAATTTAGGATTTTCACCTTTCATTTGTTTTAGCCAAAGTAGAGGTTTGGGGTCTGTCTGAACAATGAAGTGAGTGCCAAACAGGTATGGCCTCAACTTCTTCAGTGCCCAGACCACAGCAAAGGCCTCCCTCTCTATGGCAGACCAACGCTTTTCTCTAGGGGTCAACCTCCTACTAATAAAAGCAACAGGTTGATCCTGGCCCTCAGAATTAAGTTGTGATAGGACTGCCCCTACTCCTAATTCAGATGCATCAGTTTGGACATAGAATGTTTTAGAGTAACAAGGGCTTTTCAGGACAGGTGCAGAGCACATGGCCTGCTTCAGCTCCTCAAAAGCTTTCTGACAGTTTGTTGTCCATAATACCTTTTTAGGCATTTTCTTGGAAGTGAGGTCATTAAGAGGGGCTGCAATGGAGCCACAGTTCTTAATGAACCTCCTGTAATACCCAGTGAGGCCTAGGAAGGCTCTCACCTGAGTCTGTGTAGTAGGGGGAACCCAATCAATAATTGTTTGGATTTTCCCCTGTAGTGGTGCAATCTGTTCCCCACCAACAAGGTGTCCCAGATAAACCACCTTACCCTGCCCTATCTGGCAATTTGAAGCCTTGATAGTGAGGCCTGCCTTTTGCAGGGCCTCCAAAACTTTCCATAGGTGGACCAGGTGATCATCCCAGCTGGAGCTAAAGACAGCTATATTGTCCAGATATGCTGCACTGAAAGCTTCCAGCCCTTGCAGGACTGTGTTCACCAACCTCTGAAAAGTGGCAGGTGCATTTTTCAATCCAAAAGGCATTACTGTGAAGTGGTAATGTCCTCCAATGGTTGAAAATGCTGTTTTAGGTTTAGCATCTTCTGATAATTTGATCTGCCAATACCCTGCAGTCAAATCAAAAGTGCTTAGATACTTGGCAGATGCCAGTGTATCTATGAGCTCATCTGCCCTGGGTATAGGGTGAGCATCAGTTTTGGTTACCAGGTTGAGACCTCTGTAGTCTACACAAAACCGCATTTCCTTCTTTCCATCTTTGGAATGGGGTTTTGGTACAAGTACCACAGGAGAAGCCCATGGACTTTCAGAGTGCTCAACCACTCCTAGTTCTAACATTTTCTGCACCTCTTGCTTTATGCAGTCCCTGACATGGTCAGGTTGCCTATAGATCTTACTTTTGACCGGCAAGCTGTCTCCAGTATCTATAGTGTGCTCACACCAAGAAGTGGTACCTGGCACAGTAGAGAAGAGTTCAGAGAATTGATCTAGGAGATTTATGCAATGGTCTTTCTGCTCAGCAGTAAGACAATCAGCCAAAACTACACCTTTCACTAGAGCATCTTGTTCTGTGAAAGAGAAGAGATCAGGAAGAGGATCACTGTCTTCTTCCTGTCCCTCATCAGTTGCCATGAGCAGGGTGAGATCAGCCCTGTCATAGAAGGGTTTCAGGCGATTGACATGGAGCACCCTAAGGGGACTCCTGGCAGCGCCTAAGTCAACCAAATAACTGACTTCACCCTTTTTTTCAACAATTGTGTGGGGTCTACTCCATTTATCTTGGAGTGCTCTTGGGGCCACAGGCTCCAAGACCCACACTTTCTGCCCTGGTTGGTACTGAACCAAAACAGCCTTCTGATCATGCCATTGCTTCTGGAGCTCTTGGCTGGCCTGAAGGTACTTACTGGCCTTTTTCATATACTCAGCCATCCTTGATCTGAGGCCAAGTACATAATCCACAATATCTTGCTTAGGAGCTTTTAAAGGTTGTTCCCAACCCTCCTTTACAAGTGTTAGTGGACCCCTAACAGGGTGTCCAAAAAGAAGTTAAAAGGGGCTAAAGACCACTCCTTTCTGGGGTACCTCCCTGTAGGCAAAAAGGAGGCATGGTAACAGGATATCCCATCTCCTGCTGAGTTTTTCAGGGAGACCCATAATCATGCCTTTGAGAGTTTTATTAAATCCCTCCACCAGTCCATTTGTTTGTGGATGATAGGGTGTAGTGAACTTGTAAGTTACACCACACTCCTTCCACATGGCCTTTAAGTATGCAGACATGAAATTGCTTCCCCTGTCTGATACTACTTCCTTTGGGAAGCCCATCCTGGAAAATATTCCCAGGAGGGCCTTTGCCACTGCAGGAGCTGTAGTGGTCCTTAAAGGAATTGCCTCAGGATATCTTGTGGCATGGTCCACTACCACCAAGATAAACCCATTGCCTGAAGCAGTAGGAGGGTCAAGGGGGCCAACTATGTCAACCCCTACCCTTTCAAAGGGAACCCCAACCACAGGCAGTGGAATAAGGGGTGCCTTTGGGGTGCCACCTGTCTTGCCACTGGCTTGACAGGTTTCACAGGACTTACAAAACTCTTTTGTGTCCTCAGACATCCTAGGCCAATGAAACAAGGGAACAAGCCTGTCCCAAGTTTTCATTTGTCCCAGATGTCCTGCTAGGGGAATGTCATGAGCAAGAGTTAGGAGGAACTTTCTGTACTCCTGAGGGATCACTAATCTCCTGGCAGCTCCAGGTTTAGGATCCCTTGCCTCAGTATACAAGAGATTGTCCTCCCAGTAAAATCTGTGAGAGTCACTGACATCCCCATTAGCCTGTTTGACAGCTTGCTGTCTCAGACCCTCTAATGTGGGACAGGTTTGCTGTGCCACACTCAGCTCCTCCCTGGCAGGCCCCCCTTCACCCAAAAGCTCAGCAGTGTCTGCTTCAAGCTCCTCTGGTGTAGGTTCTGCACAGGGAGGGAATTCTTCTTCCTCAGAAGTAGAATTCACTGTAGAGGGAGGGATAGTAGGAAGTGGTTTACTTCTACTAGCCCTAGCTTTAGGGAGCACTTGGTCCATTGTTCCAGGATCCAAGCTTCCCTGTCCTTTTTGCTTTTTGGCCTGAGCCCTGCTTAAAGCAAAAATATGCCCTGGGATGCCCAGCATTGCTGCATGGGCCTCCAACTCCACCTCTCACCAAGCTGATGTCTCCAAATCATTTCCTAGTAGACAGTCTACAGGTAAATCTGTGGCTACCACAACTTTCTTTGGACCGGTTACTTGGTACTGGTGACCAAGTACGTGTTGTTCAGGGTGGACCAGTTTCTCTATGACCATAGTCACACTGGCACCAGTGTCCCTGTAGGCCTGAACCTCAACACCATTTATTAGGGGTAGCTGCTTGTACTTATCCATATTAAGGGGACAAGCAACTAAGGTGGCTAAATCAATAGCCCCCTCAGAGACTAACACAGCCTCTTTGGTCTCCCTAACAAGACCAACCCCAACTAAGTTACCAATAGTGAGCCCAGCTACTCCCTTGGATTGGCTATTAGTAGGTGTGCTCCCACCACCACTGCTATTAGTAGGGACACTAGGGGTAGCAGTAGGGGTTATAGTGGAAGGAGGCTTGGTGCTTTTCTTTGGACAACTGGGATCTGTTGTCCAATTGCCTTTTACTTTACATAAATAGCACCATGGTTTCTTTTCTTTGTTTTGATTAAAAGAGGATTTGGGCCCACCACCCCCACCAGAGTGTTTTTGTGGGCCTGATGAAGACTCATTTTTAGATTTGTCCCCACCCTTGTCAGAAGACTTACCATCCTTCTTTTTGTTGCCATCTTTGTCACCCCCTGTATGAACTTTTCTGTTCACCCTTGTTGTGACCCATTTGTCTGCCTTCTTTCCCAATTCTTGGGGAGAGGTCAGATCAGAGTCCACCAAGTACTGGTGCAACAAATCAGACACACAATTATTAAGAATATGCTCTCTCAGGATCAAGTTATACAGGCTGTCATAATCAGTAACTTTACTGCCATGTAACCACCCCTCCAAGGCCTTCACTGAATGGTCAATGAAATCAACCCAGTCTTGTGAAGACTCCTTTTTGGTCTCTCTGAACTTTATCCTGTATTGTTCAGTGGTTAAGCCATAACCATCCAGGACTGCATTCTTAAGAACTGTAAAATTATTGGCATCACTTTCTTTCACAGTAAGGAGCCTATCCCTACCTTTTCCACTAAATGATAGCCATAGGATAGCAGCCCACTGCCTTTGAGGGACATCCTGTACAACACAGGCCCTCTCAAGTGCAGCAAACCACTTGTTAATGTCATCCCCCTCCTTATAAGGGGGAACTATCTTGTGCAGATTCCTGGAATCATGCTCTTTTACTGGATGACTATGGGGAATACTGCTGCTGCCACCATGGGTTTCTAAACCCAACTTCTGTCTTTCCTTCTCTAGTTCTAAAGACTGTCTATCCAAATCCAGCTGTTGCTTTTTAAGCTTCAGTCTGGTTTGTTCCACCATCAACTTATTGAGTTCCCTTTCTAACAATCTGTCATCAGGGTTGGTGGGAGGGACATTCCTAGACACAGAAGAATGATGAGAATGAACAGAAGGAGACCTCTCCCTTACAGAAGACACCCTAACAGCTTGGCTAACAGAAACATCACTTCTACTGTGGTGAGAATGAATGCTCTTGCTATGATGTGAGACAACACTATTTGTATGGTGTGACTCTTCATCATTACCAACTATGCTAGACTGTCTAGTAATGGGCAGGCTGGGAACTTTCTTTCCTGAATCTTTTCCTGGGGGAGTCCCTGGATCAGATTGGGAACCATTTGCTACTTTTTCAACAGATGTGGCCCCTTTGGCCTTATCTTGTTCTCTAAGCATATTAAGCAACAATTCCAAGGAAGGATTCTTCCCTACACTCAAACCTCTCTCTACACAGAGACTCCTTGCTCCTTTCCAGCTAAGGTGGTCAGATGCAAGTTTGGACAGATCAACATTTTGGCCTGTGCCAGACATTTTTAGAGAGAGTTAAAGTGATAGAAAAAGAGGAAAAATTTTGTCAGAGCTTTTAGAAAGACAGAAAAAAACTTTTTAAACTTTTAAGAACTTTTTGAAAGTTTAGAAGTACTTTTCAGCACTTTAGAAAACAGTGAAAAGAGGAAATGCAAAACTTTTTAGCTATGTGTACACACACTGAACTCGTTTTGTATATTTTTCTCTTATGAAAAGTACAATGACAAGAGTGGTAAGTAGTCTCAAAGCACTTATCACACCGCTGCACAGCCAATGTAGGAGGCTGGACTGGCTCGTAGTGAGAACCAAGGGGTACTTACACCTTGCACCAGGCCCAGTTATCCCTTATTAGTGTATAGGGTGTCTAGCAGCATAGGCTGATAGATAATGGTAGCTTAGCAGAGCAGCTTAGGCTGAACTAGGAGACGAGTGAAGCTCCTACAGTACCACTAGTGTCACTTGCACAATATCATAAGAAAACACAATACACAGATATACTAAAAATAAAGGTACTTTATTTTTATGACAATATGCCAAAGTATCTCAGAGTGTACCCTCAGTATGAGGATAGCAAATATACACAAGATATATGTACACAACACCAAAAATATGCAGTATAGTCTTAGAAAACCGTGCAAACAATGTGTAGTTACAATAGGATGCAATGGGGACACATAGGGATAGGGGCAACACAAACCATATACTCCAAAAGTGGAATTCGAACCACGAATGGACCCCAAACCTATGTGACCTTGTAGAGGGTCGCTGGGACTATTAGAAAATACTGAGGGTTAGAAAAATAGCCCACCCCAAGACCCTGAAAAGTGAGTGCAAAGTGCACTAAAGTTCCCCAAAGGACATAGAAGTCGTGATAGGGGAATTCTGCAGGAAAGACACAAACCAGCAATGCAACAACAATGGATTTCCAGTCGAGGGTACCTGTGGAACAAGGGGACCAAGTCAAAAAGTCACAAGCAAGTCGGAGATGGGCAGATGCCCAGGAAATGCCAGCTGTGGGTGCAAAGAAGCTGCTACTGGACAGTAGAAGCTGAGGATTCTGCAGGAACGACAAGGGTTAGAGACTTCCCCTTTGGAGGATGGATCCCACACGCCGTGGAGAGTCGTGCAGATGTATAGTCCCGCCAAAAGACCGCCAACAAGCCTTGCTAGCTGCAAATCGTGCGTTTAGGGATTTTGGATGCTGCTGTGGCGCAGGAGGGACCAGGATGTCGCCAATTGTGTCTGGGGACAGAGGGGGCGTCGTGCAAGACAAGGAGACCTCTCAAAAGCAGACAGCACCTGCACAAGTGCCAGAACAGGCACTACAAAGAGGAGTGAAATGGTGCTCACCCGAAGTTGCACAAAGGAGTCCCACGTCGCCGGAGACCAACTTAGAAAGTCGTGCATTGCAGGTTAGAGTGCCGTGGACCCAGGCTTGGCTGTGCACAAAGGATTTCCACTGGAAGTGTACAGGGGCCAGAGTAGCTGCAAAAGTCGCAGTTCCCAGCAATGCAGTCTGGCGTGGGGAGGCAAGGACTTACCTCCACCAAACTTGGACTGAAGAGTCACTGGACTGTGGGAGTCACTTGGACACAGTTGCTGGATTCAAGGGACCTCGCTCGTCGTGCTTAGAGGAGACCCAGGGGACCGGTGATACAGTTCTTTGGTGCCTGCGGTTGCAGGGGGAAGATTCCGTCGACCCACGGGAGATTTCTTCGGAGCTTCTAGTGCAGAGAGGAGGCAGACTACCCCCACAGCATGCACCACCAGGAAAACAGTCGAGAAGGCGGCAGGATCAGCGTTACAGGGTTGCAGAAGTCGTCTTTGCTACTTTGTTGCAGTTTTGCATGCTTCCAGCGCGGTCAGCAGTCGATTCCTTGGCAGAAGGTGAAGAGAGAGATGCAGAGGAACTCTGATGAGCTCATGCATTCGTTATCTAATGAATCCCCAGAGCAGAGACCCTAAATAGCCAGAAAAGAGGGTTTGGCTACTTAGGAGAGAGGATAGGCTAGCAACACCTGAAGGAGCCTATCAGAAGGAGTCTCTGACGTCACTTGGTGGCACTGGCCACTCAGAGCAGTCCAGTGTGCCAGCAGCACCTCTGTTTCCAAGATGGCAGAGGTCTGGAGCACACTGGAGGAGCTCTGGACACCTCCCAGGGGAGGTGCAGGCCAGGGGAGTGGTCACTCCCCTTTCCTTTGTCCAGTTTCGCGCCAGAGCAGGGCTAAGGGGTCCCTGAACCGGTGTAGACTGGCTTATGCAGAAATGGGCACCAAATGTGCCCATGAAAGCATTTCCAGAGGCTGGGGGAGGCTACTCCTGCCCTGCCTTCACACCATTTTCCAAGGGGAGAGGGTGTAACACCCTCTCTCAGAGGAAGTCCTTTGTTCTGCCATCCTGGGACCAGCCTGGCTGGACCCCAGGAGTGCAGAAACCTGTCTGAGGGGTTGGCAGCAGCTGCAGTAAAACCCCTGAAAAGGCAGTTTGGCAGGACCAGGGTCTGTGCTACAGACCACTTGGATCATGGGATTGTGCCAACTATGCCTGGATGGTATAGAGGGGGCAATTCCATGATCATAGACATGTTACATGGCCATATTCGGAGTTACCATTGTGAAGCTACATATAGGTAGTGACCTATATGTAGTGCACGCGTGTAATGGTGTCCCCGCCTCACAAAGTCCGGGGAATTTGCCCTGAACAATGTGGGGGCACCTTGGCTAGTGCCAGGGTGCCCTCACACTAAGTAACTTTGCACCTAACCTTTACCAGGTAAAGGTTAGACATATAGGTGACTTATAAGTTACTTAAGTGCAGTGGTAAATGGCTGTGAAATAACGTGGACGTTATTTCACTCAGGCTGCAGTGGCAGGCCTGTGTAAGAATTGTCAGAGCTCCCTATGGGTGGCAAAAGAAATGCTGCAGCCCATAGGGATCTCCTGGAACTCCAATACGCTGGGTACCTCAGTACCATATACTAGGGAATTATAAGGGTTTTCCAGTAAGCCAATGTAAATTGGTAAAATTGGTCACTAGCCTGTTAGTGACAATTTGAAAGAAATGATAGAGCATAACCACTGAGGTTCTGGTTAGCAGAGCCTCAGTGAGACAGTTAGTCATAACACAGGTAACACAGTCAGGCACACTTATGAGCACTGGGGCCCTGGCTGGCAGGGCCCCAGTGACACATACAACTAAAACAATATATATACAGAGAAAAATGGGGGTAACATGCCAGGCAAGATGGTACTTTCTTACACAACCCCCCCCAAACGAAGGACAATAAGACTAGTCATTCCCTGATGGGTCTTAATTGTCTAAGTGGAAATATCTGGAGAGTCCATCTGCATTTGAGTGGCTACTCCCAGGTCTATGTTCCACTGTATAGTCCATTCCCTGTAGGGATATGGACCACCTCAACAATTTAGGATTTTCACCTTTCATTTGTTTTAGCCAAAGTAGAGGTTTGTGGTCTGTCTGAACAATGAAGTGAGTGCCAAACAGGTATGGCCTCAACTTCTTCAGTGCCCAGACCACAGCAAAGGCCTCCCTCTCAATGGCAGACCAACGCTTTTCTCTAGGGGTCAACCTTCTACTAATAAAAGCAACAGGTTGATCCTGGCCCTCAGAATTAAGTTGTGATAGGACTGCCCCTACTCCTAATTCAGATGCATCAGTCTGGACATAGAATTTTTTAGAGTAACAAGGGCTTTTCAGGACAGGTGGGTGCAGAGCACATGGCCTGCTTCAGCTCCTCAAAAGCTTTCTGACAGTTTGCTGTCCATAATACCTTTTTAGGCATTTTCTTGGAAGTGAGGTCATTAAGAGGGGCTGCAATGGAGCCATAGTTCTTAATGAACTTCCTGTAATACCCAGTGAGGCCTAGGAAGGCTCTCACTTGAGTCTGAGTAGTAGGGGGAACCCAATCAATAATTGTTTGGATTTACCCCTGTAGTGGTGCAATCTGTTCCCCACCAATAAGGTGTCCCAGATAAACCACCTTTCCCTGCCCTATCTGGCACTTTGAAGCCTTGATAGTGAGGCCTGCCTTTTGCAGGGCCTCCAAAACTTTCCATAGGTGGACCAGGTGATCATCATAGCTGGAGCTAAAGACAGCTATATCGTCCAAATATGCTGCACTGAAAGCTTCCAGCCCTTGCAGGACTGTGTTCACCAACCTCTGAAAAGTGGCAGGTGCATTTTTCAATCCAAAAGGCATTACTGTGAACTGGTAATGGCCTCCAATGGTTGAAAATGCAGTTTTAGGTTTAGCATATTCTGATAATTTGATCTGCCAATACCCTGCAGTCAAATCAAAAGTGCTTAGATACTTGGCAGATGCCAGTGTATCTATGAGCTCATCTGCCCTGGGTATAGGGTGAGCATCAGTTTTGGATACCAGGTTGAGACCTCTGTAGTCTACACAAAACCGCCTTTTCCTTCTTTCCATCTTTGGAATGGGGTTTTGGTACCAGTACCACAGGAGAAGCCATGGACTTTCAGAGTGCTCAACCACTCCCAGTTCTAACATTTTCTGCACCTCTTGCTTTATGCAGTCTCTGACATGGTCAGGCTGCCTATAGATCTTACTTTTGACAGGCAAGCTGTCTCCAGTATCTATAGTGTGCTCACACCAAGAAGTGGTACCTGGCACAGTAGAGAAGAGTTCAGAAAACTGACCCAAGAGATTTATGCAATGGTCTTTCTGCTCAGCAGTAAGACAATCAGCCAAAACTACCCCTTCCACCAGAGCATCTTGTTCTGTGGAAGAGAAGAGATCAGGAAGAGGATCACTGTCTTCTTCTTGTCCCTCATCAGTTGCCATGAGCAGGGTGAGATCAGCCCTGTCATAGTAGGGTTTAAGGCGATTGACATGGAGCACCCTAAGGGGACTCCTGGCAGTGCCTATGTCAACTAAGTAGGTGACTTCACCCTTTTTCTCAACAATTGTGTGGGGTCCACTCCATTTATCTTGGAGTGCTCTTGGGGCCACAGGCTCCAAGACCCACACTTTCTGCCCTGGTTGATACTGAACCAAAGCAGCCTTCTGGTCATGCCATTGCTTCTGGAGCTCTTGGCTGGCCTGAAGGTTTTTACTGGCCTTTTTCATGTACTCAGCCATCCTTGATCTGAGGCCAAGTACATAATCCACAATCTCTTGTTTTGGAGCTTTTAAAGGTTGTTCCCAACCCTCCTTGACAAATGTTAGTGGACCCCTAACAGGGTGTCCAAAGAGGAGTTCAAAGGGGCTGAAGCCCACTCCTTTTTGGGGTACCTCCCTGTAGGCAAAAAGGAGGCATGGTAACAGGATATCCCATCTCCTGTGGAGTTTTTCAGGGAGACCCATAATCATGCCTTAGAGAGTTTTGTTAAATCTCTCCACCAGTCCATTTGTTTGTGGATGATAGGGTGTAGTGAACTTGTAAGTCACACCACACTCCTTCCACATGGCCTTTAAGTAAGCAGACATGAAATTGCTTCCCCTGTCTGATACTACTTCCTTTGGGAAGCCCACCCTGGAAAATATTCCCAGGAGGGCCTTTGCCACTGCAGGTGCTGTAGTGGTCCTTAAAGGAATTGCTTCAGGATATCTTGTGGCATGGTCCACTACCACCAAGATAAACCTATTGCCTGAAGCAGTAGGAGGGTCAAGGGGGCCAACTATGTCAACCCCTACCCTTTCAAAGGGAACCCCAACCACAGGCAGTGGAATAAGGGGTGCCTTTGGAGTGCCACCTGTCTTGCCACTGGCTTGACAGGTTTCACAGGACTTAGAAAAATATTTTGTGTCCTCAGACATTCTAGGCCAATGAAACAAGGGAACAAGCCTGTCCCAAGTTTTCATTTGCCACAGATGTCCTACTAGGGGAATGTTGTGAGCAAGAGTTAGGAGGAACTTTCTGTACTGCTGAGGAATCACTAATCTCCTGGCAGCTCCAGTTTTAGGATCCCTTGCCTCAGTGTACAAGAGCTTGTCCTCCCAGTAAAATTCTGTGAGAGTCACTGACATCCCCATTCGCTTGTTTGACAGCTTGCTGTCTTAGACCCTCTAGTGTGGGACAGGTTTGCTGTGCCACACTCAGCTCCTCCCTGGCAGGCCCCCCTTCACCCAAAAGCTCAGCAGTGTCTGCTTCCAGCTCTTCTGGTGTAGGTTCTGCACAGGGTGGAAATTCTTCTTCCTCAGAAGTAGAATCCACTGTAGAGGGAGGGATAGTAGGTAGTGCTTTACTTCTACTAGCCCTAGCTTTAGGGAGCACTTGGTCCATTGTTCCAGGATCCAAGTTTCCCTGTCCTTTTTACTTTTTGGCCTGAGCCCTGGTTAAAGCAAAAATGTGCCCTGGGATGCCCAGCATTGCTGCATGGGCCTCCAACTCCACATCTGACCAAGCTGATGTCTCCAAATCATTTCCTAGTAGACAGTCTACAGGTAAATCTGAGGCTACCACAACTTTCTTTGGACCAGTAACCCCCCCCCCCCCAGTTGAGATTTACATTAGCCATGGGGTGGCTAAGTGTGTTGTTGTGAGCATCGGTTACTTGGTACTGGTGACCAAGTAGGTGTTGTTCAGGGTGGACCAGTTTCTCTATCACCATTGGGACACTGGCACCTGTGTCCCTGTAGGCCTGAACCTCAACACCATTTATTAGGGGTAGTTGCTTGTACTTATCCATGATAAGGGGACAAGCAACCAAGGTGGCTAAATCAATAGCCCCCTCAGAGACTAACACAGCCTCTGTGGTCTCCCTAACAAGACCAACCCCAACTAAGTTACCAAAAGTGAGCCCAGCTACTCCCTTGGATTGGCTATTAGTAGGTTTGCTCCCACCACCACTGCTATTAGTAGGGACACTAGGTGTAGCAGTAGGGGTTGTAGTGGTAGGAGGCATGGTGCTTTTCTTTGGACAACTGGGATCTGTCGTCCAATGGCCTTTTATTTTACATAAATAGCACCATGGTTTCTTTTCTTTGTTTTCATTAGAAGAGAATTTGGGCCCACCACCCCCACCAGAGTGTTTTTGTGGGCCTGATGAAGACTCATTTTTAGATTTGTCCCCACCCTTGTCAGAAGACTTACCATCCTTCTTCTTATTGCCATCTTTGTCACCCCCTGTATGAACTTTTCTGTTCACCCTTGTTCTGACCCATTTGTCTGCCTTCTTTCCCAATTCTTGGGGAGAGGTCAGATCAGAGTCCACCAAGTACTGGTGCAACAAATCAGACACACAATTATTAAGAATATGCTCTCTCAGGATCAAGTTATACAGGCTGTCATAATCAGTAACTTTACTGCCATGTAACCACCCCTCCAAGGCCTTCACTGAATGGTCAATGAAATCAACCCAGTCTTGTGAAGACTCCTTTTTGGTCTCTCTGAACTTTATCCTGTATTGTTCAGTGGTTAAGCCATAACCATCCTGGAGTGCATTCTTAAGAACTTTGTAATCATTGGCTTCATTTTCTTTCACAGTAAGGAGCCTATCCCTACCTTTTCCACTAAATGATAGCCATAGGATAGCAGCCCACTGCCTTTGAGGGACATCCTGTACAGCACAGGCCCTCTCAAGTGCAGCAAACCACTTGTTAATGTCATCCCCCTCCTTATAAGGGGGAACTATCTTGTGCAGATTCCTGAAATCATGCTCTTTTGCAGGATGACTATGGGGAATACTGCTGCTGCCACCATGGGTTTCTAAACCCAATTTCTGTCTCTCCTTCTCTACTTCTAAGGTCTGTCTATCCAAATTCAGCTGTTGCTTCTTGAGCTTCAGTCTGTTTTGTTCCACTCTCAATCTATTGAGCTCCCTTTCTAACAATCTGTCATCAGGGTGGGTGGGAGGGACATGCCTTGAAACAGAAGTACTGTATGGTGAGAATGGACAGAATGAGACCTGTCCCTTACAGAAGGCACCCTAACAGCTTGGTTTACAGAAACATCACTTCTACTGTGGTGAGAATGAATGCTCTTGCTATGATGTGAGACAACACTATCTGTATGGTGTGACTCTTCATCATTACCAACTATGCTAGACTGTCTAGTAATGGGCAGGCTAGGAAGTTTCTTTCCTGAATCTTTTCCTTGGGGAATCCCAGGATCAGATTGGGAACCATTAGCTACTTTTTCAACAGATGGGGCACTTTTGGCCTTATTTTGTTCTCTAAGCATGTTAAGCAACAATTCCAAAGAAGGATTCTTCCCTACACTCAAACCTCTTTCTATACAGAGACTCCTTGCTCCTTTCCAGCTAAGGTGGTCATATGCAAGTTTGGACAGATCAACATTTTGGCCTGTGCCAGACATTGTAGAAAGAGTTTAAGTGATAGAAAAAGTGAAGAAAAAGTTTTTCTGAACTTTTAGAAAGAGAGAAAAAAAACTTTAAAAACTTTTTAGAACTTTTTAGCAAGTTTAGAAGTACTTTTCAGCACTTAGAAAAGAGTGAAAAGAGGAAATGCAAAAACTTTTTAGTTATGTGTACACACACTGAACTTGTTTTGTAAATTTTTCTCTTATGAAAAGTACAATGACAAGAGTGGTAAGTAGTCTCAAAGCACTTATCCCACCGCTGCACAACCAATGTAGGAGGCTGGACTGGCTTGTAGTGAGTACCAAGGGGTACTTGCAGCTTGCACCAGGCCCAGTTATCCCTTATTAGTGTATAGGGTGTCTAGCAGCATAGGCTGATAGATAATGGTAGCTTAGCAGAGCAGCTTAGGCTGAACTAGGAGACGAGTGAAGCTCCTACAGTACCACTAGTGTCATTTGCACAATATCATAAGAAAACACAATACACAGATATACTAAAAATAAAGGTACTTTATTTTTATGACAATATGCCAAAGTATCTCAGAGTATGCAGTATAGTCTTAGAAAACAGTGCAAACAATGTATAGTCACTATAGGATGCAATGGGGACACATAGGGATAGGGGCAACACAAACCATGTACTCCAAAAGTGGAATGCGAACCACGAATGGACCCCAAACCTATGTGACCTTGTAGAGGGTCGCTGGGACTATTAGAAAATACTGAGGGTTAGAAAAATAGCCTACCCCAAGACCCTGAAAAGTGAGTGCAAAGTGCACTAAAGTTCCCCAAAGGACATAGAAGTCGTGATAGGGGAATTCTGCAGGAAAGACACAAACCAGCAATGCAACAACAATGGATTTCCAGTCGAGGGTACCTGTGGAACAAGGGGACGAAGTCCAAAAGTCCCAAGCAAGTCGGAGATGGGCAGATGCCCAGGAAATGCCAGCTGTGGGTGCAAAGAAGCTGCTACTGGACAGTAGAAGCTGAGGATTCTGCAGGAACGACAAGGGTTAGAGACTTCCCCTTTGGAGGATAAATCCTCCACGCCGTGGGGAGTCGTGCAAAAGTGTTTTCCTGCCGAAATACTGCCAACAAACCTTGCTAGCTGCAAATCATGCAGTTAGGGATTTTGGATGCTGCTGTGGCCCAGGAGGGACCAGGATGTCGCCAATTGCGTGAGGGGACAGAGAGGGTGTCGAGCAAGACAAGGAGCCTTCTCAAAAGCAGGCAGCACCCACAGAAGTGCCTGAAAAGGCACTACGAAGAGGAGTGAAACAGTGCTCACCCGAAGTTGCACAAAAGAGTCCCACGTCGCCGGAGACCAACTTAGAAAGTCGTGCAATGCAGGTTAGAGTGCCGTGGACCCAGGCTTGGCTGTGCACAAAGGATTTCCGCCGGAAGTGCACAGGGGCCGGAGTAGCTGTAAAAGTCGCGGTTCCCAGCAATGCAGTCTGGCGTGGGGATGCAAGGACTTACCTCCACCAAACTTGGACTGAAGAGTCACTGGACTGTAGGAGTCACTTGGACACAGTTGCTGGATTCAAGGGACCTTACTCGTCGTGCTGAGAGGAGACCCAGGGGACCGGTGATGCAGTTCTTTGGTGCCTGCGGTTGCAGGGGGAAGATTCCGTCGACCCACGGGAGATTTCTTCGGAGCTTCTAGTGCAGAGAGGAGGCAGACTACCCCCACAGCATGAACCACCAGGAAAACAGTCGAGAAGGCGGCAGGATCAGCGTTACAGAGTTGCAGTAGTCGTCTTTGCTACTTTGTTGCAGTTTTGCAGGCTTCCAGCGTGGTCAGCAGTCGATTCCTTGGCAGAAGGTGAAGAGAGAGATGCAGATGAACTCTGATGAGCTCATGCATTCGTTATCTAAGGAATCCCCAGAGCAGAGACCCTAAATAGCCAGAAAAGAGGGTTTGGCTACTTAGGAGAGAGAATAGGCTAGCAACACCTGAAGGAGCCTATCAGAAGGAGTCTCTGACGTCACCTGGTGGCACTGGCCACTCAGAGCAGTCCAGTGTGCCAGCAGCACCTCTGTTTCCAAGATGGCAGAGGTCTGGAGCACACTGGAGGAGCTCTGGACACCTCCCAGGGGAGGTGCAGGCCAGGGAAGTGGTCACTCCCCTTTCCTTTGTCCAGTTTCGCGCCAGAGCAGGGCTAAGGGGTCCCTGAACCGGTGTAGACTGGCTTATGCAGAAATGGGCACCAAATGTGCCCATGAAAGCATTTCCAGAGGCTGGGGGAGGCTACTCCTTCCCTGCCTTCACACCATTTTCCAAGGGGAGAGGGTGTAACACCCTCTCTCAGAGGAAGTCCTTTGTTCTGCCATCCTGGGACAAGCCTGGCTGGACCCCAGGAGGGCAGAAACCTGTCTGAGGGGTTGGCAGCAGCAGCAGCGGCAGTGAAACCCCTGAAAAGGCAGTTTGGCAGTACCAGGGTCTGTGCTACAGACCACTGGGATCATGGGATTGTGCCAACTATGCCGGGATGGTATAGAGTGGGCAATTCCATGATCATAGACATGTTACATGGCCATATTCGGAGTTACCATTGTGAAGCTACATATAGGTAGTGACCTATATGTAGTGCACGCGTGTAATGGTGTCCCCGCACTCACAAAGTCCGGGGAATTTGCCCTGAACAATGTCGGGGCACCTTGGCTAGTGCCAGGGTGCCCTCACACTAAGTAACTTTGCACCTAAATTTTACCAGGTAAAGGTTAGACATATAGATGACTTATAAGTTTCTTAAGTGCAGTGTTAAATGGCTGTGAAATAACGTGGACGTTATTTCACTCAGGCTGCAGTGGCAGGCCTGTGTAAGAATTGTCAGAGCTCCCTATGGGTGGCAAAAGAAATGCTGCAGCCCATAGGGATCTCCTGGAACCCCAATACCCTGGGTACCTCAGTACCATATACTAGGGAATTATAAGGGTGTTCCAGTAAGCCAATGTAAATTGGTAAAATTGGTCACTAGCCTGTTAGTGACAATTTGAAAGAAATGAGAGAGCATAAACACTGAGGTTCTGGATAGCAGAGCCTCAGTGAGACAGTTAGTCACTACACAGGTAACACATTCAGGCACACTTATGAGCACTGGGGCCCTGGCTGGCAGGGTCCCAGTGACACATACAACTAAAACAATATATATACAGTGAAAAATGGGGGTAACATGCCAGGCAAGATGGTACTTTCCTACACACATAGACTAAGACAACATATATACAGTGAAATATGGGGGTAACATGCCAGGCAAGATCGTACTTTCCAACACAGAGATCATGGCCTGTTTGAGCTCATTAAAAGCTTTTTGACAGCCAGCTGTCCACAATACCTTCTTAGGCATCTTCTTACTAACGAGGTCATTAAGAGGAGCTGCAATGGAGCCATAATTCTTGATGAACCTCCTATAGTACCATGTGAGGCCTAAGAAGATTTCTCACCTGGGTTTGAGTTGTAGGAGGAGCCCATTCCATAATGGTCTGGATCTTTCCCTGCAGTGGTGCAATCTGTTCCCCACGTAACAGGTAGCCCAGATAAAACACTTTCCCCTACCCTATCTGGCACGTTGAAGCCTTGATAGTGAGGCCTGCTTTTTTCAGGGCCTCCAAAACTTTCCACAGGTGGACCAGGTGATCATCCCAGGTGGAGCTAAAGACAGCTATATCATCCAGATGTGCTGCACTAAAAGCTTCCAACAATTGTAGGACTGTGTTCCCCAACCTCTTAAAAGTAGCAGGTGCATTCTTCAGACCAAAGGGCATCACAGTGAATTGACAGTGCCCTCCAATGGTTGAAAATGCAGTCTTGGGTTTAGCATCTTCTGACAATTTAATCTGCCAATATCCTGCAGTTAAATCAAAAGTGCTTAGATACTTGGCAGAAGCCAGTGTATCTATCAGCTCATCTGCCCTGGGTATAGGGTGAGCATCTGTCTTGGTTACTTGGTTGAGCCCTCTATAGTCAACACAAAACCTAATTTCTCTTTTACCATCCTTACTGTGAGTTTTTGGGACAAGCACCACTGGGCTAGGCCATGGGCTTTCTGAGGGCTCAAGCACTCCTAGGTATAACATTTTCTGAACGTTTTATGCAGTCCCTGACATGGCTGCCTATAAATCTTACTTTTGACAGGTAAACTGTCTCCAGTATTGATTGTGTGCTTACACCAAGTAGTGGTACCTGGTATCAGTGATAAGAGTTCAGAAAACTGACTTCAAAGATTTACACAGTTGTCTTTCTGTTCAGCAGTAAGACAATCTGCAAGCACTACCCCTCCTCTAAACCATCAGCTTCAGTGGTGGAGAAGAGACCAGGAAGAGGGTCACTCTCTTCTTCCTGTCCCTCATCAGTTGCCATGAGCAGGGTAAGATCAGCCCTGTCATAGTATGGTTTTAGGCGGATGACATGGAGCACCCTAACGGTACTCCTGGCAGTGCCCAGGCCTACCAAGTACGTAACCTCACCCTTTTTCTCAACAATTAGATGGGGTCCACTCCATTTGTCCTGGAGTGCTCTTGGGGCCACCGGCTCCAATGCCCACACTTTCTGTCCTGGGTGGTACTGGGTCAGGACAGCCTTCTGGTCATGCCATTGCTATTGCATCTCCTGGCTGGCCTGAAGGTTTTTACAGGCCTTTTTCATGTACTCAGCCATTTTTGATCTTAGGCCAAGTACATAGTCCACAATGTCCTGTTTAGGAGCTTTTAAAGGTTGTTCCTAACCCTCCTTAACAAGTGCAAGGGGTCCTCTCACAGGGTGCCCAAAGAGGAGTTCAAATGGGCTAATGCCCACTCCTTTTTGGGGTACCTCCCTGTAAATAAAAAGGAGGCAAGGTAACAGGACATCCCATCTCCTTCTGAGTTTTTCAGGGAGTCCCATTATCATAACTTTGAGAGTTTTATTAAACCTCTGAACCAGACCATTTGTTTGTGGATGATAAGGAGTAGTGAATTTTATATGTTACACCACACTCCTTCCAAATTGCGTTGAGGTATGCAGACATGAAGTTGCTACCTCTGTCTGACACCACTTCCTTAGGGAAGCCAACTCTGGAAAATATTCCAAGGAGGGCCTTTGCCGCTGCAGGAGCTGTAGTGGTCCTTAAGGGAATTGCTTCAGGGTACCTAGTGGCATGGTCCACTACCACCAGGATAAACCTATTGCCTGAAGCAGTTGGAGGGTCAAGGGGGCAAACTATGTCAACCCCAACCCTTTCAACGGGCACTCCAACCACTGGAAGTGGATTTAAGGGGGCCTTTGGAGTGCCACAAGTCTTGCCACTGGCTTGGCAGGTCACAGAAGAGAGACAAAACTCTTTGGTGTCCTCTGACATATGAGGCTAGTGAAACAGGGGAACAAGCCTGTCCCAAGTTTTACTTTGGCCCAAATGCCCAGCCAAAGAAATGTCATGTGCCAAGGTAAGAAGAAACTCCCTGTACTGCAGAGGGATTACCAATCTCCTGGCAGCTCCAGGTTTAGGGTCCCTTGACTCATTATCCATGAGGTTGTCTTCCCAATTCACCTTATGGCCATCACTGTCATCCCCATTCTGCTGTTTGACAGCTTGCTGCCTCAAACCCTCTAGTGTGGGACAGGTTTGCTGAGCCACGCGCAGCTCTTCCCTAGCAGGCCCCCCCTGCACCCAAAAGCTCATCAGTGTCTGCTGCCAGCTCCTCTGGTGTAGGTTCTGCACAGGGAGAAAATTCCTCTTCCTCAAAAGGGGAATCTTTTGGTGAGGGAGGGACAGTGGGCATGGATTTACCCTTACTAACCCTAGCTTTTGGGAGCACTTGGTCCATTGTTCCAGGATGAAAGTTTCCCTGTCCTTCTTGCTTTTTGGCCTGAGCCCTTGTCAAAGCAAAAATATGCCCAGGAACGCTCAGCATTGCTGCATGAGCCTCCAACTCCACTTCAGCCCAAGCTGATGTCTCCAAATCATTGCCTAGTAAGCAATCTGCAGGTAATTCAGTGGCTAACACAACTTTCTTTGGACCAGTAAACCCCCTCCAGTTGAGATTCACAACAGCCATGGGGTGGCTAAGTGTGTTATTGTGAGCATTAGTCACTTGTTACTACTGACCAAGTAGGTGTTGATCAGGGTGAACCAGTTTCTCTACAACCATAGTTACACTGGCTCCTATGTCCCTGTAGGCAACAGGACACAACACCATTCATTAGGGGCAGGTGCTTGTACTTACCCAAACAAGCAACCAAGGTGGCAAAGCCAATCCCACCATCAGAGACTAAAACAGCCTCTGTGGTGTCCCTAACAAGACCAATCCCAACTACACTGCCAATAGTGTGCCCAGCTACACCCTTGGATTGGCTATTTGTAGTAGACTTCCCACCACCACTGCTATCACTAGGGCCACTAGAGGTTGCAGTTGGGGTTGTGGTAGTGGGAGCCTTGGTGTTTTTCTTTGGACAAGTGGTATCACTTGCCCAATGGCCTTTTACTTTACATAAATAACACCATGGCTTTTTCTGATTGTGAGAAGAGGATTTGGACCCACCACCCCTAGAAGATTTTTGTGGGCCTGATGAAGACTCTACCATGTTTTTTATCTTTGTCCCCACCCTTGTCAGAAGACTTACCATCCTTCTTCTTGCCATCCTTGTCACCCCCTGTTCACTCTTGTTCTGTCCCATTTGTCTGCCTTCTTTCCCAATTCTTGGCGAGAGGTCAGATCTAAGTCTACTAAGTACTGGTGCAACACATTAAACACACAATTGTTCAAAATATGCTCTCTCAGGATTAGATTATACAGGCTTTCATAGTCAGTCACCTTACTGCCATGTAACCAACCCTCCAAGGCCTTTACTGAACAGTCTGCAAAGTCTGTCCAGTCTTGAGAAGACTCTTGTCTGATGTCTCTGAACTTAATCGTGTATTGTTCAGTGGTTAAGCCAAATCCATCCAAGAGTGCATCCTTCAAAACTTTGTAATTGTTAGCATCACTTTGTCTGACAGTAAGGAGCATATTCCTACTCTTACTAGTGAAAGATAGCCACACGTTAGCAGCCCACTGCCATTGAGGGACCAACTGTACCATACAGGCCCTCTCAAGTGCAGCAAACCACTTGTTAATGTCATCCCCCTCCTTGTAAGGGGGGGACTACCTTATGCAGGTTTCTGGAATCTTGCTCTCTAACATGATTGCTATCAAAAACACTGCTGCTGCCACCATGGGGAACTAACCCCAACCTCTGCCTTTCCCTTTCCACATTCAGAGATTCCCTGTCTAAGGCCAGCTGCTGCTGTTTAAGCTTCAGCCTGGCCTCTTCCAACCTCAGCTTTCTGAGTTCCCTTTCCATTAAGTTATCCTCAGGGTGGGAGGCTTAGGAATTGTGAGACACAGAAGAAATGTGGGAATTGGCAGAGTTGGACATGTCCCTAATTGTCTGGGCCCTAGTATCCTGGCCTTTAGGAGTGAAAGGTGCCCTACTAGTGTGTGACCCTCTCCCACTACCAGTGTCACTAGGTGGCCTGTTAGCTGGCAGGTCCTTGGAAGAACAATCCCCAGCATCCTCAGGGGACTCTTCTGAGTCTGGCTGGGTACTCCCTCCTCTACCTCCTGATCCTGGGATGGGCCAGACTGGTTCTGGTAACTTTCTAGGAGAAGGCTAAGGAGAGGATCTTTTGTAGGATTCTTACCAATTTCTAAACCTCTTTCAATGCAGAGACCCCTCAAACTTTTAAAGTTTAGATTCTCATATGTTGCCTGGACAACTGTGGGAGTAGGCTCTACTGCAGACATGATAGAAAAGGTTTAGGACAGAGAGAGAAAACGTTTTTGGAACTTTTTAAAGAACAGAGAAAAACTTTTGAAAACTTTTGAAAACTTTTAAAAGTTTTCAGAAACTTTAGAGAGTTTTGGAGAAGACAATTTAAACTGTTTAGGTTACTGTGTATATTCTGAAGTATTTGTTATATGTTTTTCTTATGAAAAGCACCAATGACAAAGTGGTAAAGCAGTTGCAAATACCTATCCCACCGCTGCACCACCAATGTAGGAGGCTGGCCTGGCTTATAGTGGGTACCTGATGGTACTTACACCTCGTGCCAGGTCCAGTTATCCCTTATTAGTAGATTAGTAGCTGGCAGCTTAGGCTGATAGAGGTAGCTATAGCAGAGCAGCTTAGGCTGAACTAGGAGACATGCAAAGCTCCTACTATACCTTTGGTGTTTTCTTACACTCGCAGCGCCACTCTACACACCACACTTGCCTAGGGGGGAATCCGATTTTCGCATTCCTCTATTTTAGTATATGGTTTATGCTGCCCCAGGCCCACTGCAATCTTTTGTGTTTTTCACTGTTTGCACAATTCTATGACTCTTTACTTACCTGATTTTGGTTATATATTGTGTAGTAATACTTACCTCCAGTAGGAGTATTGCCTCTAAGATATTTTTGGCCTTGTGTCACTAAAATAAAGTACCTTCATTTTTGGTAACCCTGAGTATTGTCTTTTATTGTGTATAAGTACTGTGTGACTATAGTGGTATTGCAAGTGCTCTGCATGCCTCCTAGTTCAGCCTTGGCTGCTCTAAAACAGCTACCCCTAAACAACCTAAGCTGCTAGACGCTGCCTACATTTCAATAATAAGGGATAACTGGATCTGGTATAAGGTGTAAGTACCTTAGGTACCCACTACAAACTAGGCCAGCCTCCTACAGTCCTGTACTCACGAAGTCTGAGAAAATGGCACTGTGGGTCGTGGGGGCACTTCAGCTAGTGCAGGGATGCCCTCACACACAGTTACTTGCATCCTGCCCTCTGGGCTAGGAGGGCTTGCCATAGCAGTGACCTATAGTGACCTGTTGCAGCACCACTTTTCTTAAATCAGCCCTTTCATCTTGCTCTGATTGGTAATCCAAATAGATCTCACTAACAATCTGCTCTGTCATTCATCACCAGGCATATTGAATCTAATACTTTAACGTATAATTTAGAGTGGGCTTTGGGTCCGCCCACCTCAGATAATGTGACTGTGCTCTCTCCCTCTAACTTTGGTAGTTTAGGACTTTGCACACCCCACAATTGGTGCCTCCAGATAAGACCATATTGTATGGTACCTAGGCACCAGGAGTGCCCCATGGGCTGCAGCATGTATTGTGCCACCCATGGGAGCCCATGGAAAATGTATCTGCAGGCCTGCCATTGCAGCCTGCATGAAAAGGTGCATGCACCGTTTCACTACAGGTCACTGCACCTGGTCACAGTAAGTCACCCCTTTGGTAGGCCCTCCCGGCCCAGAGGGCAGGGTGCAGGTACCTGTGTGTGAGGGCACCCCTGTATGAACAGAGGTGCCCCTATGAACTCCAGCTCCATTACACTGGACTTCATAAGTGCGGGAAAGCCATTTACCCGTGTACTGGGCACAGGTCACTGCCTGTGTCCAGCTACATAATGGTAACCCCTAACATAGGCATGTTTGGTATCAAACATGTCGGAATTATACCCCAATACTGTTGCCAGTATTGGTTGTATGATTCCATGCACTCTGGGGACTCCTTGGAGGAACCCGGTCATTGCTCTTACTAGTCTTCTCTGGTTTTCTGGGCAGCTGGATCTGCTGCCACCCCTGCCCTTTCTGCCCTCCTGCTGCTTGACCAGCTCAGGCAGAGAAAGGCAGAACAAAGGATTTCCTGTGGGAGAGGGAGGTAACACCCTTTCCCTTGGAAATAGGTGTTACAATGCAAGTCCAGTTTGCTTTGAAGAGCACATTTGGTGCCCTCCTTGCATAAACCGGTTTGCACCAGTCCAGGGAAACTGGACAATGGAAAGGGGAGTGACCACTCCACTGTCCACCAGCACCCCAGGGGTGGTGCCCAGAGCTCCTCCAGGTGGCCACTTGATTCTGCCATCTTGAATCCAAGGTGGGCTTAGGCCCCTGGGAACATCTGAGTGGCCAGGTCAGGCAGCCCCGTCCTGATATTTGAACACCCTGCTAGGTGACCAATCCCTCTTTTAGGGTCTCCCTCTTGGGTGAGTCCTCAGAATCGGCATGCAAGATTCCAGCAGCACTCCACTGCATTGTTTACTTCATCTTCTGGCCACTATGGGCCCCATGTACATACAATTTTGCACGTTGCAAACGGCGAATCGGGTCGCTTGCGACATGCAAAATGCACTGTCCCATGTACCAAACCATTCTTGCGATTCAGTAAACATTTTACCGAATTGCAAAAAAGGATTGCGACTCGCAATTAGGAAGGGGTGTTCCCTTCCTAATTGCGACTCGCAGTCCCATGTATGATTGTTTTGTGACCGCGAATGCGGTCGCAAAACAATCGCAGTTAGCACCAGTGTCACACTGGTGCTAACTCATTCGCAAACGGGAAGGGGTCCCCATGGGACCGCTTCCACTTTGTGAATGTCAGTCAAAACATATTTTGTTTGAAAATGAAACAAAAACGTTTCATTTTTTGCTTTTGAAATGCAGCTCCTTTTCCTTTAAGGAAAACGGTCTGATTTTTAAAAAAAACTGCTTTATTTAAAAGCAGTCACAGACATGGTGGTCTGCTGTCTCCAACAGGCCACCATCCCTGTGAGGGCCGCCATTCCCAAGGGGATCGCAAATTGCGACCTACCTCATGAATAGTCATGAGGTAGGCATTTGCGACCCCCTTGCGAGTCACAAATAGTGTCATTGACACTATACAACATTCGGTTTTGCGACTTGCAAATTGCGAGTCGCTCTGACTCGCAATTTGCGAATCGCAAAACCGAAGGTTGATAAATGTAGCCCTAGGACTGCAACTGGACCCTCCAGGGACTGAACATCTGCAACTACACGATGACTCTGCTCTGCAACATTGTTTCTACGTCTCCTTCCAGCAACTGCAACATTTCCCTAGCTGTGCGTCCTTTGAGGACAACAAATCTTCAGCCTGCACAAGAAGGAAGAAGAAATCTCCCTTGGAGTGAAGGAGTCACTCCCCTGCATCCGCAGGCACCAACCGCAACGACGACCGGCTGCATGAATCTTCTCTCCTATGGAGCTGCATTGAGTCTTGATCACAGGGTGCTCTGGAGTGGTCCCCTTGGTCCTCTCTACCAGCTGTCCAACTTGGGAGACAGTAAGCCCTTGCCTCTCCTTGCAGGAAAGTAATCTTGTGCACTGTGACTCTTGCAGCTACTAAGGCATGTTTGTTTTTCCTTCAAGGGAACTTCAGGCTCCATGTAGCCCCAGCTGCCAGCACTCCTTCTGGCAAAGCACAGTCTCCTGCCTGCTGCTCCAGCAACGTAGAACTCCTCTTCAGGTGTGCTGAGTGGGCCTCACTGTGACTCTTGATTCTCCTGGCCATGGGTCGTCTGTGGGGGTTGCGTCCTCTTCTTGTGACTCTCCCAGCTGCTGAAGGTCACCTCGGATCCCCACCTTGGGTCGAGTCCTCTTTAGCCTTGCAAACCTTTTTCTCTGACTCTTGCATTTGCCAAGGCTTGTAAGTGGTTTTCCAGCACCACTGACTGACTGCATCATGACTGCCAACGTGGGACATCACTTGCATCACACCTGGAACTCCTCTTCTGCTCCTGTGCTGCACTGCTGGACATGATCCTCTTCCTTTGCAGGTTCTCTTCTGTCAGGATCCTTCTTTAGTTTCTTCTAATCTTGTCTGGGTCTTGCACAGTCCTTTTCCAAAGTTCTGTGGGTTTTGTGAAAAATCTGGTACTTACCTCTTCTCTCCGGGTTGGTGGGGGGCACCCAGATGCTTATCTTTTGGGGTTTCTAGTTCCTCCAGCTCCCCTCCACTGATTCTATTTCCTTGCTTGGGGACTGCCTTTCATATTCCATTTACTTAATGTATGGTCTCCCCGAGGGTCCTCACTATTTACTATTGTTTTTACTATTTGTTATTGCTTTCTATGCTATTTTCTGATTGCTAATGTGTATATAATAGTGTGTTTACTTACCTCCTACTGGAGTATTACAGATTCAGTATTTGAGTATTTGTGTTACTATAATAAAGTACCCTTATTTTTGTAACACTGTTGTTCTTTCATGTATGTAAGTGCTGTGTGACTGTAGTGGTTTTGCATAAGCTTTGCATGTTTCCTAGATAAGTCTTGGCTGCTCATCCACAGCTACTTCTAGTGAGCCGTGGTTTCCTAGACACCGCCTACACCTAACTAATAGGAGATACCTGGATACCAGGTATTAGGTGATAACACCATAGTGTAGGAGGGTGGCCTGCTGTGTGGTGGGTACCTATGGTACTTACACCTTATACCAGGTATCCTTTATTGGTGTAGTCTAGTCAGTGCCTAGAAGCCAGGCTCTCTAGGGGTAGCTGTGGATGAGCAGCCAAGGCTTATCTAGGAGACATGCTAAGCTCATGCAATACCACTATAGTCACACTTAATAACATGAAAGAAAACACTCAGTATTACAAAAATAAAGGTACTTTATTTTGGTGACACAAATACCAAAAATACAATAGAGACTATACTACTTTAGGAGGTAAGTAATACACAAATTATATACACTAGTATGCAGAAATAGGAATAAAAACAGTTAGAAAACAGTGCAATTAGTGAAAATCATATTAGTTAGAAATGGGCCTAGGGGGAGCACAAACCATATACTAATAAAGTGGAATGGGAAAGTGGGTCCCCCACCTAGGCAAGTGTGTAGAGGGAAGCTGGGAGTACTAGAAAACCCCAAAGGTAAGTACCACAACCCACCCCAGCGACCAGGAAAGCAGGAGTAAATTACAGTAACTTTCCCAGAACACACACAGAAATGACAAGAAGAATTATGGAAAACCCACAAGAGACTGCAAGACACCAACAGTGGAGTCCTGGATAAGAAGACCTGTGGAAGAAGGGGACCCAGTCCAAGAAGGCCAGAAGAGTCCAGAAAGGACAGGAGCCCCTACCAACCCGGATGAAGGTGGAAATGGTGAACCACCGGTGAAGAGGAGTCAGCACTGCACCCAAGAAGCCGAAGTCGGGTTCCTGGAGGGTGCAAGTGATGTCCCACGCCGCATGGAGTATTGCAGTTGGGTTTGCATCATCGGAGTCCACCAACAAGCCTTGGCACATGCAAAGCTTGTGGTTAGCGGAAAATGGCACTGTTGGGGACCAGGAAGGACCAGGTGGACTCTACCCAGGAGGGGGAGTCAGAGGGAGCCCTTCAGTAACACAGTAAGTCCACAGAAGACCAGGCAGCACCCACAGGAGTCCCACAGGATGTGGATAGGAGAGTCACAGAAGTGGCCCACTCAGCACTACGAAGGAAGCTTCCACGCCGCCAGAGAAAACATTCAGGAAGCTGTGCGTTGCAGGATGGAGTGCTGGTGTCTAGAGCTTCAAGATACATGAAGGACGTGGAGGAAGGATGGCAACAAGCCTTGGCAGCTGCAAAGGACGCAGTGCACGGGTGTACTGTCTTGTGTGGGAAGGCAAGGACTTACCTCCATCAAAGTTGGACAGTGGGACGAGATGACTGTCATGACCACTTCAGTCCACCACCTGCGATGCAGTATCCAAGCAGCTGAGCAGGAGAGAGGATCCACACAGTCAGTAGGTGTTGCAATTGGTGCATGCAGAAGCAGTGGAGTGACCCAAGGGAGATTCCTTCTTCCTTCTGATGCAGGCTGAAGACGCGTTGTCCTCAGAGGATGCACGACCGGGGAAATGTTGCAGTTGCTGGAAGGAGCTGGAGATGCAATGTTGCAGGAGGTGTCTTGCTTCTTTGTGGCGCAGCGCCCCTCTACACACTACACTTGCCTAGGGGGGAATCCGATTTTTGCATTCCTCTATTTTAGGATATGGTTTGTACTCCCCAGGCCCACTGCAATCTATTATGTTTTTCACTGTTTGCACAATTCTATGACTCTTTACTTACCTGATTTTGGTTATATATTGTGTAGTAATACTTACCTCCAGTAGGAGTATTGCCTCTAAGATATTTTTGGCCTTGTGTCACTAAAATAAAGTACCTTTATTTTTGGTAACACTGAATATTGTCTTTTATTGTGTATAAGTACTGTGTGACTATAGTGGTATTGCAAGTGCTCTGCATGCCTCCTAGTTCAGCCTTGGCTTCTCTGCTACAGCTACCCCTAGACAGCCTAAGCTGCTAGACGCTGCCTACATTTCAATAATAAGGGATAACTGGACCTGGTAAAAGGTGTAAGTACCTTAGGTACCCACTACAAACTAGGCCAGCCTCCTACAGTCCTGCACTCACGAAGTCTGAGAAAATGGCACTGTAGGTCATGGGGGCACTTCGGCTAGTGCAGGGATGCCATCACACACAGGTACTTGCATCCTGCCCTTTGGGCTAGGGGGGTTTGCCATAGGGGTTGTAGGAAAGTACCATCTTGCCTGGCATGTTTCCCCCATATTTCTCTGTATATATGTTGTTTTAGTTGTATGTGTCACTGGGACCCTGCCAGCCAGGGCCCCAGTGCTCATAAGTGTGCCCTGTATGTGTTACCTGTGTTATGACTAACTGTCTCACTGAGGCTCTGCTAACCAGAACCTCAATGGTTATGCTCTCTCATTTCTTTCCAAATTGTCACTAACAGGCTAGTGACCAATTTCACCAATTTACATTGGCATACTGGAACACCCTTATAATTCCCTAGTATATGGTACTGAGGTACCCAGGGTATTGGGGTTCCAGGAGATCCCTATGGGCTGCAGCATTTCTTTTGCCACCCATAGGGAGATCTGACAATTTTTACACAGGCTTGCCATTGCAGCCTGAGTGAAATAACGTCCACGTTATTTCACAGCCATTTACCACTGCACTTAAGTAACTTATAAGTCACCTATATGTCTAACCTTTACCTGGTAAAGGTTGGGTGCTAAGTTACTTAGTGTGTGGGCACCCTGGCACTAGCCAAGGTGCTCCCACATTGTTCAGGGCAAATTCCCTGGACTTTGTGAGTGCGGGGACACCATTACACGTGTGCACTATACATGTGTCACAACATATGTATAGCGTCACAATGGTAACTCCGAACATGGCCATGTAACATGTCTAAGATCATGGAATTGTCACCCCAATGCCATTCTGGCATTGGGGAGACAATTCCATGATCCCCCGAGTCTCTAGCACAGTCCCGGGTACTGCCAAACTACCTTTCCCGAGGTTTCACTGCAGCTGCTGCTGCTGCCAACCCCTCAGACAGGTTTCTGCCCTCCTGGGGTCCAGCCAGACTTGGTCCAGGAAGGCAGAACAAAGGACTTCCTCAGAGAGAGGGTGTTACACCCTCTCCCTTTGGAAAAAGGTGTCAGGGCTGGGGAGGAGTAGCCTCCCCCAGCCTCTGGAAATGCTTTGATGGGCACAAATGGTGCCCATCTCTGCATAAGCCAGTCTACACCAGTTCAGGGATCCCCCAGCCCTGCTCTGGCATGAAACTGGACAAAGGAAAGGGGAGTGACCACTCCCCTGACCTGCACCTCCCCTGGGAGGTGCCCAGAGCTCCTCCAGTGTGCTCCAGACCTCTGCCATCTTGGAAACAGAGGTGCTGCTGGCACTCTGGACTGCTCTGAGTGGCCAGTGCCAGCAGGTGACGTCAGAGACTCCTTCTGATAGACTCTTACCTGTGTTGCTAGCCTATCCTCGTTCCTAAGTAGCCAAACCTCCTTTTCTGGCTATTTAGGGTCTCTGCTTTGGGGAATTCTTTAGATAACGAATGCAAGAGCTCATCAGAGTTCCTCTGCATCTCTCTCTTCACCTTCTGCCAAGGAATCGACCCCTCACTGCTCTGGATGCCTGCAAAACTGCAACAAAGTAGCAAAGACGACTACTGCGACCTTGTAACGCTGATCCGGCCGCCTTCTCGACTGTTTTCCTGGTGGTGCATGTTGTGGGGGTAGTCTGCCTCCTCTCTGTACTAGAAGCTCCGAAGAAATCTCCCGTGGGTCGACGGAATCTTCCCCCTGCAACCGCAGGCACCAAAAGACTGCATCACCGGTCCTCTGGGTCCCCTCTCAGCACAACAAGCGTGTTACCTGGAACTCAGCAACTCTGTCCAAGTGACTCCCACAGTCCAGTGACTCTTCAGTCCAAGTTTGGTGGAGGTAAGTCCTTGCCTCACCACACTGGACTGCATTGCTGGGTACAGCGTGATTTGCAGCTGCTCCGGCTCCTGTAAACTCTTGCAGGATTTCCTTTGTGCACAGCCAAACCTGGGTCCCCCGACACTCTAACCTACAGTGCACGACCTCCTGAGTTGTCCTCCGGTGTCGTGGGACCTTCCTTTGTGACTTCGGGTGAGCTCCAGTTCACTCTTTTTTGTAGTGCCTGTTCTGGCACTTCTGCGGGTGCTGCTTGCTTCTGAGTGGGCTCTTTGTCTTGCTGGACACCACCTCTATCTCCTCACGCAATTGGCGATATCCTGGTCCCTCCTGGGCCACAGCAGCATCCAAAAACCCTAACCACAACCCTTGCAGCTAGCAAGGTTTGTTGGCAGTCTTTCTGCACGGAAACACATCTGCAAGCTTCTTCACGACATCTGACATCCAACCTCCAAATGGGAAGTTTCTAGTCCTCTTCGTTCTTGCAGAATCTACAGCTTCTACCATATGGTGGCAGCTTCTTTGCACCCACAGCTGGCATTTCCTGGGCATCTGCCCACTCCCGACTTGATTGTGACTTTTGTACTTGGTCCCCTTGTTCAACAGGTACTCTCGTCGGGAAATCCATTGTTGTTGCATTGCTGGTGTTGGTCTTCCTTGCAGAATTCCCCTATCACGACTTCTGTGCTCTCTGGGGAACTTAGGTGCACTTTGCACCCACCTTTCAGGGTCTTGGGGTGGGCTATTTTTCTAACCCTCACTGTTTTCTTACAGTCCCAGCGACCCTCTACAAGCTCACATAGGTTTGGGGTCCATTTGTGGTTCGCATTCCACTTCTAGACTATATGGTTTGTGTTGCCCCTATACCTATGTGCTCTCATTGCAATCTATTGTGACTGTACATTGCTTGCATTGCTTTCTATTGCTATTACTGCATATTTTTGGTATTGTGTACATATATCTTGTGTATATTTGCTATCCTCATACTAGGGGTACTCACTGGGATACTTTGGCATATTGTCATAAAAATAAAGTACCTTTATTTTTAGTATATCTGTGTATTGTGTTTTCTTATGATATTGTGCATATGACACCAGTGGTCTAGTAGGAGCTTTACACGTCTCCTAGTTCAGGCTAAGCTGCTCTGCAAAGCTACCTTTTCTATCAGCCTAAGCTGCTAGAGACCTCTTCTACACTAATAAGGGATACCTGGACCTGGTGCAGAGTGTAAGTACCCTTTGGTACTCACTACAAACCAGGCCAGCCTCCTACATTGGAAGCAGCGATGGGATACGTACTTGCAACCACTTACCACTTTTTGTACTTTTCATAAGAGAAAAATATACAAAACAAGTTCAGTGTATGTACACCTAACCAAAAAGTTTTGCTTTTCTTCTCTTACTCTTTTGCTAAGTGCTGAAAAGTACCTCTAAAACTTTCAAAAAAGTTGTTAAAAGTTGAAAAAGTTTTTTTCCCTGTTCTTTAAAAAGTTCTAAAACATTTTCTTTCTTTTTCTGTCCATTAAACCTTTTTCTATCATGTCTGGTACAGGTCAAACTCTGGATCTGACCAGCACTGCCTATGACCACCTTAGCTGGAAAAGTGCAAGGAGTCTCTGCATTGATAGAGGTTTAGGGGTAGGGAAGAATCCCTCTAGAGAATTGTTGGTCAATATGCTCATTGAAAATGATAAGACCATAGCTGGCACATCTGGTGAGAAATTAGCTGATGGTTCACACTCTGATTCTGGGGTAGCCCCAGTAAAAGTGTTAGGAGGGAACTGTAGGAGGCTGGACTGGCGTGTAGTGGGTCCCAAGGGGTACTTACACTTTGCACCAGGCCCAGGTATCCCTTATTAGTGTAGAGGGGTGTCTAGCAGCTTAGGCTGATAGAAAAGGTAGCTTAGCAGAGCAGCTTAGGCTGAACTAGGAGGTGTGTAAAGCTCCTACTATACCACTGGTGTCATATGGACAATATCATAAGAAAACACAATACACAGATATACTAAAAATAAAGGTACTTTATTTTTATGACAATATGCCAAAGTATCTCAGTGAGTACCCTCATTATGAGGATAGCAAATATACACAAGATATATGTACACAATACCAAAATATGCAGTAATAGCAATAGAAAACAGTGCAAGCAATGTACAGTCACAATAGAATGCAATGGGGGCACATAGGGATAGGGGCAACACAAACCATATACTCTAGAAGTGGAATGCGAACCATGAATGGACCCCAAACCTATGTGGCCTTGTAGAGGGTCGCTGGGACTGTAAGAAAACAGTGAGGGTTAGAAAAATAGCCCACCCCAAGACCCTGAAAAGTGGGTGCAAAGTGCACCTAAGTTCCCCAAAGAGCACAGAAGTCGTGATAGGGGATTTCTGCAAGGAAGACCAACACCAGCAATGCAACAACGATGGATTTCCTGACGAGAGTACCTGTGGAACAAGGGGACCAAGTCCAAGAGTCACGATCAAGTCGGGAGTGGGCAGATGCCCAGGAAATGCCAGCTGTGGGTGCCAAGAAGCTGCCACCGGATGGTAGAACCTGTGGATTCTGCAAGAACTACAAGGGCTAGAAACTTCCCCTTTGGAGGATGGATGTCCCATGTCATGAAGAGTCGTGCAGAGGTGTTTCCGTGCAGAAAGATCGCAAACAAACCTTGCTGGCTGCAAGGGTCGCGGTTAGGGTTTTTGGATGCTGCTGTGGCCCAGGAGGGATCAGGATATCGCCAATTGCGTGAGGAGACAGAGGGGGCGTCCAGAAAGACAAAGATCCCACTCAGAAGCAAGCAGCCCCCGCAGAAGTGCCGGAACAGGCACTACAAAGTGGAGTGAACCGGAGCTCACCCGAAGTCACAAAGGAAGGTCCCACGACGCCGGAGGACAACTCAGGAGGTCGTGCACTGCAGGTTAGAGTGCCGGGGACCCAGGCTTGGCTGTGCACAAAGGAAATCCTGGAAGAGTGCACAGGAGCCGGAGTAGCTGCAAAAATTGCGGTTCCCAGCAATGCAGTCTAGCGTGGGGAGGCAAGGACTTACCTCCACCAAACTTGGACTGAAGAGTCACTTGGACAGAGTTGCTGGGTTCAAGGGACCTCGCTCGTCGTGCTGAGAGGAGACCCAGAGGACCGGTGATGCAGTTCTTTGGGGCCTGCGGTTGCAGGGGAAGATTCTGTCAACCCACGGGAGATTTCTTCAGAGCTTCTAGTGCAGAGAGGAGGCAGACTACCCCCACAGCAAGCACCACCAGGAAAACAGTCGAGAAGGCGGCCGGATCAGCGTTACAAGGTCGCAGTAGTCGTCTTTGCTACTTTGTTGCAGTTTTGCAGGTTTCCAGAGCAGTCAGCGGTCGATTCCTTGGCAGAAGGTGAAGAGAAAGATGCAGAGGAACTCTGATGAGCTCTTGCATTCGTTATCTAAAGAATTCCCCAAAGCAGAGACCCTAAATAGCCAGAAAAGGAGGTTTGGCTACTTAGGAGAGAGGATAGGCTAGCAACACCGGAAGGAGCCTATCAGAAGGAGTCTCTGACATCACCTGCTGGCACTGGCCACTCAGAGCAGTCCAGTGTGCCAGCAGCACCTCTGTTTCCAAGATGGCAGAGGTCTGGAGCACACTGGAGGAGCTCTGGGCACCTCCCAGGGGAGGTGCAGGTCAGGGGAGTGGTCACTCCCCTTTCCTTTGTCCAGTTTCGTGCCAGAGCAGGGCTGGGGGATCCCTGAACCAGTGTAGACTGGCTTATGCAGAAATGGGCACCATCTGTGCCCATGAAAGCATTTCCAGAGGCTGGGGGAGGCTACTCCTCCTCAACCCTAACACCTTTTTCCAAAGGGAGAGGGTGTAACACCCTTTCTCTGATGAAGTCCTTTGTTCTGCCTTCCTGGGCCAAACCTGGCTGGACCCCAGGAGGGCAGAAACCTGTCTGAGGGGTTGGCAGCAGCAGCAGCTGCAGTGAAACCCCGGGAAAGGTTGTTTGGATGTACCAGGGTCTGTGCTAGAGACTCTGGGGATCATGGAATTGTCTCCCCAATGCCAGAGTGGCATTGGGGTGACAATTCCATGATCTTAGACATGTTACATGGCCATGTTCGGAGTTACCATTGTGACGCTATACATATGTCGTGACATATGTATAGTGCACGCGTGTAATAGATTCCCCGCACTCACAAAGTCCGGGAATTTGCCCTGAACAATGTGGGAGCACCTTGGCTAGTGCCAGGGTGCCCACACACTAAGTAACTTAGCACCCAACCTTTACCAGGTAAAGGTTAGACATATAGGTGACTTATAAGTTACTTAAGCGCAGTGGTAAATGGCTGTGAAATAACGTGGACGTTCTTTCACTCAGGCTGCAAGGGCAGGCCTGTGTAAGAATTGTCAGAGCTCCCTATGGGTGGCAAAAGAAATGCTGCAGCCCATAGGGATCTCCTGGAACCCCAATACCCTGGGTACCTCAGTACCATATGCTAGGGAATTATAAGGGTGTTCAAGTATGCCAATGTGAATTGGTGAAATTGGTCACTAGCCTGTTAGTGACAATTTGGAAAGAAATGAGAGAGCATAACCACTGAGGTTCTGGATAGCAGAGCCTCAGTGAGACATTTAGTCATAACACAGGTAACAAATACAGGGCACACTTATGAGCACTGGGGCCCTGGCTGGCAGGGTCCCAGTGACACATACAACTAAAACAACATACATACAGTGAAATATGGGGGTAACATGCCAGGCAAGATGGTACTTTCCTACAGGAACCTTCCCAACCTGCCCCTTAGCAGGCCACCTAGCTGGGCTGGTACTTGTAGGAAAGTACCATCTTGCCTGGCATGTCACCCCCATTTTTTCACTGTATATATGTTGCTTTAGTTGTATGTGTCACTGGGACCCTGCCACCCAGGTCCCCAGTGCTCATAAGTGTGCCCTGTATTTGTTACCTGTGTTATGACTAACGACTAACCGTCGTGCTGAGAGGAGACCCAAGGGACCGGTAATGCAGCTTTTTGGTGCCTGCGGTTGCAGGGGGAAGATTCCGTCGACCCACGGGAGATTTCTTCGGAGCTTCTAGTGCAGAGAGGAGGCAGACTACCCCCACAGCATGCACCACCAGGAAAACAGTCGAGAAGGCGGTAGGATCAGCGTTACAGAGTTGCTGTAGTCGTCTTTGCTACTTTGTTGCAGTGTTGCAGGCTTCCAGCGCGGTCAGCAGTCGATTCCTTGGCAGAAGGTGAAGAGAGAGATGCAGAGGAACTCTGATGAGCTCTTGCATTCGTTATCTAAAGTTTCCCCAGAGACAGAGACCCTAAATAGCCAGAAAAGAGGGTTTGGCTACCTAGGAGAGAGGATAGGCTACTAACACCTGAAGGAGCCTATCAGAAGGAGTCTCTGACGTCACCTGGTGGCACTGGCCACTCAGAGCAGTCCAGTGTGCCAGCAGCACCTCTGTTTCCAAGATGGCAGAGGTCTGGAGCACACTTGAGGAGCTCTGGACACCTCCCAGGGGAGGTGCAGGTCAGGGGAGTGGTCACTCCCCTTTCCTTTGTCCAGTTTTGCGCCAGAGCAGGGCTAAGGGGTCCCTGAACCGGTGTAGACTGGCTTATGCAGAATTGGGCACCTCTGTGCCCAAGAAAGCATTTCCAGAGGCTGGGGGAGGCTACTCCTCCCCTGCCTTTACACCATCTTCCAAAGAGAGAGGGTGTAACACCCTCTCTCAGAGGAAGTCCTTTGTTCTGCCATCCTGGGACAAGCCTGGCTTGACCCCAGGGGGGCAGAAACCTGTCTGAGGGGTTGGCAGCAGCAGCAGCTGCAGTGAAACCCCAGGAAAGGCAGTTTGGCAGTACCAGGGTCTGTGCTACAGACCACTGGGATCATGGAATTGTACCAACAATGCCAGGATGGCATAGAGGGGGCAATTCCATGATCTTAGACATGTTACATGGCCATATTCGGAGTTACCATTGTGAAGCTACATATAGGTAGTGACCTATATGTAGTACACGCGTGTAATGGTATCCCCGCACTCACAAAGTTCAGGGAATTGGCCCTGAACAATGTGGGGGCACCTTGGCTAGTGCCAGGGTGCCCTCACACTGAGTAACTTTGCACCTAACCTTTACCAGGTAAAGGTTAGACATATAGGTGACTTATAAGTTACTTAAGTGCAGTGTAAAATGGCTGTGAAATAACGTGGACGTTATTGCACTCAGGCTGCAGTGGCAGGCCTGTGTAAGAATTGTCAGAGCTCCCTATGGGTGGCAAAAGAAATGCTGCAGCCCATAGGGATCTCCTGGAACCCCAATACCCTGGGTACCTTAGTACCATATACTAGGGAATTATAAGGGTGTTCCAGTAGCCAATGAAATTGGTAAAATTGGTCACTAGCCTGTTAGTGACAATTTGAAAGAAATGAGAGAGCATAACCACTGAGGTTCTGATTAGCAGAGCCTCAGTGAGACAGTTAGTCACTACACAGGTAACACATTCAGGCACACTTATGAGCACTGGGGTCCTGGAGAACAGGGTCCCAGTGACACATACAACTAAAACAACATATATACAGTGAAAAATGGGGGTAACATGCCAGGCAAGATGGTACTTTCCTACAGTGGGCACCCTGGCACTAGCCAAGGTGCCCCCACATTGTTCAGGGCAAATTCACCGGACTTTGTGAGTGCGGGGACACCATTACACGCGTGCACTACACATAGGTCAATACCTATGTGTAGCTTCACAATGGTAACTCCGAATATGGCCATGTAACATGTATAAGATCATGGAATTGCCCCTCTATGCCATCCTGGCATTGTTGGTACAATCCCATGATCACACGGGTCTGAAGCTCAGACCCGGGTACTGCCAAACTGCCTTTTCAGGGGTTTCACTGCAGCTGCTGCTGCTGCCAACCCCTCAGACAGGTTTCTGCCCTCCTGGGGTCCAGTCAGGCCTGGCCCAGGATGGCAGAACAAAGGACTTCCTCAGAGAGAGGGTGTTACACCCTCTCCCTTTGGAAAAAGGTGTTAAGGCAGGGGAGGAGTAGCCTCCCCCAGCCTCTGGAAATGCTTTCATGGGCACAGATAGTGCCCATTTCTGCATAAGCCAGTCTACACCGGTTCAGGGACCCCTCAGGCCTCTTCTGGCGCGAAACTGGACAAAGGAAAGGGGAGTGACCACTCCCCTGACCTGCACCTCCCCTGGGAGGTGCCCAGAGCTCCTCCAGTGTGCTCCAGACCTCTGCCATCTTGGAAACAGAGGTGCTGCTGGCACACTGGACTGCTCTGAGTGGCCAGGGCCAGCAGGTGACGTCAGAGACTCCTTCTGATAGGCCCCTTCAGTTGTTGCTAGCCTATCCTCTCTCCTAAGTAGCCAACCCCTCTTTTCTGGCTATTTAGGGTCTCTGCTTTGGGGAATTCCTTAGATAACGAATGCAAGAGCTCATCAGAGTTCCTCTGCATCTCTCTCTTCACCTTCTGCTAAGGAATCGACTGCTGATCGCGCTGGAAGCCTGCAAAACTGCAACAAAGTAGCAAAGACGACTACTGCAACTCTGTAACGCTGATCCTGCCGCCTTCTCGACTGTTTTCCTGGTGGTGCATGCTGTGGGGGTAGTCTGCCTCCTCTCTGCACTAGAAGCTCAGAAGAAATCTCCCGTGGGTCGACGGAATCCTACCCCTGCTACCGCAGGCACCAAAGAACTGCACCACCGGTCCCCTGGGTCTCCTCTCAGCACGACGAGCGAGGTCCCTTGAATCCAGCAACTCTGTCCAAGTGACTCCCACAGTCCATTGACTCTTCAGTCCAAGTTTGGTGGAGGTAAGTCCTTGCCTCCCCACGCCAGACTGCATTGCTGGGAACCGCGTCTTTTGCAGCTACTCCGGCCTCTGTGCACTTCCGGCGGAAATCCTTTGTGCACAGCCAAGCCTGGGTCCACGGCACTCTAACCTGCATTGCACGACTTTCTAAGTTGTCCTCCGGCGGCGTGGGACTCCTTTGCGCAACTTCGGGTGAGCACTGTTTCACTCCTCTTCGTAGTGCCTGTTCTGGCACTTCTGCAGGTGCTGCCTTCTTCTGAGAGGGCTCCTTGTCTTGCTCGACGCCCCCTCTGTCCCCAGACACAATTGGCGACATCCTGGTCCCTCCTGGGCCACAGCAGCATCCAAAAATCCCAACCGCACGATTGGCAGCTAGCAAGGCTTGTTGGCGGTCTTTCGGCGGGAAAATACTTTTGCACAACTCTCCACAGCGTGAAGGATCCATCCTCCAAAGGGGAAGTCTCTAGCCCTTGTCGTTCGTGCAGCATCCTCAGCTTCTACTGTACAGTAGCAGCTTCTTTGCACCCACAGCTGGCATTTCCTGGGCATCTGCCCATCTCCAACTTGCTTGTGACTTTTGGACTTGGTCCCCTTGTTCCACAGGTACCCTCAACTGGAAATCCATTGTTGTTGCATTGCTGGTTTGTGTCTTTACTGCAGAATTCCCCTATCATGACTTCTATGTCCTTTGGGGAACTTTAGTGCACTTTGCACTCACTTTTCAGGGTCTTGGGGTGGGCTATTTTTCTAACCCTTACGATTTTCTAATAGTCCCAGCGACCCTCTACAAGGTCACATAGGTTTGGGGTCCATTCGTGGTTCGCATTCCACTTTTGGAGTATATGGTTTGTGTTGCCCCTATCCCTATGTGTCCCCATTGCATCCTATTGTAACTATACATTGTTTGCACTGTTTTCTAAGACTATACTGCATATTTGTGGTATTGTGTATATATATCTTGTGTATATTTGCTATCCTCATACTGAGGGTACTCACTGAGATACTTTGGCATATTGTCATAAAAATAAAGTACCTTTATTTTTAGTATATCTGTGTATTGTGTTTTCTTATGATATTGTGCAAGTGACACTAGTGGTACTGTAGGAGCTTCACTCGTCTCCTAGTTCAGCCTAAGCTGCTCTGCTAAGCTACCATTATCTATCAGCCTAAGCTGCTAGACACCCTATACACTAATAAGGGATACCTGGGCCTGGTGCAAGGTGTAAGTACCCCTTGGTACTCACTACAAGCCAGTCCAGCCTCCTACAGTACTGATGTGAGTTCTCATCACAGTATAGAAGTTACTCCTTTAGGCCAGGTTGTTAGAGTGCCATCTGTTAGGGACAGGTCTCCCTCTGTTCATTCACACAATTCTTCTGTGTCAAGGCATGCCCAACCCACCCTCCCTGAAGACAGAGTGTTAGAAAGGGAACTCAATAGATTGAGAGTGGAAGAGTCCAGGCTGAAGCTCAAGAAGCAACAGCTGGATCTAGACAGGCAAGCATTTGACTTAGAAAAATAAAGACAGAGATTGGGGTTTGGACCCCATGGTGGCAGCAGCAGTATTACAGACAGTAATCCTGTAAAAGAGCATGATTCTAGGAATCTGCACAAGATAGTTCCCCCTTACAAGGAGGGGGGTGACATTAACAAGTGGTTTGCTGTACTTGTGAGGGCCTGTGTTGTACAGGGGGCCCCTCAAAGGCAGTGGGCTGCTATCCTATGGCTATCTTTCAGTGGAAAGGGTAGGGATAGGCTCCTTACTGTTAAAGAAAGTGCTGCCAATAATTTTACAGTTCTTAAGAATGCACTCCTAGATGGTTATGGCTTAACCACTGAACAGTACAGGATCAAGTTCAGGGAAACCAAAAAGGAGTCTTCACAAGACTGGGTAGACTTTGTTGACCATTCAGTGAAGGCCTTGGAGGGGTGGTTACATGGCAGTAAAGTTTCTGACTATGAAAGCCTGTATAACTTAATCCTGAGAGAGCATATTCTTAATAATTGTTTGTCTGATTTGTTACACCAGTATCTAGTGGACTCAGATCTGACCTCTCCCCAAGAATTGGGAAAGAAGGCAGACAAATGGGTCAGAACAAGAGTGAACAGAAAAGTTCCTACAGGGGGTGACAAGGATGGCAAGAAGCAGGATGGTAAGTCTTCAGACAAGGGTGGGGACAAATCTAAAAATGAGTCTTCATCAGGCCCACAAAAACACTCTGGTGTGGGTGGTAGGCCCAAATCCTCTTCAAATCAACTAAAGGAACCATGGTGCTATTTATGTAAAGTAAAAGGCCATTGGACAACTGATCCCAGTTGTCGAAAGAAAAGCACCAAGCCTCCTACCACTACAACCCCTGCTGCTACACCTAGTGCCCCTAGTAATAGCAGTAGTGGTGGGAGCAAACCTACTAATTGTCAATCCAAGGGAGTAGCTGGGCTCACTTTTGGTAATTTAGTTGGGGTTGGTCTTGTTAGGGAGACCACAGAGGCTGTGTTAGTCTCTGAAGGTGCCATTGATTTGGCCACCTTGATTGCTTGTCCCCTTAATATGGATAAGTACAAGCAACTTCCCCTAATAAATGGTGTTGAGGTTCAAGCCTACAGGGACACAGGTGCCAGTGTTACCATGGTAATAGAGAAACTGTTACACCCTGAACAACACCTACTTGGTCACCAGTACCAAGTGACTGATGCTCATAGCAACACTCTTAGCCACCCCATGGCTGTTGTGAATCTCAACTGGGGTGGGGGTGGGGGGGTTACTGGTCCAAAGAAAGTTGTGGTTGCCTCAGATTTACCTGTAGACTGTCTGCTAGGGAACGATTTAGAGACATCAGCTTGGGCAGAAGTGGAGTTGGAGGCTCATGCAGCAATGCTGGGCATTCCTGGGCATATTTTTGCTTTGACAAGGGCTCAGGCCAAAAAGCAAAAAGTACAGGGTGACTTGGATCCTGGAACAATGGACCAAGTGCTCCCTAAAGCAAGGGTTAGTAAAGGTAAATCTCTACCTAATATCCCTCACTCTACAGTGGATTCAACTTCTGAGGAAGAAGAATTTCCACCCTGTGCAGAACCTACACCAGAGGAGCTGGAAGCAGACACTGCTGACCTTTTGGGTGGAGGGGGGCCTGCCAGGGAGGAACTAAGTGTGGCACAGCAGACCTGTCCCACACTAGAGGGTCAAAGACAGCAAGCTGTCAAACAGCAAAATGGGGATGTCAGTGACTCTCACAGAGTTTACTGGCAGGACAACCTCTTGTATACTGAGGCAAGGGACCCTAAACCTGGAGCAGCCAGGAGATTGGTCATTCCCTTGCAATACAGAGAGTTCCTCCTAACTCTAGCCCACGACATTCCCTTGGCTGGACATTTGGGACAAATGAAAACTTTGGACAGGCTTGTTCCCTTGTTTCATTGGCCAAGAAAGTCAGAGGACACAAAATAATTGTGTAAGTCCTGTGTTACCTGTCAAGCCAGTGGCAAAACAGGTGGCACCCCAAAGGCACCCCTTATTCCACTGCCTGTGGTTGGGGTTCCCTTTGAAAGGGTAGGGGTTGACATAGTTGGCCCCCTTGACCCTCCTACTGCTTCAGGCAATAGGTTTATTTTGGTGGTAGTGGACCATGCCACCAGATATCCTGAAGCAATTCCTCTAAGGACCACTACAGCTCCTGCAGTGGCAAAGGCCCTCCTGGGAATCTTTTCCAGGGTGGGCTTCCCAAAAGATGTGGTATCAGACAGGGGAAGCAATTTCATGTCTGCTTACTTAAAGGCCATGTGGAAGGAATGTGGTGTGACATACAAGTTCACCACACCCTATCATCCACAAACAAATGGACTGGTTGAGAGGTTTAATAAAACTCTCAAAGGAATGATAATGGGACTCCCTGAAAAACTCCGGAGGAGATGGGATGTTCTGTTACCTTGCCTCCTTTATACTTACATGGAGGTTCCCCAAAAAGGAGTGGGCTTCAGCCCCTTTGAACCCCTATTTGGACACCATGTAAGAGGTCCTCTAACACTTGTGAAGGAGGGTTGGGAACAACCTTTAAAAGCTTCTAAGCAAGACATAGTGGACTATGTACTTGGCCTAAGATCTAGGATGGCTGAGTACATGAAAAACGCCAGTAAGAACCTTCAGGCCAGCCAAGAGCTCCAAAAGCAATGGCATGACCAGAAGGCTGTTCTGATTCAGTACCAACCAGGGCAGAAAGTGTGGTTCTTGGAGCCTGTGGCCCCAAGAGCACTCCAAGACAAATGGTGTGGACCCCATATTATGGTTGAGAAAAAGGGAGAAGTCACCTACTTGGTTGACTTGGGCACTGCCAGGAGTCCCCTTAGGGTGCTCCATGTCATTCGCCTGAAACCCTACTATGACAGGGCTGATCTCACCCTGCTCATGGCAACAGATGAAGGACAGGAAGAAGAGAGTGACCCTCTCCCTGATCTCTTCTCTTCCACGGAACAAGATGCTCTGGTGGAAGGTGTAGTTCTGGCAGATTGTCTTACTGCTGAGCAGAAAGACCACTGCATAAATCTCCTGGATCAGTTTTCTGAACTCTTTTCTACTGTGCCAGGCACCACTTCCTGGTGTGAGCACACTATAGATACTGGAGACATCTTGCCTGTCAAATGTAAGATCTATAGGCAGCCTGACCATGTCAGAGACTGCATAAAACAAGAGGTTCAGAAAATGCTTGAACTGGGAGTGGTTGAGCACTCTAAAAGTCCATGGGCCTCTCCTGTGGTACTTGTACCAAAACCTCATTCCAAAGATGGTAAAAGGGAAATAAGATTTTGTGTTGACTACAGAGGTCTCAACCAGGTAACTAAAACTGATGCTCACCCTATACCCAGGGCAGATGAGCTAATAGATACACTGGCATCTGCCAAGTATCTAAGCACTTTTGATTTGACTGCAGGGTATTGGCAGATCAAGTTAACAGAGGATGCTAAATTAAAAACTGCATTTTCAACCATTGGAGGGCACTACCAATTCACAGTAATGCCTTCTGGGTTGAAAAATGCACCTGCCACTCTTCAGAGGTTGGTGAATACAGTCCTGCAAGGGTTGGAGGCTTTTAGTGCAGCATATCTAGATGATATAGCTGTCTTTAGCTCCACCTGGGATGATCACCCGGTCCACCTGTGGAAAGTTTTGGAGGCCCTGCAAAAGGCAGGCCTCACTATCAAGGCTTCAAAGTGTAGGATAGGGCAGGGGAAAGTGGTTTATCTGGGACACCTTGTAGGTGGAGAACAGATTGCACCACTTCACGGGGAAAATCCAAACTATTATAGATTGGGTTCCCCCTACAACTCAGACTCAGGTGAGAGCCTTCTTAGGCCTCACTGGATACTACAGGAGGTTCATAAAGAACTATGGCTCCATAGCAGCCCCTCTTAATGACCTCACATCTAAGAAAATGCCTAAAAAGGTATTGTGGACAGCTAACTGTCAGAAAGCTTTTGAGGAGCTGAAGCAGGCCATGTGCTCTGCACCTGTCCTGAAAAGCACCTGTTACTCCCAAAAATTAATTGTCCAAACTGATGCATCTGAATTAGGGGTAGGGGCAGTCTTATCACAACTTAATTCTGAGGGCCAGGATCAACCTGTTGCTTTTATCAGCAGAAGGTTGACCCCTAGAGAAAAGCGCTGGTCTGCCATAGAGAGGGAGGCCTTTGCTGTGGTCTGGGCACTGAAGAAGTTGAGGCCATACCTGTTTGGCACTCACTTGATTGTTCAGACAGACCACAAACCCCTACCTTGGCTAAAACAAATGAAAGGTGAAAACCCTAAATTGTTGAGGTGGTCCATATCCCTACAGGGAATGGACTATACAGTGGAACATAGACCTGGGAGTACCCTCTCCAATGCAGATGGACTCTCCAGATATTTCCACTTAGACAATGAAGACTCATCAGGTCATGGCTAGTCTTATTGTCCTTCGTTTGGGGGGGGTTGTGTTGGAAAGTACCATCTTGCCTGGCATGTTACACCCATATTTCACTGTATATATGTTGTTTTAGTTGTATGTGTCACTGGGACCCTGCCAGCCAGGGCCCCAGTGCTCATAAGTGTTCCCTGTATGTGTTACCTGTGTTATGACTAACTGTCTCACTGAGGCTCTGCTAACCAGAACCTCAGTGGTTATGCTCTCTCATTTCTTTCCAAATTGTCACTAACAGGCTAGTGACCAATTTCACCAATTTACATTGGCATACTGGAACACCCTTATAATTCCCTAGTATATGGTACTGAGGTACCCAGGGTATTGGGGTTCCAGGAGATCACTATGGGCTGCAGCATTTCTTTTGCCACCTATAGGGAGCTCTGACAATTCTTACACAGCTTTGCCATTGCAGCCTGAGTGAAACAACGTCCACGTTATTTCACAGCCATTTACCACTGCACTTAAGTAACTTATAAGTCACCTATATATCTAACCTTTACCTGGTAAACGTTGGGTGCTAAGTTGCTCAGTGTGTGGGCACCCTGGCACTAGCCAAGGTGCCCCCACATTGTTCAGGGCAAATTCCCCGGACTTTCTGAGTGCAGGGACACCATTACACGCGTGCACTATACATATGTCACTACATATGTATAGCGTCACAATGGTAACTCCGAACATGGCCATGTAACATGTCTAAGATCATGGAATTGTCACCCCAATGCCATTCTGGCATTGGGGAGACAATTCCATGATCCCCCGAGTCTCTAGCACAGACCCGGGTACTGCCAAACTACCTTTCCCGGGGTTTCACTGCAGCTGCTGCTGCTGCCAACCCCTCACACAGGTTTATGCCCTCCCCCAGCCTCTGGAAATGCTTTGATGGGCACAGATAGTGCCCATCTCTGCAGAAGCCAGTCTACACCGGTTCAGGGATCCCCCAGCCCTGCTCTGGCGCGAAACTGGACAAAGGAAAGGGGAGTGACCACTCCCCTGACCTGCACCTCCCCTAGGATGTGCCCAGAGCTCCTCCAGTGTGCTCCAGACCTCTTCCATCTTGGAAACAAAGGTGCTGCTGGCACACTGGACTGCTGTGAGTGGCCAGTGCCAGCAGGTGACGTCAGAGACTCCTTCTGATAGGCTCTTGCCTGTGTTGCTAGCCTATCCTCCTTCCTAAGTAGCCAAACCTCCTTTTCTGGCTATTTAGGGTCTCTGCTTTGGGGAATTCTTTAGATAACGAATGCAAGAGCTCATCAAAGTTCCTCTGCATCTCTCTCTTCACCTTCTGCCAAGGAATCAACCGCTGACTGCTCTGGACGCCTGCAAAACTGCAACAAAGTAGCAAAGACGACTACTGCGACCTTGTAACGCTGATCCGGCCGTCTTCTCGACTGTTTTCCTGGTGGTGCATGCTGTGGGGGTAGTCTGCCTCTTCTCTGCACTAGAAGCTCCGAAGAAATCTCCCGTGGGTCGACGGAATCTTTCCCCTGCAACCGCAGGCACCAAAAGACTGCATCACTGGTCCTCTGGGTCCCCTCTCAGCACGACGAGCGTGGTCCCTGGAACTCAGCAACTCTGTCCAAGTGACTCCCACATTCCAGTGACTCTTCAGTCCAAGTTTCGCGGAGGTAAGTCCTTGCCTCACCACACTAGACTGCATTGCTGGGTACTGCGTGATTTGCAGCTGCTCCGGCTCCTGTGCACTCTTGCAGGATTTCCTTTGTGGACAGCCAAGCCTAGGTCCCTGACACTCTAACCTGCAGTGCACGACCTCCTGAGTTGTCCTCCGGCGTCGTGGGACCTTCCTTTGTGACTTTGGGTGAGCTCCGGTTCACTCTTCTTCGTAGTGCCTTTTCTGGCACTTCTGCGGCTGCTGCTTGCTTGTGAGTGGGCTCTTTGTCTTGCTGGATGCCCCCTCTGTCTCCTCACGCAATTGGCGACATCCTGGTTCCTCCTGGGCCACAGCAGCATCCAAAAACCCTAACCGCAACCCTTGCGGGTAGCAAGGCTTGTTGGCGGTCTTTCTGCACGGAAACACCTCTGCAAGCTTCTTCACGATGTGGGACATCCAACCTCCAAAGGGCAAGTTCCTAGTCCTCTTCGTTCTTGCAGAATCCACAGCTTCTACCATCCTGTGGCAGCTTCTTTGCACCCTCAGCTGGCATTTCCTGGGCATCTGCCCACTCCCGACTTGATCGTGACTCTTGGACTTTGTCCCCTTGTTCCACAGGCACTCTCGTCCGGAAATCCATCATTGTTGTATTGCTGGTGTTGGTCTTCCTTGCAGAATTCCCCTATCACGACTTCTGTGCTCTCTGGGGAACTTAGGTGCACTTTGCACCCACCTTTCAGGGTCTTGGGGTGGGCTATTTTTCTAACCCTCACTGTTTTCTTACAGTCCCAGCGACCATCTACAAGCTCACATAGGTTTGGGGTCCATTTGTGGTTCGCATTCCACTTCTAGAGTATATGGTTTGTGTTGCCCCTATACCTATGTGCTCTCATTGCAATCTATTGTGACTGTACATTGCTTTCATTGCTTTCTATTGCTATTACTGCATATTTTTGGTATTTTGTACATATATCTTGTGTATATGTGCTATCCTCATACTGGGGGTACTCACTGAGATACTTTGGCATATTGTCATAAAAATAAAGTACCTTTATTTTTAGTATATCTGTGTATTGTGTTTTCTTATGATATTGTGCATATGACACCAGTGGTATAGTAGGAGCTTTACACGTCTCCTAGTTCAGCCTAAGCTGCTCTGCTAAGCTTCCTTTTCTATCAGCCTAAGCTGCTAGACACCTTTTCTACACTAATAAGGGATACCTGGACCTGGTGCAGAGTGTAAGTACCCCTTGGTACTCACCACAAACCAGGCCAGCCTCCTACAGGGGTGACCTATAGTGACCTTTTGCAGCACCACTTTTCTTAATTCAGCCCTTTCATCTTGCTCTGATTGGTAATCCTAATAGATCTCACCAACAATCTGCTCTGTCATTCATCACCAGGCATATTGAATCTAATACTTTAACGTATAATTTAGAGTGGGCTTTGGGTCAGCCCACTTCAGATAATATGCTTTTTGGGAACATCTTTGATCAGCCCACATGTAATTGATTCTCTTCCACAGTTTCAGCAGAGAAGTGAGCAAGAAAGTGATTATGTGGTACCTCCCACAGGAATAGAGTTGTCATTTCATCATTATTTCCTGACAGAATTACAGTATTACCTCATACTCACAAAGTCAGTGTAGGAAAGTACCATCTTTGTGGCTTGGTTAGACCCACGTTTTGCCTGCTGTCAATGTGTTTTGACTGTTTTTACTGGATCCTGCTAACCCCCAGTGACTGTGCTTTCTCCCTCTAACTTTGGTTGTTTAGGACTTTGCACACCCCACAATTGGTGCCCCCAGATAAGACCATACTGTATGGTACCTAGGCACCAGGAGTGCCACATGGGCTGCAGCATGTATTGTGCCACCCATGGGAGCCCATGGAAAATGTATCTGCAGGCCTGCCATTGCAGCCTGCATGAAAAGGTGCATGCACCGTTTCACTGCAGGTCACTGCACCTGGTCACAGTAAGTCACCCCTTTGGTAGGTGTGAGAAGGTAGCCTCTTTCTAGCCTTGTTACCCCCACTTTTGGCCTGTTTGTGAGTGTATGTCAGGGTGTTTGTCACTGTTTTCACTGTCTCACTGGGATCCTGATAGCCAGGCCTCAGTGCTCATAGTGAAAACACTATGTTTTCAGTATGTTTGTTATGTGTCACTGGGATCCTGATGGTCAGGACCCCAGTGCTCATAGGTTTGTGGCCTATATGTATGTGTCACTGGGACCCTGTCACACAGGGCCCCAGTGCTCATAGGTGTGCATGTATATGTTCCCTGTGTGGTGCCTAACTGTCTCACTGAGGCTCTGCTAACCAGAACCTCAGTGGTTATGCTCTCTCATTTCTTTCAAATTGTCACTAACAGGCTAGTGACCAATTTTACCAATTTACATTGGCTTACTGGAACACCCTTATAATTCCCTAGTATATGGTACTGAGGTACCCAGGGTATTGGGGTTCCAGGAGATCCCTATGGGCTGCAGCATTTCTTTTGCCACCCATAGGGAGCTCAGACAATTCTTACACAGGCCTGCCACTGCAGCCTGAGTGAAATAACGTTCACGTTATTTCACAGCCATTTTACACTGCACTTAAGTAACTTATAAGTCACCTATATGTCTAACCTTTACCTGGTAAAGGTTAGGTGCAAAGTTACTTAGTGTGTGGGCACCCTGGCACTAGCCAAGGTGCCCCCACATTGTTCAGAGCCAATTCACTGAACTTTGTGAGTGCGGGGACACCATTACACACGTGCACTACATATAGGTCACTACCTATATGTAGCTTCACAATGGTAACTCCGAAAATGGCCATGTAACAGGTCTATGATCATGGAATTGCCCCCTCTATGCCATCCTGGCATAGTTGGCACAATCCCATGATCCCAGTGGTCTGTAGCACAGACCCTGGTACTGCCAAACTGCCCTTCCTGGGGTTTCACTGCAGCTGCTGCTGCTGCCAACCCCTCAGACAGGCATCTGCCCTCCTGGGGTCCAGCCAGGCCTGGCCCAGGATGGCAGAACAAAGAACTTCCTCTGAGAGAGGGTGTGACACCCTCTCCCTTTGGAAAATGGTGTGAAGGCAGGGGAGGAGTAGCCTCCCCCAGCCTCTGGAAATGCTTTGTTGGGCACAGAGGTGCCCAATTCTGCATAAGCCAGTCTACACCGGTTCAGGGACCCCTTAGCCCCTGCTCTGGCGCGAAACTGGACAAAGGAAAGGGGAGTGACCACTCCCCTGACCTGCACCTCCCCTGGGAGGTGTCCAGAGCTCCTCCAGTGTGCTCCAGACCTCTGCCATCTTGGAAACAGAGGTGCTGCTGGCACACTGGACTGCTCTGAGTGGCCAGTGCCACCAGGTGACGTCAGAGACTCCTGCTGATAGGCTCCTTCAGGTGTTAGTAGCCTATCCTCTCTCCTAGGTAGCCAAACCCTCTTTTCTGGCTATTTAGGGTCTCTGTCTCTGGGGAAACTTCAGATAACGAATGCAAGAGCTCATCCGAGTTCCTCTGCATCTCTCTCTTCACCTTCTGATAAGGAATCGACTGCTGACCGCGCTGGAAGCCTGCAAACCTGCAACATAGTAGCAAAGACGACTACTGCAACTCTGTAACGCTGATCCTGCCGCCTTCTCGACTGTTTTCCTGCTTGTGCATGCTGTGGGGGTAGCCTGCCTCCTCTCTGCACCAGAAGCTCCGAAGAAATCTCCCGTGGGTCGACGGAATCTTCCCCCTGCAACCGCAGGCACCAAAAAGCTGCATTACCGGTCCCTTGGGTCTCCTCTCAGCACGACGAGCGAGGTCCCTCGAATCCAGCGACTCTGTCCAAGTGACCCCCACAGTCCAGTGACTCTTCAGCCCAAGTTTGGTGGAGGTAAGTCCTTGCCTCACCTCGCTGGGCTGCATTGCTGGGAAGCGCGACTTTGCAGCTACTCCGGCCCCTGTGCACTTCCGGCGGAAATCCTTTGTGCACAGCCAAGCCTGGGTCCAAGGCACTCTAACCTGCATTGCACGACTTTCTAAGTTGGTCTCCGACGACGTGGGACTCCTTTGTGCAACTTCGGCGAGCACCGTTTCACGCATCCTTGTAGTGCCTGCTTCAGTGAGGGCTCTTTGTCTTGCTCGACGTCCCCTCTCTCTTCAGGTCCAATTTGCGACCTCCTGGTCCCTCCTGGGCCCCGGCAGCATCCAAAAACGCCAAACGCACGATTTACAACTAGCAAGGCTTATTGGCGTCCATCCGGCGGGAAAACACTTCTGCACGACTCTCCAAGGCGAGAGAGATCCGTCCACCAAAGGGGAAGTCTCTAGCCCTTTTCGTTCCTGCAGAAACCTCAGCTTCTTCTGTCCAGTCGAAGCTTCTTTGCACCCACAGCTGGCATTTCCTGGGCATCTGCCCATCTCCGACTTGCTTGTGACTTTTGGACTTGGTCCCCTTGTTCCACAGGTACCCTAGATTGGAAATCCACAGTTGTTGCATTGCTGGTTTGTGTCTTTCCTGCATTATTCCTCTAACACGACTACTTTGTCCTTAGGGGAACTTTAGTGCACTTTGCACTCACTTTTCAGGGTCTTGGGGAGGGTTATTTTTCTAACTCTCACTATTTTCTAATAGTCCCAGCGACCCTCTACAAGGTCACATAGGTTTGGGGTCCATTCGTGGTTCGCATTCCACTTTTGGAGTATATGGTTTGTGTTGCCCCTATCCCTATGTTTCCCCATTGCATCCTATTGTAACTATACATTGTTTGCACTGTTTTCTAAGACTATACTGCATATTTTTGCTATTGTGTATATATATCTTGTGTATATTTCCTATCCTCTCACTGAGGGTACACTCTAAGATACTTTGGCATATTGTCATAAAAATAAAGTACCTTTATTTTTAGTATAACTGTGTATTGTGTTTTCTTATGATATTGTGCATATGACACTAAGTGGTACTGTAGTAGCTTCACACGTCTCCTAGTTCAGCCTAAGCTGCTCTGCTAAGCTACCATTATCTATCAGCCTAAGCTGCTAGACACCCTATACACTAATAAGGGATAACTGGGCCTGGTGCAAGGTGCAAGTACCCCTTGGTACTCACTACAAGCCAGTCCAGCCTCCTACAGTAGGCCCTCCCAGCCCAGAGGGCAGGGTGCAGGTACCTGTGTGTGAGGGCACCCCTGCATGAGCAGAGGTGCCCCTATGAACTCCAGCTCCATTACACTGGACTTCATAATTGCGGGAAAGCCATTTACCCGTGTACTGGGCACAGGTCACTGCCTGAGTCCAGCTACATAATGGTAACCCCTAACTTAGGCATGTTTGGTATCAAACATGTCGGAATCATACCCCAATACTGTTGCCAGTATTGGTTGTATGATTCCATGCACTCTGGGGACTCCTTGGAGGAACCCGGTCATTGCTCCTACTAGTCTTCTTGGGTTTTCTGGGCAGCTGTATGTGCTGCCACCCCTGCCCTTTCTGCCCTCCTGCTGCTTGACCAGCTCAGGCAGAGGAAGGCAGAACAAAGGATTTCCTGTGGGAGAGGGAGGTAACACCCTTTCCCTTGGAAATAGGTGTTACATGGTAAGTCCAGTTTGCTTTGAAGAGCACATTTGGTGCCCTCCTTGCATAAACCGGTTTCCACCAGTCCAGGGAAACTGGACAATGGAAAGGGGAGTGACCACTCCACTGTCCACCAGCACCCCAGGGGTGGTGCCCAGAGCTCCCCCAGGTGGCCACTTGATTCTGCCATCTTGAATCCAAGGTGGGCTTAGGCCCCTGGGAACATCTGAGTGGCCAGGCCAGGCAGCGCCCTCCTGATATTTGAACACCCTGCTAGGTGACCAATCCCTCTTTTAGGGTCTCCCTCTTGGGTGAGTCCTCAGAATTGGCATGCAAGATTCCAGCAGGACTCCTCTGCATTGTTTACTTCATCTTCTGGCCACTAGGGGCCCCATGTACATACAATTTTGCACGTCGCAAACGGTGAATCTGGCCGTTTGCGACATGCAAAATGCACTGGCCCATGTACCAAACCATTCTTGCGATTCAGTAAACATTTTACCGAATTGCAGAAAAGGATTGCGACTCGCAATTAGGAAGGGGTGTTCCCTTCCTAATTGCGACTCGCAGTCCCATGAATTATTATTGTTTTGTGACCGCGAATACGGTCGCAAAACAATCGCAGTTAGCACCAGTGTCACACTGGTGCTAACCCATTCTCAAACGGGAAGGGGTCCCCATGGGACCGCTTCCACTTTGTGAATGTCAGTCAAAACATATTTTGTTTGAAAATGAAACGAAAACGTTTCATTTTTTGCTTTTGAAATGCAGCTCGTTTTCCTTTAAGGAAAACGGTCTGATTTAAAAAAAAAACTGCTTTATTTAAAAGCGGTCACAGACATGGTAGTCTGCTGTCTTCAGCAGGCCACCATCCCTGTGAGGGCCGCCATTCCCAAGGGGGTCCCAAATTGCGACCTACCTCATGAATAGTCATGAGGTAGGCATTTGCGACCCCCTTGCGAGTCGCAAATAGTGTCATTGACACTATACAACATTCGGTTTTGCGACTTGCAAATTGCGAGTCGCTCTGACTCGCAATTTCCGAATCGCAAAACCGAAGGTTGATACATGTATCCCTAGGACTGCAACTGGACCCTCCTGGAACTGAACATCTGCAACTACACGATGACTCTGCTCTGCAACATTGTTTCTACGGCTCCTTCCTGCAACTGCAACATTTCCCTGGCTGTGAGTCCTTTGAGGACAACAAATCTTCAGCCTGCACAAGAAGGAAGAAGAAATCTCCCTTCGAGTGAAGGAGTCACTCCCCTGCATCCACAGGCACCAACCGCAACGACGACCGGCTGCATGAATCTTCTCTCCTATGGAGCTACATTGAGTCTTGATCACAGGTGGTGCTCTGGAGTGGTCCCCTTGGTCCTCTCTACCAGCTGTTCAACTTGGGAGACAGTAAGCCCTTGCCTCTCCTTGCAGGAAAGTAATCTTGTGCACTGTGACTCTTGCAGCTACTAAGGCATGTTTGTTTTTCCTCCAAGGGAACTTCAAGCTCCATTTACCCCCAGCTGCCAGCACTCCTTCTGGCAAAGCACAGTATCCTGCCTGCTGCTCCAGTGACGTGGGACTCCTCTTCAGGTGTGCTGAGTGGGCCTCACTGTGACTCCTGAGTCTGCTGGCCGTGGGTCGTCTGTGGGGGTTGCGTCCTCTTCTTGTGACTCTCCCAGCTGCTGAAGGTCACCTCGGATCCCCACCTTGGGTCGAGTCCTCTTCAGCCTTGAAAACCTTTTTCTCCGACTCTTGCATTTGCCAAGGCTTGTGAGTGGTTTTCCAGCACCACTGACTGACTGCATCATGACTGCCAACGTGGGACATCACTTGCATCACATCTGGAACTCCTCTTCTGCTCCTGTGCTGCACTGCTGGACATGATCCCCTTCCTTTGCAGGTCCTCTTCTGTCAGGATCCTTCTTTAGTTTCTTCTAATCTTGTCTGGGTCTTGCACAGTCCTTTTCCGAAGTTCTGTGGGTTTTGTGAAAAATCTGGTACTTACCTCTTCTCTCCTGGTCGCTGGGGGGCACCCTGATACTTATCTTTTGGGGTTTCTAGTTCCTCCAGCTCCCCTCTACTGATTCTATTTCCTTGGTTGGGGACTGTCTTTCATATTCCATTTACTTAATGTATGGTCTCCCCGAGGGTCCTCACTATTTACTATTGTTTTTACTATTTGTTATTGCTTTCTATGCTATTTTCTGATTGCTAATGTGTATATAATAGTGTGTTTACTTACCTCCTACTGGAGTATTACAGATTCAGTATTTGAGTATTTGTGTTACTATAATAAAGTACCCTTATTTTTGTAACACTGTTTTTCTTTCATGTATGTAAGTGCTGTGTGACTGTAGTGGTTTTGCATAAGCTTTGCATGTTTCCTAGATAAGTCTTGGCTGCTCATCCACAGCTACTTCTAGTGAGCCGTGGTTTCCTAGACACCGCCTACACCTAATTAATAGGAGATACCTGGATACCAGGTATTAGGTGATAACACCATAGTGTAGGAGGCTGGCCTGCTGTGTGGTGGGTACCTATGGTACTTACACCTTATACCAGGTATCCCTTATTGGTGTAGTCTAGTCAGTGCCTAGAAGCCAGGCTCTCTAGGGGTAGCTGTGGATGAGCAGCCAAGGCTTATCTAGGAGACATGCAAAGCTCATGCAATACCACTGTAGTCACACTTAATAACATGAAAGAAAACACTCAGTATTACAAAAAGAAAGGTACTTTATTTTGGTGACACAAATACCAAAAATACCATAGAGACTATACTCCTTTAGGAGGTAAGTAATACACAAATTATATACACTAGTATGCAGAAATAGGAATAAAAACAGTTAGAAAACAGTGCAATTAGTGAAAATCACATTAGTTAGAAATGGGCCTAGGGGGAGCACAAACCATATACTAATAAAGTGGAATGGGAAAGTGGGTCCCCCACCTAGGCAAGTGTAGTGTGTAGAGGGAAGCTGGGAGTACTAGAAAACCCCAAAGGTAAGTACCACAACCCACCCCAGAGACCAGGAAAGCATGAGTAAATCACAGTAACTTTCTCAGAACACACACAGAAATGACAAGAAGAATTATGGAAAACCCAGAAGAGACTGCAAGACACCAACAGTGGAGTCCTGGATAAGAAGACCTGTGGAAGAAGGGGACCCGGTCCAAGAAGCACAGAAGAGTCCAGAAAGGGCAGGAGCCCCTACCAACCCGGATGAAGGTGCAAAAGGTGAACCACCGGTGAAGAGGAGTCAGCACTGCACCCAAGAAGACGAAGTCGGATTCCTGGAGGGTGCAAGTGATGTACCACGCCACATGGAGATTGCAGTTGGGTTTGCATCATCGGAGTCCACCAACAAGCCTTGGCACATGCAAAGCTTGTGGTTAGCGTAAAATGGCACTGTTGGGGACCAGGAAGGACCAGGTGGACTCTACCCAGGAGGGGGAGTCAGAGGGAGCCCTTCAGTAACACAGAAAGTCCACAGAAGACCAGGCAGCACCCACAGGAGTCCCACAGGATGTGGATAGAAGAGTCATAGAAGCGGCCCACTTAGCACTACGAAGGAAGCTTCCACGCCGCCAGAGAAAAAATTCAGGAAGCTGTGCGTTGCAGGATGGACTGCTGGTGTCTAGAGCTTCAAGATACATGAAGAACGTGGAGGAAGGATGGCAACAAGACTTGGCAGCTGCAAAGGACACAGTGCACGGGTGTACTGTCTTGTGTGGGAAGGCAAGGACTTACCTCCATCAAAGTTGGACAGTGGGACGAGATGACTGTCATGACCACTTCAGTCCACCACCTGCGATGCAGTATCCAAGCAGCTGAGCAGGAGAGAGGATCCACACAGTCAGTAGGTGTTGCAGTTGGTGCCTGCAGAACTATGGGAGTGACTCAAGGGAGATTCCTTCTTCCTTCTGATGCAGGCAGAAGACGTGTTGTCCTCAGAGGATGCACGACCGGGGAAATGTTGCAGTTGCTGGAAGGAGCCGGAGATGCAATGTTGCAGGAGGTGTCTTGCTTCTTTGTGGCAGCTTGTAGGGTTCTGATGTAGGAAGGTAGCCTCTTTCTAGCCTTGTTACTCCCACTTTTGGCCTGTTTGTGAGTGTATGTTAGGGTGTTTTTACTGTCTCACTGGGATCCTGCTAGCCAGGGCCCAGTGCTCATAGTGAAAACCCTATGTTGTCAGTGTGTTGGATATGTGTCAATGGGATCCTGCTAGCCAGGACCCCAGTGCTCATAGGTTTGTGGCCTATATGTGTTCCCTGTGTGGTGCCTAACTGTATCACTGAGGCTCTGCTAACCAGAACCTCAGTGTTTATGCTCTCTCTGCTTTTAAAATTGTCACTGCAGGCTAGTGACTAATTTTACCAATTCTCATTGGCACACTGGAACACCCTTATAATGCTCTTGTATATGGTACCTTGGTACCCAGGGTATTGGCGTTCCAGGAGATCCCTATGGGCTGCAGCATTTCTTTTGCCACCCATAGGGAGCTCAGACAATTCTTACACAGGACTGCCACTGCAGCCTGAGTGAAATAACGTCCACGTTATTTCACAGCCATTTTAAACTGCACATTAGTAACTTATAAGTCACCTATATGTCTAAACCTCACTGGTGAAGGTTAGGTGCCAAGTTACTTAGTGTGTGGGCACCCTGGCACTAGCCAAGGTGCCCCCACATTGTTCAGGGCAAATTCCCCGGACTTTGTGAGTGCAGGGACACCATTACACGTGTGCACTACACATAGGTCACAACCTATATGTAGCGTCACAATGGTAACTCCGAACATGGCCATATAACATGTCCAAGATCATGGAATTGTCACCCTAATACCATTCTGTTATTGGGGGGACAAATCCATGATCCCCGGTTCTCTAGCACAGAACCCGGGTACTGCCAAACTGCATTTCCGGGGTTTCCACTGCAGCTGCTGCTGCTGCCAACCCATCAGACAGGTTTCTACCCCCCTGGGGTCGGGCAGCCCAGTCCCAGGAAGGCAGAACAAAGGATTTCCTCTGAGAGAGGGTGTTACACCCTCTCCCTTTGGAAATTTGAAGGGCTTTGGAGTGGTAGCCTCCCCCAGCCTCTGGAAATGCTTTGATGGGCACAGATGGTGCCCATCTCTGCATAAGCCAGTCTACACTGGTTCAGGGATCCCCCAGCCCTGCTCTGGCGCGAAACTGGACAAAGGAAAGGGGAGTGACCACTGGCCTGACCAGTACCTCCCAGGGGAGGTGCCCGAGCTCCTCCAGTGTGTCCCAGACCTCTGCCATCTTGGATTCAGAGGTGTTGGGGCACAATGGACTGCTCTGAGTGGCCAGTGCCAGCAGGTGACGCCAGAGACCCCTCCTGATAGGTGCTTACCTCTTTCAGTAGGCAGGCCTCCTTTCTTAGTAGCTAAACCTACTTTTTTTGGCTATTTAGGATCTCTCCTGTGGGCTATTCCTCAGATAACGAATGCAAGAGCTCACCAGAGTTCCTCTGCACTTCCCTCTTCGACTTCTGCCAAGGATCGACCGCTGACTGCTCCAGGATGCCTGAAAAACCACAACAAAGTAGCAAGACGACTACCAGCAACTTTGTAGCGCCTCATCCAGCTGTCTTTCTCGACTGTTTCCTGGTGGTGCATGCTCTGAGGGCTGTCTGCCTTCACCCTGCACTGGAAGCCAAGAAGAAATCTCCTGTGGGCCGACGGAATCTTCCCCCTGCTAACGCAGGCACCAAAAGACTGCATCACCGGTCCTCTGGGTCCCCTCTCATCCTGACGAGCGTGGTCCCTGAAACACAGGAGCTGGGTCCAAGTGTCTCCCACAGTCCAGTAGCCCTTTTGTCCAAATTTGGTGGAAGTAAGTCCTTGCCTCCCCACGCCAGACAGCAAACCTGTGTACTGCGTGATTTGCAGCTGCTCCGGCTTCTATGCACTTCTCCAAGGATTCCTTTGTGCACAGACTAGCCTGGGTCCCCAGCACTCCGTCCTGCAGTTCTGAACCCGCTAAGTTGGACTCCAACATCGTGGGACCCTCCTTTGGTGACTCTGAGTTCACAGATCTTCTAAGTGCCTGCTCTGGTACTTCTGCGGGTGCTGCCTGCTTCTGCAGGGGCTTTCTGAGTTGCTGAGTGCCCCCTCTGTCTCCTCCTCCAAGGGGCGTCTTCCTGGTCCTTCCTGGTCCCCAGCAGCACCCAAAAACCACTACTGCAACTATTGCAGCTAGCAAGGCTTGTTTGTGGTATTTCTGCGTGGAAAAACATCTGCAACATCCAGAAAGCCGTGGGACATCTTCCATCCAAAGGAAATGTTCCTATCCCTTTTTGTTGTTGCAGAATCTTAGGCTTCTGCCACCCGGAGGCAATCCTTTTGCACCTTCATCTGGGGTTTTCTGGGCTCCTGCCCCCCGGGACACTATTGCGACTCTTGGACTTGGTCGCCTTCCTTTTCAGGTCCTCAGGTCCAGAAATCCGTCTTCAGTGTTTTGCTGGTGCTAGCGGTTCTTGCAGAATCCCCCTATCACAACTATTGTGTCTTTCTGGGGTAGTAGGGTAATTTTACTCCTACTTTCTAGGGTCTTGAGGTGGGTATTTTGGACACCCTTACTGTTTTCTCACAGTCCCAGTGACCCTCTACAATCTCTCATAGGTCAGGGGTCCATTCGTGATTCGTATTCCACTTTTGGAGTATATGGTTTGTGTTGCCCCTAGACCTATGTTTATCTATTGCATCCTATTATGATTCTACATTGTTTGCACTACTTTTCTTACTGTTACTTACCTGTTTTGGGTTTGTGTACATATAACTTGTGTATATTACTTACCTCCTAAGTGAGGGTATTCTCTGAGATACTTTTGGCATTTTGTCACCAAAATAAAGTACCTTTATTTTTAGTAACTCTGAGTATTGTGTTTTCTTATGATATTGTGCTATATGATATAAGTGGTAGTAGGAGCTTTGCATGTCTCCTAGTTCAGCCTAAGCTGCTTTGCCATAGCTACCTTCTATCAGCATAAGCTGCTAGAAACACCTCTATTCTACTAATAAAGGATAACTGGACCTGGCACAGGGTCTAAGTACCACAAGGTACCCACTATAAGCCAGGCCAGCCTCCTACATTGGTGAAGCAGCGGTGGGATAAGTACTTGTAACTGCTTCACCACTTGGTCATTTGGTGCTTTTCATAAGAAAATCTTATACCAAATAGTTCAGTATATGTACACTTAAACAACACAGTTTACTTATCTACTCTAAAACTTTTAACAGAGTTTCTGAAAAGTTTTGAAAACTTCTAAATTTTTCTAAAAGTTTGAAAAAGTTTTTACTCTGTGCTTTCTAAAGTTCTAAAACTTTTTCTCTCACTATCCTTAAACCTTTTCTATCATGTCTTCAGTAGATCCCACACCCCAAACTGTTAATGCAACGTATGAGAGATTAAACTATAAGAGTTTGAGGGGTCTCTGCCTGAAAAGAGGTTTCAGTATAGGTAGGAATACAACAAAAGAGTTTCTCTTTAACCTGCTCATAGAGGATGACCAGAACCAGTCTGGCCCATCTCAGGAAAGGGTAGACAAAGGGGAAGGTTCCCAGTCAGACTCAGAGGAGTTCCCTAAGAAGCTGGGGAGGGTTCTTACAAAGTCCTGCCCCCTAGCAGGGCACCTAGTGACACTGGTAGTGTTAGAGGGCCACACATCAGTAGGGCATCTTTCACTCCTAGAGGCCAGGTTACTAGGGTCGAGCCAGTTAGGGACAGGTCTCTCTCTGCAAATTCCCAAATATCCTCTGTGTCCAAACATTCCCAAGCCTCCCACCCTGAGGATAACTTAATGGAAAGGGAACTCAGAAAGCTGAGGTTGGAAGTTTTGAAAGATGCACTCTTGGATGGATTTAGCTTAACCACTGAACAATACAGGATTAAGTTCAGAGACACCAGAAAAGAGTCCTCTCAAGACTGGACAGATTTTGTGGACTGTTCAGTTAAGGCCTTAGAAAGTTGGTTGCATGGCAGTAAGGTTTCTGACTATGAAAGCCTGTATAATCTTATTCTGAGAGATCATATTCTTAACAATTGTGTGTCTGACTTGTTGCACCAATACCTAGTGGACTCTGATCTGACCTCTCCCCAAGAATTGGGAAAGAAGGCAGACAAATGGAACAGAACAAGGGTGAACAGAAAAGGTCATAAAGGAGGGGACAAGGATGGCAAGAAGAAAGGTGGTGAGAAATCTCAGGTTAAGCATGGGGATCAAGGTAAAACTAAGGATCCTTCTTCAAATCCTAAACACTCTTCAGGGGGTGGGGATAAATCATCTTCTTCCTCTTCTTCACAACCCACACGCATTAAAAAGCCTTGGTGCTTTGTGTGTAAAAATAAAGGCCATAGGCCAGGGGATCAGTCCTGCCCAGGTAAACCCCCTGAGCCTACCACCACTAATACATCAAACTCTAGTGCCCATAGCAGTAGTGGTAATAGTGGTGGGACTGCTGGCAACAGTCAAAATAAGGGTGTAGGTGGGTTCACTTATGGGTCCATCATAGAAACTGGGGGAGTCAGTCCCAGGACAGTTTCTGTCTCACCTGGTGGCATTGGCCTTGCCACACTGGCTGCTTGTCCCCTTACAATGGATAAGTACAGGCAGACAGATTCAATAAATGGTGTTGAGGCTCAGGCCTACAGGGACACAGGTGCCAGTATCACTTTGGTGACTGAAAACCTAGTGTCTCCTGCACAACACATCAATGGACAACAGTACAAGATTATTGATGTCCATAACTCCACTGAGTTCCTTCCCTTAGCTATAATTCAGTTTAGTTGGGGTGGAGTTACTGGCCTGTGACGGGCTAGAGCCTGCGCGCCCGCACATGGCTATCACTTGTGCTGACTCTGCCCCTGTTGCTCCGAAGCTTCCTGGTCATGCTGCCTGTGATTGGCCGATCGTTCCGCAGCGGCGGGACGCAAGCCGGTCAAATGTACCAGTGTCAGCACTTTCAGCGTGGAGAGCTGGGAAGGAGAGAGACGAGGAGCAGAGCTCGACTGTGAACCAGCACCGAAGGTACCGTCTGGGTATCGGAAGAGGAACTGGGAGGCGATTCCGAGAAGACCCTGTTCCAGGCGACCGGGAGGCCAAAATGCAGCATCTCGCCACGCTCCAGGAGAAGCGTGGCTATTTAGGTGCGTGGGACTACGTCACTGAGTAACTGTAAATAAGAGAGAGAGAGAGAGAACGGAGTGGAGTGAAAAGGGTAACATGGGGAGAAGGGGAGGAGGGAATAGACAATCACCGAGGAAACGGGAAGGCACGAGCACTAGGATAACCGGGAGGGGAAAAGAGAAGAAACAAACGAGGAGCAGGGAGAAACACGACAACTTACCGATTGACACTGTAGACCACCATTACCTTTAAAGGGCCAGCCGAAGCCCACGCATAGAAACTGCTGAATACTAAGGGAAAACAGAAAGACAAGAAAGATTAGGAATCAGAATAGTACGAAAACAGAAGACAAGTACGGGCTAACTTGAGATAAGGAGAGTAATGTAATATTGCCAAAAACAGAAAGACAGGAAACATAACGACATTGCATAAGAAAAGAGATATCATTAAAAGATCAATTACAGTTCTTATTCTTTTCTCTCCACATACGCTTTCCGGGGAAAAGTCCTGTGAACCAGAGAGAGAGAGAAAGACGAGTAAGGAACGGACCTCAAGAACATCCCACCAATAAAAGCCCAGCTTCGCAAAGACTGAAACAAACCTACCTGTATTCCACTATATACCATATCTTCAATAAAAATCCTTCGTTTTAAGCCTATAACGCAGTCTGGAGTGGTTCCTCCACACCCACACGGTTACAAGTGGTATCAGAAGTGGGATTTAGTGGAGACACCGCCACCATGGAGGAAAAGGCAACAATGGCAGACATAATCGCTCAGTTGGCAGAAGGGCAGAGGCATCTCCAGATAATGTGGGAACAACAAACGAAAGAAGCTAAAGAGGAACGAGAGGCACTGCAAACAGCTCTTAAGAGTCAGGCAACGATTATGGCCAATAATCAACTCGTACATGAGACTGCCTTGGGTAAACTTACCGATACCATCGCTCATACAAAAGTACACCCCACAGTACCGAGTAGGGTGTTGCAACGCTATCAGGAACAGGAAGACCCTGATTCTTTTTTCACCAACTTTGAGAGGGTGGCCAGTACTGCTAACTGGCCAGAGGATAAATGGGGCCAATATATCGCCCCCCTTCTCACCGGCCATTTACAAGCAACATATCAAGCTGTTAACCCCAGAGTTACCCTTCCATACCAAGACCTGAAGAAAGCCATTCTGGAGAGAGTAGGTTTGGACAGTGAGAGTTATCGCACCAAGTTTAGACACATGAAGTGGAAGCAACAGGAGAACCCCCGTACTTTGTATTATCGAGTCCAACATGCAGCCTGGAGGTGGCTACTTCCAACAGAGAACACAAGAGATGAAATGTTTGACATTATAGTCTTGGATCAATACTTAGATGCTCTCCCCCCTACCACCCGGAACTGGGTACGGCAACATCCTGGACTCACAAATGAAACCGCCATAGAGCTTGCCTGTGCTTATCATAGAGGCTCGGATTTTAGGGCTAATGCTAGTCGGACCCCACCAAACCCAGCCCGTCCGGCCATACCTAGACTACATCTGCCGCGGCCTGTAGGAAATTCTGGAACTGACCGATCACAACCAGCTGGCCCGGGTTCCTCTGGATATACCAGCCATGGACCCCAGTGTTATCACTGTTCAGAGTGGGGCCATATTGCCTGTCATTGCCCTCAAAAGAAAGAAACAGACGAACCTATGGAAATAGGCCTGACCAAGGGAAGAGTGTTCTGGGCTGGAGGGAAGAAACCCAAATATATTCTCCCTCTCCTCATCAATGAAGTAGAAAGGATGGCTCTAATCGATTCTGGATGTAGCCAGAGCGTGATCAGGGAGGATTTAATAATGCCAGGGCAGGTGGAAACAGAGTCACAGGTTCTCATTACCTGTGTACATGGGGATCAACGGTTTTACCCACTTGCGACAATACAGTTGAAATGGAAAGAACAGAGTGAAACCCTCAGGGTAGGGGTGCTCCCCAGCCTCAATGAGGATATAATCCTCGGGGCAGATTGTGAGGACTTTCCCTCCTTGTTGGAAAAAGCCGGACAAGAGCACATTCTGAGGGAATGGTGGAGGGAAGCACCAAGATTAATGGACCCGGAGGAACCCAAACAAGTACGAATTGCCCTCAGCAAAAGACAAAAAAGAAAACAACTACGCTCTTATATGCCGAACTACCGACCCCCAAAGCTTCCATTGGTATTGGGAAGGTTTGCACAATCACTGGAGAGTTTCGACAAAATCAAAATGAGGATCCTACCTTAAAATATGCCTGGCAGCAGGCCGAGTCCAGAACAGCACCAGGGGTAGGTCCCCGATTCTTGGTTCGAAATAATCTCGTATATAGAAACCCCACGCCCACCAGAGGAAATGACCTACAATTAGTAGTACCTAAAAGTCACCGTCAACAAGTGTTGCAGCTGGCACATGGGGATAATGGGGAAGGACACTTAGGAAGGGAGAAAACAGAAGAAGCAGTACTTCGACAATTTTATTGGCCCGGGGTTTATGGTGAGATACATAAGCATTGTTCTGAGTGTACCAAATGCCAGTTATACAACCCCTCTCCACAAAAACCCGTTCCCCTTCAGCCACTTCCCATTATTGACATTCCTTTTACCCGGGTGGTAATGGACTTTATCGGGCCCCTTACCCCTTCAACTCGGGGAAGACAGTATGTGTTAGTTTTGGTGGACTATGCGACACGATATCCCGAGGCCATACCCCTTCCCTGTACACATACTAAAGTTATCTCTCAGGCTATGATAGAGTTCTTTTCCAGAGTGGGTTTCCCGAAAGAGATCTTGACAGATCAAGGGTCTCCGTTTATGTCCAGATTAATGGCAGAAGTATGTTGACTTCTAGGGGTGAAACAAATCCGTACCTCAGTTTATCATCCGCAAACAGATGGGCTAGTAGAAAGATACAATTAAACCATTAAATCCTTACTTAGAAAAAGTATATTGGAAGCTGGAAAAGACTGGGAAAAGAAACTACCATTGGTTTTATATGCTATCCGTACACATGTACAAGCGTCACTGGGCCATAGTCCTTTTGAAATGTTATTCGGACGACAGCCACGCACCCTGTTAGACATGTTAGTTGAACAGTGGGAGGATACAGAAGAAGAAGTAAAAGACCTCTTAACCTACACCAGGGAGTTAAGAGACAATCTACATACAGTATGGGAAGAAGCCCATACGGCCTTACAGGAAGCACACGATAAGCAGAAACAAAGATACGATATCCGGAGTGCTGTTCGCACCTTATCAGTAGGAGACAAAGCGCTAGTCTTACTCCCTAGCACTAACAATAAGCTATTGGCCAAATGGCAGGGACCGTTTGAAGTGATAGCTCAGATCAACCCCACCACATATAAGCTAGCCATTCCCCAAGGGAGCGGTAGGGAGCAGATATATCATATTAATTTACTGAAGAAATGGCTAGAACCCACAGAAGACAACTCCATTCACTTTATCAACTCTGAGATTCCTGACGACATCCCATATCCCAAGATAACTTCCCATGATCGGTCCAACCAGGTAACCCCATGGATCAATCCTGATCTTACAAAAGGGAATCACAATCAACTAACCCAGTTAGTACAGCACAATCAAGATGTCTTCTCTAGATATCCGGGTAGAACTACCCTAGTCCAAAACCCCATCCGTTTGAAACAAAATACTGTCTCACGACAGAGGCCATACCGCATCCCTGAAGCAAAGCAAAAGATAATTGAAGGAGAGGTCCAATCTATGTTGGCAGCGGGTATCATAGAACCGTCAACCAGTCCCTGGTGCTCGCCAGTCGTATTGGTACCCAAGCCCGATGGCAGTACACGGTTTTGTGTAGATTATAGGGGTGTCAACAACTTAACCTATTTTGATGCTTATCCCATGCCTAGAATAGACAAACTGATTGAGAGATTAGGCCAAGCCACATACCTATCCACCTTAGATCTTACGAAGGGTTATTGGCAGATACCCTTAAGAAAGGACGATAAAGAAAAAACAGCATTTGCCACCCCCTCGGGTTTATATCACTTTACTGTCCTTCGTTTTGGTCTCCATGGGGCCCCCGCCACTTTCCAGAGGCTCATGGACGAAATCCTACGTCCCTTTCAGCAATATGCTGCTGCCTATCCCGATGACATTGTTATATACAGCAAGACCTGGGAGGAGCACATGACACATCTAGGGACCATATTGCATGCTCTACGAAAGACCAATTTAACTGCCAATCCTGACAAATGTAAACTCGGACAGACTAGTATCAAGTACCTGGGCTATATTGTGGGGAATGGTAGAATTAGTCCCCAAGTCGAAAAAGTAGAGGCCATTTCTAAAATGGAATTTCCCAAGAGAAAGAAAGATATTAGAGCTTTCCTGGGTTTGATTGGCTATTATCGGCGATTTATCCCTTATTTTTCCACCATTGCAGAACCTCTTACTAATCTACTGAAAAACTCCTGTCCCAACACCATTGGTCCCCCCTCTATGCCTGCATTACGTAGCTTTGAGCAACTAAAGGCCGCCCTCACTTCGGAACCCGTGCTGTGTTGTCCTGATTTTGATAAACCTTTCGTGTTATTGACTGATGCCTCCGATGTAGGGCTTGGGGCAGTGTTATCCCAACAACAGGCTGATGATTCCCTCCACCCAGTGTTGCACATCAGCAGGAAGCTTCTACCACGGGAATGTCATTATCTGGCTATAGAGAAGGAATGTTTGGCGATTAAGTGGGCAATTGAATCTCTCAGATACTACTTATCGGGCAGAACTTTTACCCTGATCACTGATCACGCGCCTCTCACATGGCTTCCCCATCATAAGGACACTAATGCCCGTGTTCTCCGCTGGTTCCTTTCCTTACAGCCATTCTCCTTTTGGATCCAACACCTGCCTGGGAAACACATGGTGGCAGCAGATTTCCTTTCCCGTTATCCGGCTTTGGAGCGTCTCGACAGGCCGCTCCCTAGGGGGAGTGTATGTGACGGGCTAGAGCCTGCGCGCCCGCACATGGCTATCACTTGTGCTGACTCTGCCCCTGTTGCTCCGAAGCTTCCTGGTCATGCTGCCTGTGATTGGCCGATCGTTCCGCAGCGGCGGGACGCCAGCCGGTCAAATGTACCAGTGTCAGCACTTTCAGCGTGGAGAACTGGAAAGGAGAGAGACGAGGAGCAGAGCTCGACTGTGAACCAGCACCGAAGGTACCGTCCGGGTATCCGAAGAGGAACTGGGAGGTGATTCTGAGAAGACCCTGTTCCAGGTGACCGGGAGGCCGAAATGCAGCATCCCGCCACGCTCCAGGAGAAGCGTGGCTATTCAGGTGCTTGGGACTACGTCCCTGAGTAACTGTAAATAAGAGAGAGAGAGAGAGAGAGAACGGAGTGGAGTGAAAAGGGTAACACGGGGAGAAGGGGAGGAGGGAATAGACAATCACTGAGGAAACGGGAAGGCACGAGCACTAGGATAACCGGGAGGGGAAAAGAGAAGAAACAAACGAGGAGCAGGGAGAAACACGACAACTTACCGATAGACACCGTAGACCACCATTACCTTTAAAGGGCCAGCCGAAGCCCAAGCATAGAAACTGCTGAATACTAAGGGAAAACAGAAAGACAAGAAAGATTAGGAATCAGAATAGTACGAAAACAGAAGACAAGTACGGGCTAACTTGAGATAAGGAGAGTAATGTAATATTGCCAAAAACAGAAAGACAGGAAACATAACGACATTGCATAAGAAAAGAGATATAATTAAAAGATCACTTACAGTTCTTATTCTTTTCTCTCCACATACGCTTTCCGGGGAAAAGTCCTGTGAACAAGAGAGAGAGAGAAAGACGAGTAAGGAACGGACCTCAAGAAGATCCGGCCAATAAAAGCCCAGCTTCGCAAAGACTGAAACAAACCTACCTGTATTCCACTATATACCATATCTTCTATAAAAATCCTATGTTTTAAGCCTATAACGCAGTCTGGAGTGGTTCCTCCACACCCACACGGTTACATGGCCCTAAGCAGGTGGTAACACCACCTAGCTTACCTATAGACTGTCTCTTAGGTAATGACCTAGAGGCCTCAGGTTGGGCTGAGGTAGAGTTTAATACCCATGCAGCCATGTTGGGTATCCCTGGGGGATTGCTTCCTCTCATTTCAGCTGAAATGAAAAAGCAAAGGAAAGAAAAAGGCCTGAAAACTCAGGATCCTTCTACAACAACAGGTAAAAAGGGCATCAAAGTATTCCCTACCCACCCTGCCATTCAGGATACCTTTCCTGTGGTGGGAGAAACCTCTCCTAGGGTGGCACCTGTACCAAGGGAAACATCAGCTAACACATCTGTACTCCCTGAGGTAGAAGTACCTCTCTGTGGGATAGCTAATAGTGGTGAGAAAAAGCGCACCATTTTAGTTAACATGGAGCATCCCTCCAACCCTCCCAGAGAAACTTTAGTGCAGCAACCCTGCACTACCTCACAAAAATTAGGACAGCATCCCTGCCCTAGTGTAGAGCTCATAGGACAGCATCCCTGCCCTGCTCCAACTCAAGAGAAACAGCATCGCTGTTCTCTTTTACAGCCAAATGGACAAAGTTTTTGCCCAGCTATGGCTTTACTGAGACAGCATCCCTGTCTGGCATTCCCATCACTTGATATAGGTCCAGTGGACAATTCCCACTGCTCTAAACTTAAACATGCTAATAGGAACTCTGAGAATATAACTTAACATAGTTGGCTAGCTAAAAACTTTAAACAGGGTGGTTTACATCCCCACAGGGTAGTAACCATATAGTGGATGATAAAGGGAGTAACCAATCTATTGCAGAGCTACTCTCTACTTATCACCACTTAGACAATAAAGACTTAACTGGCCAAGGTTAGCCTTATTGTACTTTGTTTTGGGGGGGGGGGGGTTGTGTAGGAAGGTAGCCTCTTTCTAGCCTTGTTGCCCCCACTTTTGGCCTGTTTGTGAGTGTATGTCAGGGTGTTTTTACTGTCTCACTGGGATCCTGCTAGCCAGGGCCCAGTGCTCATAGTGAAAACCCTATGTTGTCAGTGTGTTTGATATGTGTCACTGGGATCCTGCTAGCCAGGACTCCAGTGCTCATAGGTTTGTGGCCTATATATTTTCTCTGTGTGGTGCCTAACTGTATCACTGAGGGTCTGCTAACCAGAACCTCAGTGTTTATGATCTCTCTGCTTTTAAAATTGTCACTGCAGGCTAGTGACTAATTTTACAAATTGTCATTGGCACACTGGAACACCCTTATAATTCCCTAGTATATGGTACCTTGGTACAAAGGGTATTGGGGTTCCAGGAGATCCCTATGGGCTGCAGCATTTCTTTTGCCACCCATAGGGAGCTCAGACAATTCTTACACAGGACTGCCACTGCAGCCTTAGTGAAATAACGTCCACATTATTTCACAGCCATTTTACACTGCACATAAGTAACTTATAAGTCACCTATATGTCCAACCCTCACTTGGTGAAAGTTAGGTGCCAAGTTACTTAGTGTGTGGGCACCCTGGCACGAGCCAAGGTGCCCCCACATTGTTCAGGGCAAATTCCCCAGACTTTGTGAGTGCGGGGACACCATTACACGTGTGCAGTACACATAGGTCACTACCTATGTGTAGCGTCACAACGGTAACTCCGAACATGGCCATGTAACATGTCTAAGATCATGGAATTGTCACCCCAATACCATTCTGGAAATGGGGGGACAATTCCATGATCCCCCGGGTCTCTAGCACAGAACCCAGGTACTGCCAAACTGCCTTTCCGGGGTTTCCACTGCAGCTGCTACCAACCCCTCAGACAGGTTTCTGCCCCCCCCGGGGTCTGGGCAGCCCGTTCCCAGCAAGGCAGAACAAAGGATTTCCTCTGAGAGAGGGTGTTACACCCCTCCCTTTGGAAATAGGTGTGAAGGGCTGGGGAGGAGTAGCCTCCCCCAGCCTCTGGAAATGCTTTGATGGGCACAGATGGTGCCCATCTCTGCATAAGCCAGTCTACACCGGTTCAGGGATCCCCCAGCCCTGCTCTGGTGTGAAACTGGACAAAGGAAAGGTGAGTGACCACTCCCCTGACCAGTACCTCCCTGGGGAGGGGCCCAGAGCTCCTCCAGTGTGTCCCAGACCTCTGCCATCTTGGATTCAGAGGTGTTGGGGTACAATGGACTGCTCTGAGTGGCCAGTGCCAGCAGGTCACGTCAGAGACCCCTCCTGATAGGTGCTTACCTCTTTCAGTAGTCAAGCCTCTTTTCTTAGTAGCCAAACCTCCTTTTTGGCTATTTATGGTCTCTCCTGTGGGCTGTTCCGCAGATAACGAATGCAAGAGCTCACCAGAGTTCCTCTGCACTTCCCTCTTCGGCTTCTGCCAAGGATCGACCGCTGACTGCTCCAGGACGCCTGCAAAACGGCAACAACGTAGCAAGACGACTACCAGCAACATTGTAGCGCCTCATCCTGCAGGCTTTCCCAGCTGTTTCCTGGTGGTGCATGCTCTGAGGGCTGTCTGCCTTCACCCTGCACTGGAAGCCAAGAAGAAATCTCCCGTGGGTCGACGGAATCTTCCCCCTACTAACGCAGGCACCAAAAGACTGCGTCACCGGTCCTCTGGGTTCCCTCTCATCCTCACGAGCGTGGTCCCTGGAACACAAGAGCTGGTTCCAAGTGTCTCCCACAGTCCAGTGGCCCTCCTGTCCGAATTTGGCGGAGGTAAGTCCTTGCCTCCCCATGCCAGACAGCAAACCTGTGTACTGCATGATCTGCAGCTGCTCCGGCTTCTGTGCACTTCTCCAAGGATTCCTTTGTGCACAGCCTAGCCTGGGTCCCCAGCACTCCATCCTGCCGTGCTCAACCCTCGGAGTTGGACTCTGACATCGTGGGACCCTCCCTTGTGACTCTGAGACTTCTCCGGTTCACAAATATTCTAAGTGCCTGCTCCGGTACTTCTGTGGGAGCTGCCTGCTTCTGTTGGGGCTCTATCAGTTGCTGAGTGCCCACTCTGTCTCCTCCTCCAATGGGCGACATCCTGGTCCTTCCTGGTCCCCAGCAGCACCCAAAAATCTCTACAGCGACCCTTGCAGCTAGCAAGGCTTGTTTGCAGTATTTCTGCGTGGAAACACTTCAGCGACATCCAGCACGCCATGGGTCATCTTCCAAAGGAGAAGTTCCTAGCTCTTTTCGTTGCTGCAGAATCTTCGGCTTCTTCCACCCAGAGGCAGCCTTCTTGCACCTTCATCCGGGGTTTCCTAGGCTCCTGCCCCCCCCGGACACTATCCCGACTCTTGGACTTGGTTCCCTTGCCTTGCAGGTCCTCAGGTCCAGGAATCCATCTTCAGTGCTTTGCTGGTGTTTGTGGTTCCTGCAGAATCACCCTATCACGACTATTGTGTCGTATTGGGGTAGTAGGGGTACTTTACTCCTACTTTTCAGGGTCTTGGGGTGGGGTATCTTGGACATCCTGATTGTTTTCTTACAGTCCCAGCGACCCTCTACAAGCTCCCATAGGTCTGGGGTTCATTTGTGATTCGCATTCCACTTTTGGAGTGTATGGTTTGTGTTGCCCCTAGACGCATGTTCACCTATTGCATCCTATTGTAATTCTACACTGTTTGCATTACTTTTCTTACTATTACTTACCTGTTTTGGGCTTGTGTACATATAACTTGTGTATATTACTTACCTTCTAACTGAGGGTACTCCCTGAGATACTTGTGGCATATTGTCATAAAAATAAAGTACCTTTATTTTTAGTAACTCTGAGTATTGTGTTTCTTATGATATTGTGCTATATGATATAAGTGGTATAGTAGGAGATTTGCATGTCTCCTAGTTCAGCCTAAGCTGCTTTGCCATAGCTACCTTCTATCAGTCTAAGCTGCTGGAAACACCTCTATTCTACTAATAAGGGATAACTGGACCTGGCACAGGGTGTAAGTACCACAAGGTACCCACTATAAGCCAGGCCAGCCTCCTACAGTCAGGGAAAGGGTCACTCTCATCTTCCTGTCCCTCATTAATGGCCAGGAGCAGGGTTAAGTCAGCCTTGTCATAGTAGAGCTCTAGGCAGTTCGCATAAAGTACCCTTAGGGGACCTCTTGGAGTGCCATAGTCTACTAAGTAAGTGACTTCACCTTTTCTTCCCACTAAGATGTGTGGTGCACTCCATTTACCTTGCAGTGCTCTGGGTGCCACAGGCTCCAGGACCCACATTTTCTGCCCTGGTTGGTACACAGTCAGGACAGCCTTCAGGTCATGTCATTACTTTTGCAATTATTGGCTTGCCTGAAGGTTCTTACTGGCCTTCTTCATATAGTCAGCCATCCTTGATCTGAGACCAAGTACATAATCCACTATATCTTGTTTAGAGGGCTTCAGGGGTAGTTCCCAACCCTCCTTCACAAGAGCTAATGGACCTCTAACAGGGTGACCAAATAGGAGTTCAAAGGGGCTGTAGCCCACTCTTTTTTGGGGTACCTCCCTGTAGGCAAAGAGGAGACATGGTAACAGGATATCCCATCCCCTCATGAGTTTTTCAGAGAGTCCCATTATCATACCTTTTAGTGTTTTATTAAAATGCTCAACCAACCCATTTGTTTTGGGATGGTAACGTGTGGTGAACTTGTAGGTTATACCACACTATTTCCATATTGCTTTTAAGTATGCAGACATGAATTTGCTGCCTGTCTGATACAACCTCTTTTGGGAAACCCACCCTAGAAATAATTCCCAGGAGGGCCTTGGGCGCTGCAGGAGCTGTAGTGGTCCTCAGAGGTATGGCTTCTGGATACCTGGTGGCATGATCCACCACCACCAGTATAAACCTGTTTCCAGAAGCTGGGGAGGGTCTAGGGAGCCAACAATGTAATTCCTTACCCTTTCAAAGGGTACCCCAACCACTGGTAGTGGGATTAAGGGGGCCTTTGCCACTGGCTTGACAGGTAACACAGGAGCGACAAAACTCCTTTGTGTCTTCTGACATGTGAGGCCAGTAAAAGTGAGGGACCGGTCTGTCCCAAGTTGTACTTTGCCCCAGGTGACCAGCAAGGGGTATGTCATGTGCTAAAGTCAACAAAAACTCTCGGTATTGCAGAGGGCTGACCAATATTCTGGTGGCACCAGGTTTGGGTTCCTTAGGTTCTGAATACAGGAGGTTGTTCTCCCAATACACCTTGAGGGTGCCACTGACATCCCTGCTTCTTTGACAGCTTGCTGTCTCAAACCCTCAAGTGTGGGGCACGTTTGCTGAGCCACACTTAACTCCTCCCTGGCAGGCCCGCTGCACCTAAGAGTTCAGGTGTGTCAGCTTGAAGTTCTTCAGGTGTAGGTTCTGTCCAGGGAGTAGATTCCTCCTCCTCAAAGGGGGAATCATCAGTGGAGGGAGGGATAGGGGATAATTTCTTGCTGTTCCTAGCCCTGCTTTTAAGAAGCTCTTAGGGCCAGATGTAGCAAACTTTTGCAAGTCGCAAATGGCCCGAATCGCTATTTGCGACTCCGCAAAATCGGAAATGGGAAGCAAAAATCCCATTTCAGACTCACAAATAGCGATGCGAGCCGTTACCGACTCGCAAAATTTGCGACTCTATTTAACGACCCGCAAATAGGAAGTCGCAATTTGCGAGTCGCAAACCATATGCTATAGCAACTCGCAAATTGCGACTGGTCGCAAAAAGGCCAGTTTGCATGTCCAATTTACCACTAACTCAGAGCAGGTGGTAACCATTACCAAAGTATAAAAGGAGACCCAGAAGGCATCTGGGTTACTCAAGATGGCGGAGATATACCTGATAGCAGTGAGGAGGAGAGCCCACGCCGCACAGCAGAGGAGGAGGAGGAGCCAGAGACAGGAGAAGATTTACAGAACAAGGCAGACACTCTTCCAGCAAACTGAGGAGGAGATTTATGATAAATACAGACTTAGCAGCGCAGCTATACTAGATTTAATAGATTTACTCAAACCACAGCTAGAACGCCAGACTGTGTGCGGCTGCGCCATCCCTACGCATGTGCAAGTGCTATGCTCACTGCACCTCTTGGCCTCGGGGAGCTATCAGGGGGTCATTGCTGTGGCAGGTGGGGTATCCCAAAGTGCACTATCAAGGTTCCTCAGGGCATTCCTAGATGCCTTACTCACACACATGTCCCAATACATATACCTACCCAGGAATGAGGCAGAAATTAACAGCACCAAGTTGGACTTCTACCGGATTGCCAACTTTCCCCATGTCATAGGGTGTGTAGATGGGACACATATTCAAATATGCCCTCCTGCAAACCTGGAATATCTGTTACGCAATAGAAAGTGTACCCACTCACTAAATATTCAGGTTGTTTGTGACGCCCATTATGTCATCACTGACATGGTTGCTAAATGTCCAGGCAGTACTCATGACTCCTACATTTTTAGGCACAGTGGGATACACCAACGCCTGGAACGTGGCGAGTTTGGAGACGGATACCTCCTAGGTAGAGCTGCATTCACCTTGTAGACATGCACACAGATCAATGTGCACACCAACCAGGACTTACTAACAGTGTACTTTTTGTGCCCAACAGGTGACAGTGCATATGCACTACGGCCATGGATACTGACTCAGTACTTAACACCCAGCAATGAATGTGAGAGGCGATACAACAGTGCACATAAGAGGACCAGGAACTTGATTGAAAGAACCTTTGGATTGCTGAAAGCACGGTTCAGATGCCTCCACCGAAGTGGAGGTGCCCTCCAGTATACCCCCATAACGGCATTCAAAATAGTTGTCGCATGCGCTATCCTGCATAACATTGCCACCCGACGTGGGCTACCTCTCACCCCTGCAGACCCAGATTCTGAGGATGAAGAGCAAGAGCAACCACATCGCCATCATGGGGATAGGAGCATCGCAAATCAAGGCAGACTGGGACGGGAACACATTGCAACACAATACTTTGGAAGGTACGTGCCAACTTCTAACATACTCACCAATAGAACAAACACTCCATGTGTTAAGTGGAACAAACAAATTATTTAATATGTGCAAAAATCAAACTATATACAAGGGAAAACTGTTCAGGGACTTCGAAAAGTCCACCTGGCATGGGACACATGGCCATCATGTGCCCCAACATCAGGGACAGTGGTTAGTTCACAGCCTACGGCGGGCTCGGCCAGCCTGGCTGGTACCAGGTTGCTCAGCAGTGCTCTGCCTTGTACTCCCACTCCGTAGCACCCTGGTGTCACCAGCAGAGACACTGCTGACAGTGGAGCCCTCCTCACTGTCTTGTGGGGTGTCCCCTGTACCCCCGGACACCTGACGTGCCTCCATGAGGTCTATCACATGGGTGATCCGGCCCAGGCCCCGTGCCACATCACCGCAAAGTGGCCCATGTCAACCTGGAGGCTGACTGTTCTCCTTGACAGCCCAGTTGTGTTCACTGCCAGTCTGCAAATAGAGGAGGCCATCCTGTCCAGCCTTTGGAGCAGCTGGCAGTCCCTGCGCCGCGCACCCTCACTCTGCGTAAGCAGTCCAGCCACCAGTTCGCGCATTGACAGGGCTAGGTCACCTGTGTTGTTCCCAATTACCTCTAGTTGTGCATGAACCTGCTGCATGCTGTTTGCATGGTTCCTCTCGAAGCGCTGCAGAACCCCACTAATCCGCCCTAACTGTTGATTCTGCAGGCGCTGACCCCGTAGCAGTTGTGCCTCCGTCGGTGTTGTGGATGGAAGCCCTGACTCTGTCTGCTGCCCTGCTCTCCTCATCCTCCGTCTCCTGCGCAGCGGTGGAGGCCCTGTGATGTGTGATGTGGCACTCCGGCTTGTTACTGGTGCAGGCTCCAGGACCACTGTTGCAGCGGGTGTTGACAGAGAGGGGATGGTGTTGGTGGTGCAGGTGGGAGTGATGGCTGCTCCTGTTGTCTTCTCGTGGGGCTGGCTGACCATTGGCACCTGGCTGCTTTGGCTGGTGGGGGTGTCTTGTGGGAGACCTGTGGGACATGGGGAAAACACTGTCAGTGTCTACTATCTGTTGAACACTTCCTAATAAACATTTGCCTATTTACTGCCTACTTGACTACATTGCCCATAATGCATCATGCTGGTGTTTGCTACTCTGAAATGGAGCTATCTTGGTTGTGCATGCCCCTGTGTACATGGTGGGTGGGGGTATGGCATTGATGGGGGTACAGGCATATCACATGGTACTCACCGGTTGATGTTCCGGGCTCAGAGGTGTCCAGTTCTCCAAATCCAGTTACTGACTCCGGCTCCAGGGTCTCCTCTACCCTTTCCTCCAGGGGTGTGGGTGGTGGTATGGAAGATGGTCCTCCTCCTGTGCCTCTCATCTCCCGGAGCCTTTCTGCCACCCTCTCCTTGTTCCGGGAGCGGAGGTCGTACCACCTCTTCTTTAGTTCATCCACACTCCTGTGGCTGACCCCCAGGGAGTTTACCTTCTCCTGAATTTCCTGCCAAATTCGTTTTTTGGCAGAGTCTGGCACATTGAGGGCTGCCTTCCCAAAAAGCACATCATGATTGTGACAGCACTCATCTGTGAGCACCTCCAGCTCCTTCTCTGCAAACTTCAGCTTTCTCTTCCTGGGAGTGTCAGCCATGGTTGCTGGTGCTCTGTTAGCTGTGCTGCAGTTAAAAAGGGTGTGCTCCTCCCTCCTCCCAGGTGTATTTGTAAACTTCCTGGCTGTGTCATCATCATGTGCCAGGAAGTGTTTTCCTGAGTTTTCTGGAGTGGTTTCTAGAGTGTTCTGCAGCACCTGCTTTCAATTTTCTGCACAGTCGCAATTTGCGACACCCACTCGCAAATTGCGAGTGCGTTTTTTGCGCGGTCACAAAAAGCGACCTCGCAAACAGCGGACTCGCTATCTGCGGTGCGACTCCGGGTGCGAGTCACAATTTGTCCGTGCAAATTCTACCTGCATTCCAGTTAGCGACACGCAAATTGCGAGTCGCTAATTTTTTTGTACCTACATCTGGCCCTTAGTCCATATTTTCAGGATCCAAGTTTCCCTGGTCTCTTTGCTTTTTGGCCTGAGCTCTTGTCAAAGCAAAGATATGCCCAGGAATGCCCAACATGGCTGCATGGGCCTCCAACTCAACTACCAAGCTGAAGTCTCCAAGTTGTTCCCTAGTAGACACTCTACAGGTAGGTCTGTGGACACTACAACTATTTTAGGGACAGTAAACCCCCCATGCTGAGATCAACAACTGCCATGGGGTGGCTCACAGTATTAGTATTGTTGTAGGCATCAGTCACTTGGTACTGGTGACCAAGTAGGTGGTGCTAAGGGGACACCAGTTTTTCAGTCACCATGGTGACACTGGTACCTGTGTCCCTGTAGGGCTCAACCAGAATACCATTTATTAGGGGTTGTTGCTTGTACTTCTCCATATTAAGGGGGCAAGCAAAAAGGGTGGCAAGGTCAATGCCACCATCAGAGACCAAAAGAGCCTCAGTGGTTTCCATAACTAAACCAACCCCCACTACACTTCCCACAGTGAGCCCTGCTGCACCCTTGGATTGACTATTGCTAGTATTAGTCTTCCCACCACCACTGCTATTGCTAGGGGCACTTGTTGTAGCAGTGGGGCAGGGGTGATGGGAGGTTTGGTGCTTTTCCTAGGCAAGAGCTGTCTCCTGCCCTATGGCCTTTGTTCCTACAAATACAGCACCAGGGCTTTTTATACCGATTGTGATGAGAAGAGGATTTAGACCCCCCCACCCACAAGAGTTTTGTGGGCCAAAAAAACCTCTTTCTTATCTTTGTCCCCACCTTCGTCATTAGACTTACCATCCTTCTTCTTGTTCTTGTCTTGCCTCTGCTCACCCTTCTTCTGACCCATTTGTCAGCCTTCTTTCCCAATTCTTGAAGAGAGGTCAGATCTGAGTCTACCAAGTACTGGTGCAACAAGTCAAACACACAATTATTCAAAATATGCTCTCTCAGTAATAGATTGTATAATCTCCCATAGTCAGACACTTGCTGTCATGTGACCAGCCTTCTAAATCTTTAACAGAACAGTCCACAAAGTGAACCCAATCTTGTGAGGACTCTTTTTGGTTTCTCTGAACGTAATTCTACTCAGTTGTGAGACAAAAAGCATCTAAGAGTGCTGTTTTGAGTATGTTGTAGCTCTCTCCATCCTCTTCTCTGACAGTGAGAAGTCTATCCCTCCCCTTGTCAGAGAAGGACAACCAGAGAATAGCAGTCCATTATCTTTGAGCGACCCTCTGAGCTTTTCAGGCCCTCTTGAGTGCATCAAACAACTTGTAAATATCACCCCCACCTTGTATGGGGGAACAATTTTGTGCAAGATTCTGGAATCCAAGGAGTCCTTCCTGACTCTATAATCCTTGAAACTTGAGCTGTTGCTGCTGCCAACATGGGGTGCTAACCCCAACCCCTGCCTCTCCCTCTCCACTGCCAAGGCCTCCCTATCATGGGCTCGCTGTTGCTGCTGCAGCCTCAGCCTGGCCTCCTCCAGTCTCAGTTTCCTGAGCTCTCTATCTATAGAGCCATCCCCTGAAGTTGTGCAGTGTGACCCCTGAGACACTGAAGTGACATGAGAGTGGGCAGAAGTATATCTTTTCCTTGTTTTAGTGACCCTTTCTACCTGTCCTCAGGGTGTAAAGGGAGCCCTACCTGTTTGACTTCTCCTCCCACTACCAGCTACACTAGTTGGTCTGCTAGGGACTGTAAGATCCTTTGAGGAACCCTCCCCTGGGCCTAGACTGTCATTCTCTACCTCAGTGGGATTAGAGTCTATTTCTTTTTCCTCCTCCTCCTGGACACCAGCATGAGCTTGGTCATCCTGGAGGAGGAAGCCCAAGACCAGACTTTTATTAGGATTCCTCCCCATGTCCAACTTTCTCTCTGCACACAGCCCCTTGAATTCCTTGAAGGTCAGGTTCTCATAGGGAGAATCCATGACCTCAGAGCTATGTCCAGTTGCAGACATGGGCCCTGATTCTGACCTTGGCGGACGGCGGAGGCCGTCCGCCAAGGTACCGCCGCCAAATGACCGCACCGCGGTCAGAAGACCGCGGCGGCCATTCAAACATTTCCTCTGGGCCGGCGGGCGCTCTCCAAAAGAGCGCCCGCCGGCCCAGAGGAAATGCCCCTGCAACGAGGACGCCGGCTCAGAATTGAGCCGGCGTAGTTGCAGGGGTGCGACGGGTGCAGTTGCACCCGTCGCGTATTTCAGTGTCTGCAAAGCAGACACTGAAATACTTTGCGGGGCCCTCTTACGGGGGCCCCTGCAGTGCCCATGCCATTGGCATGGGCACTGCAGGGGCCCCCAGGGGCCCCGCGGCACCCCCTACCGCCATCCTGTTCATGGCGGGTTTCCCGCCATGAACAGGATGGCGGTAGGGGGTGTCAGAATCCCCATGGCGGCGGAGCGCGCTCCGCCGCCATGGAGGATTCCCCCGAGCAGCGGAAAGTCGCCGGGGGACCGCCGACTTTCCGCTTCTGACCGCGGCTGAACCGCCGCGGTCAGAATGCTCGTGGGAGCACCGCCAGCCTGTTGGCGGTGCTCCTGTGGTCGGTGGCCCTGGCGGCCACCGGCCGCCAGGGTAAGAATGACCCCCATGGTGTTTGTTAGGATAGTGTAGGGTGTACCTAACCTACCTAACCACTTGTCTCTTAGAAAGAAGTTTAGAGCAAGGGCTATGCCTATTCCCTTGGTTGCCTAAACTTTAGAGACTAGGGCGGTGATTCTAACCGCGGCGGGCGGCGGTCGCTGCCCTCCATGCGGTTACCGCCAAATGACGCACCGCGGTCACAAGACCGCGGTGGCCATTCTGGCTTTCCCGCTGTGCTGGCGGGCGACCGCCAAAAGGCCGCCCGCCAGCACAGCGGGAAAGACCCAGCAACGATGAAGCCGGCTCCGAATGGAGCCGGCGGAGTTGCTGGAGTGCGACGGGTGCAGTAGCACCCGTCGGGAATTTCAGTGTCTGCTAGGCAGACACTGAAATTCTTTTTGGGGCCCTCTTACGGGGGCCCCTGCAGTGCCCATGCCATTGTCATGGGCACTGCAGGGGCCCCCAGGGGCCCCAAGACACCCCTCACCGCCATCCCGCCAGGAACAGGATGGCGGTGAGGGGTGTCAGAATCCCCATGGAGGCGCAGCGAGCTGCGCCGCCATGGCGGATTCCAAAGGGCAGCGGAAAACCGGCGGGAGACCGCCGGTTTTCCACTTCTGACCGCGGCCGAACCGCCGCGGTCAAAATGCCCTGCGGGGCACCGCCAGCCTGTTGGCGGTGCTCCCGCCAACCCTGGCCCCGGCGGTCAAGGACCGCCGGGGTCAGAATCACCCCCTAGATTTCCACACTAGGTACTATGTATGTCTCTAGGTATGGAGTGGTCTTTCCTGTGGAATGCACCAGGTGACAGAATGATAAGGCAAATGCAAGTACTTATCCCACCGCTTCACCACCAATGTAGGAGGCTGGCCTGGTGTGTGGTGGGTACCTATGGTACCTACACCTTATACCAGGTCCAAGTACACTTATTAGTGTAGTTAGTCAGTGTCTAGAATCCAGGCTCTCTAGAGGCAGCTGTGGACGAGCAGCCAAGGCTTATCTAGGAGACATGCAAAGTTCCTGCAATACCACTGTAGTCACACTTAGGGCCAGATGTAGCAATTAATTTGCGACTCGCAAACGGCGAAAATCGCGTTTGCAAGTCGCAAATGTGTCTATGGTATGTAGAAATGCATTTTGCGAGTCGGAACCGACTCGCAAAATGCATTTCCGAGTCGCAAATAGGAAGGGGTGTTCCCTTCCTATTTGCGAGTCGCAGTGGTATGCAAATGGACTCGCAGTTACCATCCACTTGAAGTGGATAATAACCCACTCGCAAACGGGAAGGGGTCCCCATGGGACCCCTTCCCCTTTGTGACTGGACCCAAAAATATTTTTTCAGAGCAGGCAGTGGTCCAAGGGACCACTACCTGCCCTGAAAAAATCCGAAACAAAAGGTTTCGTTTTTTTTTTCTAAGTGCAGCTCGTTTTCCTTTAAGGAAAACGGGCTACACTTTGAAAAAAAAAACAGCTTTATTTAAAAGCAGTCACGGACATGGAGGTCTGCTGTTCCCAGCAGGACTCCATCCCCGTGAGTGCCCTGAGTCGCTATGGGGTCGCAAATTGCGACCCACCTCATTAATATTAATGAGGTGGGTCTTTGCGACCCCATAGCGACTTGCAGAAGGTGTCTGAGACACCTTTCTGCATCCCAAATTGCGACTTGCAATTTGCGAGTTGCAGGGACTCGCAAATTGCAAGTCGCAATTTGGGAGTTTCCTACATCTGGCCCTTAGTACTTAAACACATGAAAGAAAACACTCAGTGTTACAAAAATAAAGGTACTTTATTTTGGTGACGCAAATACCAAAAATACCATAGAGACTATACTCCCTTAGGTGGTAAGTAATGTGCAAATTATATACACTAGTATGAAGAAATAGCAGTTAGAAAATAGTGCAATTAGTGAAAATCACAAGTTAGAAATGGGCCTGGGGGGAGCACAAAACCATGTACTAAGAAAGTGGAATGCGAAAGTCGTTCCCCCACCTAGGCAAGTGTAGTGTGTAGAGGGGAGCTGGGAGTACTAGAAAACCCCAAAGTTAAGTACCACAACCCACCCCAGCGACCAGGAAAGCAGGAGTAAATCACAGTAAGTTTCCCAGAACACACACTGAAACTAGAAGAATTATGCAAAACTCATAAGAGACTGCAAGGCACCAACAGTGGATTCCTCGACATGAACCTGTGAAAGAAGGGGACCCAGTCCAAGAAGCACAGAAGAGTCCAGGAAGGGCAGGAGCCCCTACCAACCTTGATGAAGGTGCAAAAGGTGGACCAGCAGTGAAGAAGAAGAGTCAGCACTGCACCCAAGAAGATGAAGTCGGGTTCCTGGAGGGTGTAAGTGATGTCCCACGTTGGATGGAGGACTGCAGTCGGGTTTGCGTCATCCGAGTCCACCAACAAGTCTTGGCACATGCAAAGCTCGTGGTTAGTGGAAAATGGCACTGCTGGGGACCAGGAAGGACCAGGTGGACTCTACCCAGGAGGCAGAGTCAGTTGGGGCCCTTCAGCAATACAGAGAGCCCACAGAAGACCAGGCAGCACCCACAAGAGTCCCACAGGATAGGGACGGGAGAGTTGCAGAAGAGGCCCACGCAGCACAACGAAGAAGGCTCCCGCGCTGCCGGAGCACCACTCAGGGAGCTGTGCGTCGCAGGATGGAGTGCTGGGGGCTAGAGCTTCAAGATACCTTGGCAAAGGCAGAAATCGCAGTGAATCAAAAGTGGAGCTGTCGTGGACCAGCAAGGTCTAGGAGGACTCAACAAACGGGGGGAGTCCAAGGGGGACCCTCAGCAAGGCAGAGAGTCCACAGAAGAACATGCAGCACCGACAGGAGACCCACAGGATGAGGAATCAGGAGCCACAGAGGAGTCCACGCAGCACAACTGGAAAAGGGTCCAACGCCACAGGAGAAGCACACAGAGGGCTGTACATTGCAGGAAGAAGTGCTGAGGGCTGGGGCTACAGAGAGCCTGAAGATCCCCTGGAGGAAGGATGTCAACAAGCCTTGGCAGCTGCACAGGGATACTATCTTGCGTGGAGAGGCAAGGTCTTACCTCCACCAAAGTTGGACAGTGGGAAGAGAGGACTATCTGGACCACTTCAGTCCACCACCGTGATCCAGGATCCACGTACCTCAGCAGGAGAGGGGATCCACGCAGCCGGTCATCATTGCAGTTGGTGCCTGCAAAAGCACGGGGTGACTCCTTCACCCCAAGGGAGATTACTTCTTCCTTCTGATGCAGGCTGAAGATGGGCTGTCCTCAGAGGATGTATGACCAGGGAAATGTTGCAGTTGCTGGAAGGAGCCGGAAATACAATATTGCAGGAGGCGTCTTGCTTCTTTGTGGCAGCTTGTAGTGTCCTGAAGAGTCCATATGCAGTTTCTTTGGTCAAAGTCGAAGTGGAGGATGCAGAGGATTCTTTCTGGAGTCTTGCAATCCGAATCTGAGGAGCCACCCAAAGGAGAGACCCTAAATAGCCCTGAAAGGGGGATTGGTCACCTAACCAGGTAAGCACCTATCAGGGGAGGGCTCTGAAGTCACCTGCTGGCACTGGCCACTCAGATGCTCCCAGAGTTCCCTACCAACCTTGAATCCAAGATGGCAAAACCCAGGGACCCTCTAGAGGAGCTCTGAGCACTACCCCTGGGGTGATGATAGACAGAGGAGTGGTCACTCCCCTTTCCTTTGTCCAGTTTCACATCAGAGTAGCGACTGGTGGCCCCTGCACCAGTGTAGACTGGTTTATGCTAGGCGGGCACCAAATGTGCCCTTCAAAGCATTTACAGTGGCTTGGGGAGGCTACCACTCCCAAGGCTGTAACACCTATTTCCAAAGGGAAAGGGTGTAACAGCCCTCTCCCAAAGGAAATCCTTAGTTTTGCCTTCCTGGGCTCAAGTTTCTCAAGCAACAGGGGGGCAGAAACATGCCTGGGAGGTGGCAGCAGCTTGGGCTGCCTGGAAACCCTCACAAGGCGGTAATGGCAATACTGGCGGTCCTCTAAGGAGCCCCCAGAGTGCATGGAATCTTACAACCAATGCTTGCAAAAGCCTTGGGGTATGTTCCAACATGCTTGATACCAAACATACCTACGTTCGGAGTTACCATTATGTAGCTGGACATAGGTAGTGACCTATGTCCAGTACACGCATAAAATGGTGTCCCCGTACTCACAAAGTCTGGAAAAATGGGCCTGGAGTTCGTGGGGGCACCTCTGCCAGTGGAGAGAGAGCATAATCACTGGGGTCCTGGTTAGCAGGATCCCAGTGAACACAGTCAAGCACACTGACATCAGGCAGAAAAAGGGGGTAACCATGCCAAGAAAAAGGGTACTTTAATACACATAGGTGCTCACCAGACCCCAGGCCAGCTTCCTACAGTCAGGATTGAAGGCTATGGAAAAAAGTACAATGCATGCAAGAACAGCTAGCCTTCTAAGTACGGTGACAGTGAGAATGAGTGGGAGTCACTTTATGGTTTTAACAAGTAGAGTGTATTAAACAACACTGCTAACATTGCTCTGTGCCTGGAAACGTCTTGTTTTATTGGCTCGTTATACCCATACAGTTCATCCACTCTGTTCCCAGTGTGGCCTGTGTGTATGGATATCAATTTGAAGAACACATTGGGCCAAATAATTGTTTCGGACAAGAACTACATCTGTAGCTTTGTTACATTCATGACATATTTGTCATTTGGCATGGCAGCAAAGAAAAAGCTGCAACCTTTTATCTGTGCTGCAACAGGTTTTTGAAGTTCACTATGAACAGTGACAGAAACAAAGCATCCTTCCTGGATGTGGCCATTTACACTAATGAAGGGACATTTACCATGAAACTCCATAACATAACAACAGATAAGTCAGTGTAGAACTTCCATGCCCTCACAGCATGACAGGCTAACGTCGGGATAGTGAATTTGAGGCAAAGGGAAACATTGTATAAACCTAGCTAACATGAATTATGGTGGTGCTATAGAATGCTTCCTAGATGGTTTTTAATGTTTTTCTCTTAAACCTTGTATGAAAGGTATGAATGGTACGGATAGAGTCTGATAGTGTGAAGTGTTTTGTGTTTGCTGGATTGGGGCGGGCAGCTATTATTATATATACCATGGTTTATGTCTCAAATATTACAAATGATTGCTATATAAATAAAGAAAGAAAGAAATATATTTACTATAGTACAAAGTATTGTTTGGCTTCATTTATGGTATGAGTCTTGATTGAGCATTTTTGTGAAGTAGATTCTTCTTTTTCTTTTGTATTGCTTTTCCCTGTCCCACTCCTCATTGTGACCCTATGGGGACCCCTTTTTACAGAATCTCCCAGTAAGCCATTTACTTCGAATTTAGTACAAAATGTTTGGAGATCAAGGACTACAAGATAGAAGCAGAGAGTGCCCCATAGACATGATCCTGAAGGCTGAGTAATGGGCACAGATCAACCAGTGAAAAGGCGTATTAGAGGAAAAGGTAAAGGAGGAAAAGAAGGGTGTAATTTGAATAAGCACAAAGAAGTTTTCCAACCAAGTGAAGAAAATTATAACTAAACACTGGCACATTCTAACATCGAACCAATTATCCTTCAAAAAACACAATCTTTCCATTCAGGAACAATAAGAATTTGTGGGATATCTACGTCAACACACAAACCTAAAAAAACAAGTCTCCCAGGCCAGAATACTCTTTGGGATCTCCCAAGGGTTACATCTTATTACTCATGCAGACAATTTTCCGTTTACCCATTGACAAACCACACAAAGACTTTGAACCCAGGCCTACTTATGAGAACAGTGTACACACACATATTGCAATTAATAAATGTGGTAAATCTGATTGAATGCCCTTGCAAACAACATTATGTGGGGATGACTGCAAAAAAATAAAGATCAGGATAAGTGAACATCACAGTAACATTTGTTGCAAGAAATCAACAACCAAATTAACAGAACGCTCCATAGAAAAGGAGCAGAAAGACACATACTTATATTCGACAATCATAGAGAAAATATTGTACAGTGACAAGGACTCTCCTTGAGAGAGAACAACATTGGGCGTATAGATTAGGGACCCTTAAACTCAACTCTCTGCTATGAAATCAAAACATACTACTACAAAATTACACTGCACCCCAGGTTCATCTGTTTTACATACAGTTTCCTTTTCTTGTTTGTGATGGGATCTCACAATATGTTTCTCACAATGAGATATACTATATACTCTTGTTTTTAGGCTCCTTTCCTGGTAATCCCTGACAGTTTTAATGTCAAGATTAAAAATACACAATCTGCAGGAGGTAAGCAAAGGGTAGAGACAAGTCACTTTGCAAAATGAATTAACCACTGCTACACGCATAGTCTTTCCTCCTTCAAATAATGGTGACTGGACATTTTATATTGACACATAGGGTGAATTAGATACAACAACCCAAACCTTTGGCCATTGTTATACAAGTTCAAGATGACCACTCTTTTTATGGACTGGGCTATAAACAGTAGAATAGTAATATCCAATTTGGATCTGAGTATTTATAGTATGCACGTGGCCAACAGTTTGAGTTTACATCAATTAATACAGGATACAAGCTTCATGAACCTTTAGTGGCAATGTCAAGCAGCACGTGATGAATTAATGAAAAATACTGCTTGTGAGAAAGTCGCTTCTTTCTAGCATGGCTACCCCCATTTTTGGACTGTTTGTGAGTGTTTGTCAGTGTGTTTTTACTGTCTCACTGGGATCCTGCTAGCCAGGACCCCCGTGCTCATAGTTTAAAACCCTATTTGTCAGTGTGTTTTGTCTGCACTGGGATGCTACTAGCCAAGACCCCAGTGTTCAGAGTCAGTGGCCTGTATGTGTTGTCAGTATGCTTGACAGTCTCACTGAAGTTCTACTAACCAGAACTCCAGTGCTTATGCTCTCTCTACCTACCAAATTAGTCACTATAGTCTAGTGACTCCCGATTCCAATTCTGATTGCCACATTGGAGCTTCCTTATAAGTCCCTAGTATATGGTACCTAGGTACCCAGGGCATTGGGGTTCCAGGAGATCCTTATGGGCTGCAGCATTGCTTTTGCCATCCATAAGGAGCACATACAAACCTTTCATCAGGACTGCCACTGCAGCCTGAGTGAAATAGTGCACACACTATTTCACAGCCATTTTACATTGCATCTTATGAGTCACCTATATGTCTAACCTTCATTTACTGATGGCTAGGTACAAAGTTACTGTGTGTGAGGGCACACTTGCACTAGTAAAGGTGCCCCCACATTGTACGGGGCCAAATCCTCGTACTTCTTGAGTGCGGGGATACCACTATAAGCGTGCACTTCATATGTCAATGCATATATGTAGCTTCACAATGGTAACTCCGAATATGGACATGTGAGGTGTCTAAGATCATGGAATTCACCCCACAATCCAAATCTGGTATGGGGGGCTAATCCCATGCACCCTGAGGGCTCCACCATGGACCCCCAGTACTGCCAAACCAGCTCTCGGAGGTTTCCACTGCAGCAACAGCTGCTGCCACCTCAGACAGGTTTCTGCCCTCCTGGGGACTGAGCAGCTCAATCTCAGGAAGGCAGAACAATGTATTTCCTTTGGGAGCAGGGTGTTACACCCTCTCTCTTTGTAAATAGGTGTTACAGGCATGGGAGGGGTAGCCTCCCAGAGCCTCTGGAAATGCTTTGAAGGGCACAAACAGTGCCCTCCTGACATAAACCAGTCTACACCGGTTCAGGGACCCCAAGCCCCTGCTCTGGAGTGAAACTGGACAAAGGAAAGGGGAGTGACCTCTTCCCTGTCCATCACCACCCCAGGGGTGGTGCCCAGAGCTCCACCAGTATGTCCCTGGCATTAGCCATCTTGGAATCCAATGTGTGGGGACACTCTGGAGACCTCTGAATGGCCAGTGCCAGCAGGTGATGTCAGAGACCACTCCTGGTAGGTGCATACCTGGGTGGGTAGCCAATCCCCCTCTCAGGGCTATTTAGGGTCTCTCCTGTGGGTGTTTCCTCAGATTCGGTTTGCAAGATTCCTCCAGGACTCCTCTGCATCCTCTGCTTCAGCTTCTGACCGTCCGATCAACCACAGACTGCTCCAGGAGCCGCTGTAACTGCAACAAAGTATCCAGGACGGCTCCTGTGACCTGCAACTTCAGCCCCAGACAGTATTTGCAACACTTTCCAAGGTGTGCACGCTCTGAGGATTTCCTGTCTTCACCCTGCACAAGAATAACCAAAGGAATATCCTGTGAAGTGACGGGGTCACTTCCCTGCTTCAACAGGCACCCTTCACCATGACAACCAGTACTCTAGGACTCCTCTCCTAATGACGAGCATGCTCCCTGGAACACAAGTGGTGGACCGAAGTGACCCAGACTGTCCAAAGGTCCAACTGTCCAAATTTGGCGGAGGTAAGAGCTTGCCTCCCTGTGCTGCGACAGTATCCCTGTGCACTGCGTCTTCTGCAGCAACTTAGTCTTCTATGCCCTTCTTCCAAGAATCCTTCATTCACAGTGTAACCCAGGTCCCCAGCACTCTATCCTGTGACGCTCAACTCGCTGAGTTGTTTTACGGGGCGTGGGACCCTTCAGTGTGGTGCTGCAACAACCGCATTTTGCATCTTCTTTTTACCCATGTTCTGGGACTTCCATGGTTGCTGCCTGGTCTTCTGAGGGCTCTCTGAAGTGCTGAGAGCCCCCTCTGTCTTCTCAGTCCGAGTTGAGACCCCCAGGTCCCTGCTGGGTCTAGGCAGCTCCTTTTTTATGCAAACCGCGTACCCGCTTGAACCAAGGCTTGTTGGCGGAATCCAACAACGCAAACAGCCTGCATCCAACAACTCGACCTGGGACATCTGCTGCACCAAGCAGGAACCCGCAGCCATCTTCTTTAGTGCTCTTCTGTACTTTTCTTCTGACTGGAGAATCCACTTTTGCACCATCTTCTAGGTTGGCACGGGCTCCTGTCCTTCCTGGACTCTTCTTTGACTTCTGGACTTGGTCTCCTCTCTTCACAGGTCCTCAGGTCCAGGAATCCATCGTTTGTTGATTGCAGTCTTGCTTGGTTCTTGCAAAATCCTTTATCACAACTTTTGTGTGTTCTGAGGAAACTTGCTGTACTTTACTCCTGCTTTCCTGGGCTCTGGGGTGGGGTATTTTACTTACCTTTGGTGTTTTCTTACGCTCCCAGCAGCCCTCTACACACTACACTTGCCTAGAGGGGAATCCGACTTTCGCATTCCACTGTGTTAGTAAATGGTTTGTGTTGCCCCTTGGCCCATTGTAATCTATTTTCTACTGTTTGCACAATTCTATGACTGTTTACTTACCTGATTGTGGTTACTAGTGTATATATTGTGTATAATACTTACCTCCAGTAGGAGTATTGCCTCTAAGATATTTTGTTGGCCTTGTGTCACTAAAATAAAATACCTTTATTTTTAGTAACACTGAGTATTATGTAAGTGGTACTGCAGGAGCTTTGCATGTCTCCTAGTTCAGCCTAAGCTGCTCTGCTACAGCTACCTCTAGACAGCCAAAGCTGCTAGAACACTGCCTACATTTCACTAAGGTGGATCACTGGACCTGGTATAAGGTGTAAGTACCTCTGGTACCCACTACAAACCAGTCCAGCTTCTCACACTGCTCCCATAAAACCCTCAGTGGTGCTTGCATCTTGACGTCACCGAACATGCACACTAGAGTGCAACAATAAACCAAATAGGGATACAAATACCGGGCTCCTGCTACTAGCAAAATGAAGAGCCAGGCAAAGAGCGGGATATGAATCAGGTTTGCCATTGGCATGCTACCCTTGATGAAGTAAGTGATGGCCCCTGTGCCTCTTGGTCAATCTGACACCAGGATCAGGCAGACGACATGCTAATTAGTTTGTTCTCTACTTTTATTTCTACCTTTATCCTTCAGTACAAAATGGCGATTCTAGCACTGACCCCCCCTCCTTTCTTCTCCTTGGATGTCCTCATATCTTCGTTCAGTGTAAGAATACAGGGGCATGTCCCACTTCCGAGGTGGTTCTAAAGGATACCTCAGTAGTCCTCAGTGTGTAAAAAAACATATGCACAATAATGAGCTGGACATCATATTCGATAAGAATGGTATGATCGCATGGTTTACGTGGCATATTCAGCCCTTTGGTAGCTAGATAATGATTTTTTAAATATACTGAAAGATTTCATAGCTATCGTAACAGAAAATTTAAATCCTATTAAGGATACAGAGGCGAGGATGTTCTCTCTTCGCTCTTTTTATTAACCAGCAGCCATTAACATCATTGTAAAGAAGCAATGGTAAAAAAACGATAGACCCCATGAGTCTTTGGAAGATTGTCATCCAATCCACAGCCAGCACTGTCCTTCAGGATCCTCCTTGGGCGCTCCTTCGCCCTCTTTCTTCCTGAGACCACAGCCAAAGATTTAGGGTTTCAATGTTAATTACCGGCATCTGTCCCTAAGAATCAAGGAACAAAGTCAAGATTTCTAATTCAGAAGATGTACAATCTTACAACAGAAACATAGGCCCTCATTACAACCCTGGCGGTCGGTGATAAAGTGGCGGTAATACCGCCAACAGGCAGGCGGTAAAAAAAATTGAATTATGACCACGGCGGAAACCGCCAACACAGGCAGCCACTTTAACACACCGACCACCACGGCGGTAGCAACAAGCACTGTGGCGGTAACCACCAACAGCCAGACGGAAGACAAGGTTCTGCCCACTGTATTACAAGACACCAATCCGCCACCATTTCTGGGGCGGTACCAAGGCCATCAAAAGCACAGTGGAAACAGTACACAGGAGGGAAACGACTCACCTCTGGACACTCAGTGAACAACCACAACGCCATGGACCCTGAACTACAGGTGCTACCCATGTTGGTCTACCTCCTCCTTCACCAGGAATACCAACGCCTGCAAAGACGACCACGATGAGTACCACCCCTTGCACACAGGGGAGGGGGGAGGAAAAATAGAGTGACACACACACACAACACACAACACCCCCACCCCCAACACTATACACACAAACAGATGCAGTAACATTACATATCCACCCATACCCCTCAGGAATGATGCAAGGACAAAAGGAAGTGATTGAAGTGATTGTAATAAGATATAATACTAGTAATAGGCCCTCAAAAATCAACACAGTATATACATAAATACAAATGGAGGGACACTGCCCAGTCCATATTATCCGTGTGCCACAAGGCCATATCACATAGGCCAAGGCCCCACTTGACTATTGCCTCAATACGAAGAGAACACTGCTGGGGCATCACCTCGTAAATACACAGGCACCTAAGGGGGAAGGGGAAGGTGGGGCACCTCAGCCAGAAGATGGTACTACGCCACTGCTCCTGGAGGGAGCAACATGCCCATTACTCTGTCCTGGGTAGTGCAAGGCCACAGTCTCTCAAGTGGGTGGTTTGCCCATTGCTTGGTCCTGGGGAGTGCAAAGTCACAGTCTCTCTAGTAGGTGGTTTACCCACTGCTTGGTCCTGGGGAGTGCAAAGCCACAGTCTCTCAAGTGGATGGCTTCTTCCACTGGTTCTGGAGGGGGCTTTGTGCCCAGTGTGCTCCATCCTGGCAAGGAGGGGGTGAGTGGATGGCTTCTTCCACTGGTTCTGGAGGGGGCTTTGTGCCCAGTGTGCTTCATCCTGGCAAGGAGGGTGTGAGTAGATGCCTTCTTCCACTGGTTCTGGAGGAGGCTTTGTGCCCAGTGTGCTCCATCCTGATAAGGAGGGGGTGAGTGGATGGCTTCTTCTTCTGGAGGGGGCTTTGTGCCCAGTGTGCTTTATCCTGGCAAGGAGTGGGTGAGTGGATCCCTTCTTCCACTGGTTCTGGAGGGGGCTTTGTGTCTAGTGTGCTTCATCCTGACAAGGAGGGTGTGAGTGGATGCCTTCTTCCACTGGTTCTGGAGGGGGCTTTGTGCCCAGTGTGCTTCGTCCTGGCAAGGAGGGGGTGAGTGGATGCCTTCTTCCACTGGTTCTGGAGGGGGCTTTGTGCCAAGTGTGCTCCATCCTGGCAAGGATGGGGTGAGTAGATGGCTTCTTCCACTGGTTCTGAGGGGGGCTTTGTGCCCTGTGATGCAGCACTTGGCGAGTACAAGGTCACAGTCCCTCACCTGGGGGTCAGACCCACGAGATTTGCAGTGGGCAGGATGCATGACACTCCATGGAGACAGGACTAAAGTCCATCCGCCGGCGGCGACAGCTGCACAGTGGTGGTAGTGCCGGTGCTGGTGGCGGTGCTGGCACTGGTGGGGGTAGGCTCTAGCCCATCCCTGCTGCTGCTGGCAGTGGTGCTGGCAGTGGTGCAGGTGGCGGTGCTGGCAGCGGTGCTGCCAGTGGTGGGGGGAGGCTCCAGCCCTTCCTCGGCAGCCTCGGACGGCTGCCTACTGGGGCAGCTGCTGCTGGCAGTAGTGCTGCCAGTGGTGCAGGTGATGGTGCTGCCAGTGGTGGGGGAGGTTTCAGCCCATCCCCTGCAGCCTTGGGCAGCTGAAGTGCCATGGTTGGTGTTGTGTGCTCAGATTCAGCTCCAGCACCAGACCTCCTATGCTTCCTGCAGTGGCTGGCCCTTTGTCATTGCCCTTGGCAGCTGGTGATCCCTTCTTACCCTTGGTAGCTGGTGGTCCCTTCTTTCCCTTGGCAGCTGGTGGTCCCTTCTTGCCCTTGGCAGCTGGTGGTCCCTTCTTGCCCTTGGCAGCTGGTGGTGCCTCCTTGCCATTGGTAGCTGGTGGTCCCTTCTTGCCCTTGGCAGCTGGTGGTGCCTCCTTGCCCTTGGTAGCTGGTGATCCCTTCTTGCCCTTGACAGCTGGTGGTGCCTCCTTGCCCTTGGTAGCTGGTGGTGCCTCCATGCACTTGGTAGCTGGTGGTCCCTTCTTTCCCTTGGCACCTGGTGCAGGCACACTGGCAGTGCTGACAGGTGTCTCCTTGGAGCCTCTCACACCTGCAGTATCTGCTGAAACGACAGTAGCCGTGGACTGGGTGCTGAGGTGCTGGCCTGGGTTCGGCCCACCCTGGCACAAAGTGAAGGACGAGGGAGGGAGGGGCAGGGAAGAGGTCAAGGGCGGAGAGGAAAAGCTTCTTATGGACACTTGGGTGGGAAGAGGGTGAAGGTTTGGGAGTGGAGGAAGAGAGAGTGGTTGTTGAAGGTTTCTGCTGTGTTTGGGTGCAGGTGCATGGGCTGGATGGTGTTGTGAGGTGGATGGGTGTTGGGTGTCTGAGTGCTTGCGTTTGTGTACTTTGGGAGGAGGGGGCACAGACACAGTGAGTGAGGACACAGGGGACATGTGCATGGATGTGGGGGTGGTAACTACCAGTGAGGAGTGTGTAGTGATAGGCGTGATGGTGATGGAGGTAGTGGATGAGGGTGTAGTGCATGCAGGTGTGAGTGGAGATGCTACTGGGAGGGAAGTGGACGAGGATGAGGAGGGGGCACAGTGGAGGCAGTGGATGTTGGCATGTCTGATACTGGATGGTGTTTCTGTGAGTGCCTGTGTGATGTGTGGTGCTTGTGTTTGCCTGAGCCACTCCTGTGTGTTGTCTTGGGTGCATGCTGGTCTGATGGTGTGCTTGGGATAGGTTGGGGTTGAGGGGAATGGGACTGGGTAGAGGTTAGTTGGAGGGGGGAGGCTAGAGACAGGGACAATAGCTGCCATCAGGGAGGAGGCCAGACCCTAGAATGATCTCTGTTGGGCCGCCATGCCAGAGTGAATGCCCTCCAGGAATGCATTTGTTTGTTGCAAATGGCCTGCCAGTCCCTGGATGGCATTCACTATGGTTGACTGCCCAACAGAGATGGATCGCAGGAGGTCAATAGACTCCTCACTCAGGGTAGTAGGGCTGACTGGGGCAGGGCCTGAGGTGCCTGGGGCAAAGGAGATGGCCACCCTCCTGGGTGAGCGGGCACGGGAAACACGCTGAGGGGCTGCTGGGAGAGCGGTGCTGGTACGGGGTGTGGCGGCTGTACCTGTAGTTGGGGTGGCTACAGAGATGTCCGCCACCACCAGGGAGCTTCCATCAGAGAAGGTCTCACTGTCAGAACTTTCCCCTCCAGACTCCGACGTGGTGCTCCCCTCGCCATCCGTCCCACTGGTGCCCTCACCATCAGTGGATTCGGCCTCATTGGCCATGTGGGATGCAGCTCCCTCTGTCGCCGGTGCCTCTGCTCCTCCACCAGATGATGCTAATGCACATAAGGACAGGGAGAAAAAAAAACAAAATGGGGGGGAGAGACAGAGGATACACTTAGTCAATGCCAGGAACAACACCACTGTTGGCGTACATAACACACAGGGAACAGCCCTATGCAATAGGCGATGCACTACCTGTCACAATGCTAGTCACCAGGCCATGGAGAATAATGCCTAACGCCAATAGCAGCATACCTGAGACCCACAGATCCCTGCCCAGTAGTAGATTCCCACTAGCATGTTTGGGGATGCAGTACATCAGACCCTGCCCAACATGAAACCTACCCTGCAATGCCCGACCTGGCCTAGGGGCACCTATAGGCGCACATCCCCCACCCAGAGAAACACCCCACCACGCGCAATTTGCAGAATTGGAAACTATACTCACCCCCTTGTGGCTGCTATAATGCCCTCAAGCGCCCATCCAACGCCGGATAGGCCACCGCCAGTATGCGGAACATCAGGGGGGTCAGGGTTCAACGGGCACCCCTTCCTCGTTGGGAGGCCATCCCCACCTGGGCCTCCGCCATCTTCCTTGCCCAGTGTCTCAGGTCCTCCCACTGTTTGCGACAGTGGGTGCTCCGCCTGCCATAGACCCCCAGGGTCCGCACATCCTTGGCAATAGCACGCCATATACCCTTTTTCTGAAGGGCGCTGACCTGCAGAGAAATGAATATATAAGAAGGGATCAGTCATATCTTCCGGCCTATTACACCCATGGCCCACCATATTCCTCCCATCCCATACATTGACCACCATAAACGCAGCACTCTGCCCAGGACCCCTCAACCCCCCCCCCTTACACAAGGCCTTTACACACAGCACTCGATGCATTCATGCCCCATGCATCGTGCACACAGTGTACTCACCTGTTGGTCTGGAGGCCCATAAAGCAATCGGTACTGGGGTAGGACCCCATCCACCAGTCTCTCCAACCCCGCAGCGGTGAATACAGGGCCCCTTTCCCCAGAGACTCGAGCCATGGTCACTTCCAGACAGAGGTCACAGCAGCACTTGCAGTATAGGTCCTCTCCTGTTGAAGGTCAGGAAGCAAGTGAGTGAACAGATAGTAAATGGTGGTCACGTCTGTGGTGGTGAGTACAGTCACCGCCAGCGTACATCACCATTGGCTACTTTACCCCATAGGTCCCAATGATAACCAATGAGGAGTTGCACGGCGGTCCTCGACTGCCCCCCGCAACAGCGCACAACATCAGCGGAATTAACTCATTCCCACCTGTCCCTCCACACAGGACGGGCGTCCGCCATTTCAGGGGGGGGCAGGCCATGGCACCTAACTGCGTCACAGCAGACATAAGCACATTTACGGACTACACGTCAACATACTGCTTCTGTCACAACAGGCAATGCATTTTACTCTGAGGATATGTTTGAAAATGACTAGCTGCTCACCGTTTTGCCCCCTAGATCAGTGGTTCCCAACCTGTGGTCTGGGGACCCTTGGGGGTCCGCAAAGCCTTCTCAGGGGGTCAGCGAGAGCCTAGAAAATTAACAAATATTAACAAATATTGACAAATTAGGTCCCCAGCTTCCAGTAATGACTCAGGCGGGGGTCCCCGGATTCTAATGATGATACACTGGGGGTCCCTGGGTTCCATTGATGTTAAAGTGGGGGTCCACAGAAATCAAAAGGTTGAGAACCACTGCCCTAGATTACAATCGCTGAGGATGATTCGGAGATGGAGACATCCCCCCGTGTACAGGCCCCTGGTAGACTTGGCAGGAATGGAGGACAGGCACATTATCCTCACCTACAGACTTGATAGGGCCACAAGCCAAGAGCTGTGTGCCCAATTGGAGCCAGACCTGATCTCAGCTATCCGTCAGCCTACTGGGATCCCCCCTCTTGTGTAAGTGCTATCAGTGCTACATTTCTCGGCAACTGGCTCCTTCCAAGTGACAGTGGCCATGGCAGCAGGGATGTCACAGCCAATGTTCTCAATAGTGCTGACCAGAGTGTTGCCTGCCCTGATTAAACACATGCACAGCTACATCGTTTTCCCCCAGGTGGAGGATTTGGCCACAGTGAAAGCTTACTTCTATGCAATGGGACATATCCCCAACATCATTGGAGCAATTGAGGGTACACTTATTGCCTTTGTCCCCTCCAGGAGAAATGAACAGGTGTTCAAAAATCGAAAGAGCTTTCACTCTATGAATGTGCAGATAGTGTGCCTGGCAGACCAGTACATCTCCCATGTCAATGCAAAGTATCCTGGGTCTGTGCATGATGCCTTTATCCTGAGGAATAGCAGCATCCCATATGTGATGGCTCAACTCCAGAGGCACCAGGTGTGGCTAATAGGTGAGCCCATGGTACTCACCCAGTGTATGTTGGTATATGGGTGTGGGGTTGGCCCTAAGGGTGAGTGTGTGGCTAACAGGTATCCCTGGATATTTGCAGGTGACTCTGGTTACCCCATCCTCTCATGGCTACTGACCCTAGTGAGGGATTCCAGGACAAGGGCAGAGGAACGTTACAATGAGGCACTCGGGCAAACAAGAAGAATTATTGAGCGCACCTTAGTCGTAAAGGGTTGTGGGTATTGTGGGTGTGTGTTTTATAGTGTTGTGGTTGTGTGGAGTGTGTATGTGTGTCAGGTGTGTGTAGTTTGAATTGTCCACTGTAGTGTTGTTTTGTTAGGTTGTGTGTATTTTGAGTGCGGCGGTATGCACTACCGCGGTTGAATGTCCGCCGCAGTGATTCGTGGGTCATTATTCTAGGGGCGTAGTTCTGTTGGCGTAGCAGTGTTGGTTTTGGTACCACCAGTTTATCACTGACCTTTGGGCCATAGTCATAATCTATCATACATGGTCACAAATCTAAAACATTGAAAAATAATAAGCAATACTAGAGCAGATCACACGAGGTGGTAATCTTAGAGCCGCGAGAAGTTAAACATTATGAGAGCAAGGCATGCTTACGCTTAACACAAATACTTCATTATGAATATACAGAGAAGTCAATCCCCAAAACTAGGTGAGGCAAAGGCATAATCTAGGGAGGGGACTAATCCTGGCCTCTGTGTCCTTAATAGAATTGAAACTTTCCATTACGATAGCTAGGAATTTTTTCATTCTATGACAGGAACGGAGCCGAGGATTCGGCTGGTTTATAGCTTTTCCACCACCAGCGATGCCAGTTTTGGGATTGGTTTGAAATAAAGCCTCTTAAAAGTAGAATCTGAGGACCAGTCTGCTGCTTTGAGGATATCCTCCAATCAGGATCCCAATTAAAAAGCCTTTGAGGCCATGACCCCTCTCACCAAATGAGCTCCGAACACTGAGGTGTCAATTCCGGCTTCCTAAATGGCCCATTTGACCCACCGGGCTATGGTCGGAGAGGAGACCGACTGGAGGTTTAGTGAGGACAATTAGTAACTGACACTCCCCCAGAGGGTTGAGATCCTCTGTTATGGACTCATAGGCCTTCAGTGCTCTGAATTCATGTAACTTTGGTACAGAAAGGAACATGGAGTAAAAATCACTACTTGTGTTGCATTTCATTCTTCTAGAAATGTTAAACATCACCCCTTCCAAAGTGAATACTCTACTTTTTATGTCTAATGCTCCTACATCCGATACCAGGCAACAAGACACCAAACACAACAAGGTAGCTAATTTCACTGACATCTGCTTGTGTGACAAGTACTTGTTAGAAGGCCATGATTTGAAAAGGTGCAGAACTTTGTTCACGCCCCAAAAAGTAGAGAATCTGGCACCCGGGGGAAGAGACAACCTGACACTCCCCAAGTAGTTTCCAGATGAGAGAATATTCCCCTATGTGGCGCCCATCGACTGGATTATGGTCGGCCGAAATGGTGGATTGAAAGGTATTAATGGATCTATAGGCCAGATCTTCCGAAGCCAAAGATTCCCAAAAATTCAGGATATGAACAATTTCTGTCCCCACAGGATCCAGTTGCCGTTGACAACAACAACTCAAGCATCTAGACTAGGCTGATAGGTATTATTTGGTTGTACTATCTGCCCAGGATTTGGTGAGGAATGAAGCAGCTTTTTGAGAAATGCCTGTGACTTTCCAACATTCCCTGTAATCCTCCATGCCTTAAGATGGAGAGAGCTCCAAAAACCAGAGGGTCCCTGTCAGAATATAGTAGCTATTCCAGGGAAAATTCTCACTTGAGAGTAGATTATAGTTACTATGCCTTCTCTATTTTAAAAATTAATTAATAGTGATAATCAATATATTTGTTTCGAATTTCAATTTATATGGTTGTCTTGCGAATCAAGGTATATATTGTTCTTGATTCCAAAACAAATACACCTTCTTTATACTCATGATATATGTAACAATAGTCAAAGTTTATCATCATCTTTAATCATTTTCATAAATGTTGATAATCCAGTTTAACAATTATATTTTATTTCATTTTGTATTGTTTAATGCACAAACTTTAATAACCATATAAACATAGAAAAAACTCTCTACCCCTTAAAACAAGATAATAGGAAATAACACGCAATACTATTGTGCCTCATACATACACACTCAGACTCATAATAATAAAAAATCATAAACATAAAAATAGAAGACCTTATACAACACAGAATGAAATTCTTCTGGCGATTCCTCCTAATTTGCCAAAGCCTTAGATACCCATATGATACACATTCTCTGGTTTCACATTATGGTACACAGATTTCACTTTTTCAAAGACAGTAAGGACACATCAAACTAAAAGGATGCCATACGTCCAATATAGACAGAAAACCTTCAATTATGTCAATGATGAGGCACAATTCCCATGAAGAACAATTAGTTAGATGTATAGTGGAACACAATGCCAGATGTATAGTGGAACACAAAGCCACATGTATAATGGAACACAATGCCTATGTGCGTTTCAGTGTCACTCTTGTTGGGGGGCCACCTTCATCAGGGCAGTTCCAATTTAGCAAATCTTTGGGGATGGGTAATTGCTCACTTCCATCCTATTGAATCAGTCTTGTCTTGTCCTTCTGAATAGGAAGTTAATCACTTCCCCTGTCCAATTATATATATGGGACCCGATAATGCTCTATAGGTTTCCTTAGAGGCTCATACATCGCCTGGGTACATAAGAAGATACGACGGAGTGGAAAGTCTTAATTTCCTATATCAGCTCACACCAATCAGTTCCCTTTATAAATGCTGGTATTTTGTGGTCCAGTTCACTACTGTGGATGCCATGAGTCTCTTATGGCTTCTTGTCCCGCTTTACCATTCTCCATTTTACCTACGATAATGCTTTCGCTAAGATGCAGAGAGGCCTCTTGCACTAGGTGGTGAGGATTCCTGCGAGGATCCTGAAGAAGATCCGGAAACTGGGGAACAAAGAATAGAAAATCCCAAGAAACTTCCATCAGAACTGGAAACTAGACTTGAGATCTTCAAATTGGGGTTACCACTACCAGGTCCGCCATCTTTCTCCGAAGTTGAGTAGACAACCTCATGATCATAAAAAAGGGAGGAAACATTGTACCTCTTCTCCATGCTCTAATCTTGGAGAAACACATTTGTCACCACTGCGTTGGAGTCCGGCCCCCAGCTGCAATATCTGTCCAGTTGGTGATCCAGGCGTGAGGCAAACAGGTCCATGGCGAATGGGCCCGACCTGGACTGGCTATCCTGAAACACTCAATGATGGAGCTGCTAAAGGCTGACGTCTCGCCAATGGTGAGTGCTCCAGTCTGCCACCTGGTTGGACTTTCCCGGCAGGTGTTCCACCGTTACTGAGATCTGATTGGCCAGACAATGCAACCAGAAGTTCCCAGAGATGATTAATGAATTGGACTGCCACTACATTGTCCATCTTGATGAGGGCACACCACTGGGCCATGTCTTTAGTTCAGATTTTACTGCAAAGGACTCTGCTATGAGTTCCAAACAGTTTATGTGGAGGAATTGCTCTGGGGGTGATCAATTTCCTCCTATGGAGAAATCCCCACAGCGGGCGCCCCAGCCTGAGTCAGTGGCATCAAATTCAATAATCAAATCTGGCTGGGAGCTGGAGATGGCACTCCCAATCCAGGCATCCATGTGGGATATCCACCATTGCAGCTCTTCTTTCGCCTCCTCCAAGAGAGGAACCAATTGAACCATGTGAGACCCTTTTGAAGGTCATTAAAAAGGACGATAATGAAGGGGACCCGGGAAGATGGCTTGTATAGAGGACCCACAATACAGGCAATTTGCCTCAGAGATGTGGTGGGTCTGGTCAGGTCCTCCTGAGTTTGTGTTTGACCTTGGCTAGCTTCCTAGAGGGAAGACTCAGAGTGGCTTGGATCAGGTCCACCACAAACCCCAAAAATTGCAAGGTCTGGGAGGGTGGAAGGGAAGATTTCTTCTTGTTGGCCACAAAGCCAAGAGATTTCAAAAGATTGATGGTAATTTGGAGATGCCCCAATGTCACTTGAGGCATTGGTCCAATAACAGGATGTCATCTAAGTAAACGAGCATTCCGATCCCCCGGGCTCTGAAATGCTCCACCAATGGTCTTAGGACTTTGGCAAAACACCGCGGAGCAGATGATGGACTGAAAGGGAGAGAGGTAAACTCAAAACTCTGAGCTCACTATTGGAATTGTAGGAAGTGTCTGGGGGGAGGAAAAATGGGGATCATAGAATAAGCATCTTTTAGATCGAGGTGCACAATCCAGACATTCACTTGCAATAAATCCCTGAGGATATGTATTCCTTCCATTTGGAAGTGGTAGAAGATCAACCACTCGTGGAACTCTTTGAGATATATTACTGGGTGTTGACCCCTGTCCCTTTTTTCCACTAGGAAAAGGTTGCTGAGGAAACTGTAGGGATGTAGGTGAGCGGGAATGATTACTCCTTTCTCCAAGAGATGTGAAATCTCTGCATACATTAGTTCCATTTGGGGAGAAGAAAAAACTATGGGACGTGTACAACTCTATGTGGAAATCCCTCACCATTTGAAGCACCCAGGCATCTGAGGTAAGAGCCTCCCAGTTGTGGAAAAGTTCTGCTAACTTGTTCCTGAGTCTGAGTCCCGAAAGGGGTTGAACACTCACCTTGACAGAATTTGAAGAATGTGTTTTTCCTGGAGCCTCTTCTGGAAGCTCTGTGGTGTGGGTAACGTCTGGTAGGGTAGAAGTTGCCAAAGCAGGACGAGTCTTGCTATTGTCTTTATCACATTCCTGATCCACTGGAGGAGGCTTGGAACATACCAAGGCCAGTTGAGCGCCCCCTAACACAACCGGCGTTGGCAAAAACACGGGGTGTGAAAATCCTCTTAATGGATGTCTGAGCCATATCCAAGGAATTGAACATATTGATGAATTTCCCTAACTCCCAGATGAAGGGGTCACCAAAGAGTCCATTTTGGACAATGGGACTTGATTCAGATGTTGCCAACTCCCCTAGTTTGAGGTCAATTTTACTTAGCAAAGATCTGCATCTTTCAGTGGCCACTGCGCATTTTCTGTTTCCCCAAAAAAATAATGGCTTGGTGAGCCCATCCGGACAAAGCCTTGAGGGAGAGTAGGGTTCCCAATGCCTTAGCATCCTCAGCCATGTCCAAGGTCAAAGGGCCTGCCACATCTAGCAGCTTGTCCTGACATGAGCGCCAGGAATGATCAATTCCCCTTTTGGGTTTCTTTATGAATCAGGCCAAAAAGGTGGCCATCTTGGCATTGATGTCAGGGGTTAGGGCAACCCTGCCGTCCAGCGAAGGATGCGGGGATTCAGCCCGTAGGCAGTTGCGGACCCCTTTGTCTAAAGGGTTCCGAAGGTAGCCCGCTACATAGGCTGCTACTTTGGGGGCAAGGGACTACTGTGCAGACTGAGTGAAGCAAATAGTTCAGGTCCAGCATGTCAGAATCTGGGTCTACCCGGCCATTGTCAGATATATGTTCCTCTGTCAATGACGGAGAATTGTTGGACGGACGCCAAGGCCTACTTCGTTCCCCGTTGCCCTCACCAACCTTCGCTGTGGGGGAATCAGCTCAATCCACAAGATCTGACGGGGGAGAAGGACCCTTTGAGGTACTAGGAAAGGGGTAAAGTGATTAGGAAGGCGATTCGGACTCCATTGAAGCTTTTTCAGGCATAAGAAGGCATCCAGGTTGACTCCGGTTCATGGGTTTGTTTGCATGTAAGTTCTGGTAGTGCCTGAGATTGCCTTGGAGGTGAAGAAGCTGAAGAACTCTACATCGGGGTGAGGGGTTGTAGGCACTGTGCTTGTATTTGGATTATTTTCTTCTCCAAGGGAGCCACAACCTGTCAAACAGCTTTAAATATGGTCATGCCCATTATATGAGAGAATTCATTATCAATAGGGAGGTAGGTTCTCTCTCTAAATATTCGTTGGAGTGCTCCCCCCAGTAATCATCAGGGTCCTGCATCTTGGAATGGCTATGTAGGAGCCTTAACAATACTTATGTAAAATAGAGGGCAGTAGAACTTGTGGGGAATCAGATATAGTGAGTGATATCAATCGCCGGTGCAGAAATTCAAAGGGAGGGGAAGAAGGCCCTTGGACACAGACAGCCTTGTATATTTAAAGGGACAGAAATCACCTGGGTCATGTCCCAAATATAGTCAATACTGTTACCCACATGTGGCTGTTTAGACTCCAGACGGGGCTTAGAATCCTTAAGGCAAAAGGCAACACACAGCCCCCATATCGAGAGAAAGAGTGGCCATATGCGTTTCACTGACAGAAACTGACAAGTGAAAATGACGTGCCGGCTGCCAGCGGGTGGAGCGCAGCCCTGTAGCAGTAGGCTGACCAGATCGCACCCATGAACCATGAAATTGATTAGAGCAGTGGTTCCCAACCTTTTGACATCTGTGGACCCCCACTTTATCTTTACTGGAACCGGGGGACCTCTACTGAATCATTATTGGAACCCAGGGACCCCCTACTGAGTTATTACTGATAGCTGGGGACCTAATTTGGTAATAATATTTAATTTTCTAAGTAGTCGCGGACCCCCTGAGGAGGCTTCGCGGACCCCAGGGGTCCCCGGACCACAGGTTGGGAACCACTGGATTAGAGGAAGCGGCTGTTAAGGAGCGGTAACATTCCCATGGCCGCGCTGTAAAAAGAAAAGGTTAATGACACAGCAGTAATGTTTTAGCAAAACGGAATTGTAACTATATTCCAGCTATCAAAAACACAATAAAACTAATTGACAATAACGAGGAGGAAAAGAGAACTTAATTCACTGCTGCTGGAACAGCGAAAAAAGAGGGAGAAGGAGCGTCCGAGGAGGATCTCGAAGTGCAGTGCAGGCTGTGGATTGGATGACGGTCTTCCAAGGACTCATGGGATCTGTAGTTTTTTTTCCATTGTTGTTGCTTCTTTACAATATGTTAATGGCTGCTGGTTAATAACAAGCATTTGCAATGCAACGGGTCTCGCGTTTGCTCATGTTAGAGCTGATAGCACTGTAAACTCCTAACCCGACTTTTCACCTATCGGCAAAAGTGCATTTATGTAGGTAACCCGAAAAAGTGCAATTAACTATGTAAAGCGCTCGACTTCTGCCAAGCGAAATCGCGCTAGTAAATTAGAGAAAAAGTAGTCCACAAGCCGGACAGAAAACAGCAAGCCTCGCATGTTTTCTGTACTTGGTCGATGCGCTCGAGGAGGGCTAGCCACCCGAAAAGGCATGACGTATGCATGCCTTCGACTAATGAAAGCAAGCAGATTTTATTAGGCAAGCCCACGAACCAATGAAAAACACTGACGTGATGTCGACAGGGCACCGAGCCCTTTTCTAAACACTAAAGTGTCTCGCTGCGATACGCATGCGCAAGCGCATACAATGCAGGCTCGACCCTAAAAAGAGTGAAGAGAGAAAAGTCTAACCCTGGCCTTCTGTCCTGTCATAGAATTCTTGCGCATGATTGCATGTATACATGAGTGATGTGTTTAACACTGATGTTTTGCAACACTGATTATGAGTGAATATGAACACCTCAATTAGGTATTATATGTTATATGTTGATTAAACTACTGTTTGAGATGCTAGCCTGGCTAATGCAACCTGAATTTATTATTTTTCCTAACACAGGAATCAAGTGTGATTACCGCAATTTCTAGGCACTTTGCATGCTTGTTTGTGTTGCATGTTGTGAATGTTGTTGAATGATTTCCAGGAAAGTGTTTTGTGTCCTGATGAAAAACCTGGACCTAATGTGATATCTGCTATAGTTCCATTAATGGTACTGTTTCTAGAAGAATAAAATATCTAAAGGATCTTTTAATCAATCCCACTTCTCTAAGAACTGATCTTCACATAAAAAGGCAAATCTACCTCTGCTTTGACAAATGAATCTGGATTTATAAAACAGTTCCTGGTGACTGAGTTCCACAAAATCTGATCTGATCTAGTTGAGGGGATTTTTTAAATTGAGTCCAGCCTGAGACAGTCCCTGATAATGAGCTGATTGAGTGAAGATTGTAATTTGAGCTAGATTGAGAGCCACAGTTAAAGGCAGATATATGTAATAAGGTCAACAATGTACCCTGGCCCAGCTCTTCATGTGAGATATATAAAGAGCAAATATGAGGTAATTAAAGGAGACATCTAGGGTACCTGTTTTCTACAGTGTTTAAGAAGTGAGAATTAGTATATACACATATGCTAGATTCATATGTTGAAATAGCTTCACATTTAGCGTGACAGATTTTGAACATGACTTGGATAGGTTACCACTGAGCATTGAATTAAAATCAAAGACAGCCACAATGGATCTACAAAATAGTGGTCTTTTGCTAGGGTATAAACTAGTTCAGTTATTGGAAGAATTAAAAAGTGCCTCCAAATGAGAAAAGGGTTGAAACTTGCTAATAAAATTCTCATTGAATTTAAATACTCTAGACCAGTGGTTCTTAACCTCTGGTCTGCGGATCCCTAAAGTTCTGCATCACCTACTCAAAGGTCCATAACTGTTTAGAAAATTTAATTATAAGAACAGATCACTAAAGTGTATATACATTTTTTAAAAAAAGCAAAATGTACAACAAAGTTTTTTAAATATGTAAATGTGAAGAAATTTAAAATTGAAGTCTAAAAATTAAGTTGCTATGCTCAGATTGATTTGTCAGGGCAGTGAAAGTGCATTAAATGGAACATCGTATGGGCGACAGGTGGCCTCAATTACATTTAGAAAAGCTCCAACTTATGCATTAAATTGAAATATCTATTTCTGTATATTTGTGAAATAAAAAAAAATCATACTTTATGTATATGTTTAATGAATGCTTGTTTTTGTATTTCTGTGTAATGTTTCGAGGTTCAAATCATTCAAGTTGTTTGGGATGTGGTACCCTGCTTCCAGTAATGACTCAGTGGGGGTCTCTGAATTCCAATAATGATTAAGTGAGGGTTCCAGAAGTTCCTGTAAAGATTAAGTGCAGGTCGACAAAGTCAAATGGTTAAGAACCATTTTCTAGGCTTAGGTGAATTACGGCTTTGTTAAATCATAATGTGGGACTTGATAAAACCGGTACTTAACTCCAAACTATTCATAAATGCAACAATCTTTGTAGGTTGAAAGACTGAGTGCGTTCTCTGCTAGACTCATAAGATTTGAATGTAATTCACACACAACTTATTATGGTAAGATCTACGCCTAGTGAGATCATAATGGAGCAAAATTTGCTGCAATTCGTAAAATCAGAAGCCAAACTAAGGTTCATAATGGCTAAACGTATGTAACGCTGTTTAGCTAAGGTGTATTTATGATGCAGCTTCAAACATTGGTTGATTGTATCCAGCCCTGCCCCAAAACCCATTGCCCAGCTAGAAAGGCCATCCAAAAGAATGCATTCATTATCTTTACAATCAAAATGATTAAATAGATCGGCCTATAACAACTAGGGTCACTTTTATTACTTGTTTTTAAAAATGGACTCTATCAAGGTGTATGATCAGGAGGAATATATCTAGGTCACAAGAGCTGTGTTTAAGGTTGTGCTGAGAAGAGGTGCCCAAAGGGTAGGATTATGTTTATATAAATCTGTCAGGAACCTATCAATCCATTACCCTCTGGACTCCTAAGTATCGCCTCAGCACTTCCTCATGGGTAAAGGGGATCAGTCAAGGTATCACTATAAATGCCTTCAAAATGCCAGAGCAAAGTGTCAGGTTGAACTTGAGAACCAAAAGAGGGAAGGTCAACGACCTCCCAAAATGGAGACTTTATGACCCACAGAAGGCATTACTGTCTTTTAGTGTACAAGCCTGATATAATTCCCAAGCCTCCTCACTAATAGCCAATTTCCTTTCTTTGATGGCATTCTTACGGCTACGTTGTCAGAGAGCAACCTTGGCACCCAGTTTAGGTGGCTTTTTTAAAGCCAAAATGAACTTGCGGTGGGTGAAGCAACTTGCATTTCAAACCACTTAGAAGCTTTGTTTGACTTAGTTAAGGTAAAGAGCTTTTTTGCATGCAGGCAAATTGCATTGAAATAGAAAAATAAACGATTCCAAATGAAGACAACGATATAAATCAGAAAGGCCACATGAAATTACAATTTTACAAAATTTGTCATGAATTAGGTTGGCTCAGTTAAGCATTCAAGCCTGATCATGAATGACTTCAGTCCTTGGATAGGAATCATCCCAATTTGGATTATAAAAACCCCAGATTAGAGTAATTGATAGCCGGGTATGATCACTAAAAACATTGGTCCTGACTTTTAAACTCCTTAACTAATGAGCAAAGGGGAGAGGGTGGCATAGAACTGCAATTAGTAGTGAATAGAAGACACCCACCAATAAACATAGGAGGAGCCCAACCACAGCATATTTCCTCTGCACAGTTTAATGTAAAAGATAAATTAAAGTTGCTTGATAAATGGTTCATGACTTTCCCCTGAGAGGAATGGGATAAATGACGTTTACAATCAGTTAAAGAATCCAAAGATATTTACCCGGTCGGTGGCAAAATAGTAAAGATTCTGCAGCCGTGCAAATAACAAGGAGAAATCTCTATTTAAAAGGCACTGACTTAGCCGCTAGCTAAACGATAGAGATTCTGCACTATTTGGCTGGCAGTCTTGTAAATAGCAGAAACATGTCTATACTAACCTGGCCACAAGTTAAATCTTTTTTACATAAATGCAAATTAAAATCACCCATGAGAATGATGCAAAAGCAAACCTGGGAGGCACGGCTAAAGCCATCAGAAAAGATTTCTAAGACTCAATATAGATAGAATTGTGTTTGGTAACATAATCATTGTAAGAATTAACAACTAACATCCTCTGGTGATGCTTAAAATGTAGTATTGAGGCAGAATAAATGACAAGCAAGTACCAATCAAGGAGACATGACATTTTAAAGAAAGAGCAATCATGATGACCAGCACATCCTTCGTCCTTCCTGATATAGTATGTGTAGTTGGATTATTAAGAAAACAAAACAAGAAAAAACAACAAGAAAATAATTTGACTGTGTGAGAAAGTAGCCTCTTTCTAGCATGGTTACCCCCACTTTTAGCCTGTTTGTGAGTGTGTGTCAGTGTGTTTTTACTGTGTCACTGGGATCCTGCTAGCCAGGACCCCAATGCTCATAGATAAAAACTTATATGTCTGTGTGTTTTGCCTGTCTCACTGGGATCCTGCTAGCCAGGACCCCAGTGCTCATAGTTTGTGGCCTAATGTATGTGTTGTCAGTAGTGCTTGACTGTGTCACTGAGGCTCTGCTAACAAGAACCTCAGTGCTTATGCTCTCTCTGCTTTTAAATTTGTCACTGTAGGCCCGTGACTTCATTTACCAATTCCAATTGGCACACTGGACCCCCCTTATAAGTCCCTAGTGTATGGTACCTAAGTACCCAGGGCATTGGGGTTCCAGGAGATCCATATGGGCTGCAGCATTTCTTTTGCCACCCATAGGGAGCTCAGACAACCCCTAACACAGGACTGCATTACAGCCTGCGTGAAATGGTGTACACACTATTTCACAGCCTTTTTCACTGCACTTAAGTAACTTATAAGTCACCTATATGTCTAACCTTCACTTGCTGAAGGTTAGGTGCAAAGTTACTAAGTGTGAGGGCACCATTTCACTAGCAAAGGTGCCCCCACATAGTTCATGGCCATTCCCGAAACTTTGTGAGTGCGAGAACGCCATTACACGCATGCACTACATATAGGTCAATACCTAGATGTAGCTTCACATTGTTAACTCTGAATATTGCCATGTAACATGTCTAAGATCATGAAAGTGTCCCCCATTTCAAATCTGGTATTGGGGAGGTACTTCCATGCATCCTGGGGGTTCCACTATGGACCACCAGTACTGCCAAACCAGCTCTCTGAGGCTTGCACTGCAGCTACAGATGCTGCCACATCACAGACAGGGTTCTGCCCTACTGGGGTCTGGACAGCCTAGTCCCAGGAAGGCAGAACAAAGCATTTCCTCTGACAGTAAGGTGTTAAACCTCTCCCTTTGGAAATAGGTGTTACAGGCTGGGGAGGGGCAGCCTCCCCCAGCCTCTGGAAATGCTTTGAAGGGCACAGATGGAGCCCTCCTTGCATAAACCAGTCTACACTGGTTCAAGGACCCCTTCTCCCCTGTTCTGGTGCAAAACTGGACAAAGGAAAGGGGAGTGACCACTCCCCTGTTCATCACCACCCCAGGGGTGGTGCCCAGAGCTCCTCCAGTGTGTCCCAGACATCAGCCATCTTGCTTTGCAAGGTGTGGGGGTACTCTGGAGGGCTCTGAGTGGCCAGTGCCAGCAGGTGACACCAGAGACCCCTCCTGATACGTGCTTACATGATAAGGTAGCCAATCCCCCTCTCAGGGCTATTTAGGGTCTCTCCTCTGGGTCCTCTTCAGATTCTGCTTGCAAGTTTCCTTCAGGAATCCTCTGTAACAACTTCAGACTCCTTTGACCTTGGATCAACCACTGCCTGCTCCAAGGAACGCTGTAAATGCAACAAAGTGTCTACAAGAGACACCTTTCTTCAGCCACCTCAGTCCAATTCGCAACTGCAACAGTTTCCACAATGTGCACGCTCTGGGGACTCCCTGTCTTCATCCTGCACCAGAAGGGCCGAAGAAATTTCCAGTGGAATGACAAAGTCACTAGCCTGCTCCAAGCAGGCACCTTCCAAGATGACGACCGGTACCTCTGGGACTCCTCTTACAGCGACGAGCGTGCTCCTAAGGACACAGAGGGTGGATATCATCGACATAGACTGTCCTGAGGTCCTGCTGATGCAATTCGGAGGAGGTAAGACCTTGCCTTCGCTGAGAGTGATGGTATCCCTATGTACTGTGTCTTCTTCATCTCCTGAGGCCTCTGTGCACTATTTGCAAAATTCCTTCATGCACAGCCTGGCCCAGGTCCCCAGCACTCCATCATACGACTTTCAATTCGCTGAGTTGTTCTCTGGCGGCGTGGGACCCTCTTTTGTTGTGCTGCATCAATCGCTTTTTGCACCTCCTTTGAACCCAGATCCTGTGACTCCTGGGGGTGCTGGCTGGTATCCTGAGGGCTTTCTAAAGTGCTGAGATCCCCCTCTTCCTCCTCACACAAAGGTGAGGCCCCCAGGTCCCTCCTGGGTCCATCCAGTGGCATTTTGATGCAAAACGCACTTTTGTCGTAGTCAAGGCTTGTTGGTGACTTCCAACACAAAATCACATCTGCTACAATCTGCACGCCGTGGGACATCTTTTGCATCACACCCAGGAACCTGCTGGCATCTTCCTAGGGTGCATTCCTGCAGTCTTCGACTAACCGGGGGCTCTTCTTTTGCACCCTCTTCTGGGTTGGCAGGGGCTCCTGTCCTTCCTTGAACTTTTTTTGACTTCTGGAGTTGGTCCCCTTCCTTTGCAGGTCTTTGGGTCCAATAATCCAGCAGTTGTTCTTTGCAGACTTGGTTGGCTGCTGCAAAATCCCAATCGCGAGGTGTAGTGTTTCCTAAGGAAACTTGCAGTACTTTACTCCTGCTTTTCTGGGCTCTGGGGTGGGGTAATTTACTTACCTTTGCTGTATTCTTATTCTCCCAGCGATTCTGCACACACTACACTTGTCTAGGGGAGAATTTGTGGTTCGCATCCCACTTTCTTAGATTATGGTTTGTGTTGCCCCTAGACCTGTTTTCTCCCATTGCAATCTATAGCATTTCCTACTGTTTGCATTGTTCTATGTTCTATTTACTTGTCTAATTTTGGTGTCTAGTGTATATATTGTGTATAATACTTACCTCCAGAAGGAGTATTGTCTCTAACATAGTTTTGGTACTGTGTCACCCAAATAAATACCTTTATTTTTGGTAACAATGAGTATTGTCTTTACTTGTGTATAAGTACTGTGTAACTATAAGTGGTATTGCAGGAGCTTTGCATGTCTTCTAGTTCAGCCTAAGCTGCTCTGCTATAGCTAGCTCTATCATCCTAAGCTACTAGAACACTACTACATTTCACTAATAAGGGATAACTGGACCTGGTGTAAGGTGTAAGTACCCAAGGTACGCATTACAAACCAGGCCAGCCTCCTACAGACTGTGACTATGTTTCTTGTAAACAAATAATACCATAGTACTTGACTATAGTAATCCAGTCCATGTTCTGTCTTTTAGATTGTAAGCCTGCAATGTTCCAACACAGAATGTTCAACCTTACCATGTCAGAATAATTGTTTGTTGGTGGGGTTATTAAATTGGTCCCAGCACCATGGCCTGTCCAAATGCAGTGCTTATAAAGTCAATCATTACTTTCCAGAGCAGAAAGAGTTTCAGATGTATTTGAAGTCAAAACACCATCGCTAGGGGATGTCGACAAAATGTTGGCAGGGTGAAGTGCCTAAGCGGAACTAACTTGTGACACAATGCTAACTTTACAACAATAGCCTAGAGGCAAGACCTAGCACCTGTTTTAAAGTGGATAAAGGTGGGAAAGACCCTTAGGACAGGGAATGGGCAGCTAACACAGCATGGTCAGAAATAACCACAATACAATCTCCTGCCATTAATTTATGATCTGATCCAATCCAGGAAATACGCATAACTAAAACGTGTTAGTACAAAAATTCCTTTCCACCAATCTGACAACCAATTCAGTGTACCATCTTGTTCTTCAACTGATAGTGATTTTCTAGACAGGTATAAGACAAACGTGGGACAGTGGCCAAGACCAAGAGAGATGGAGTGGCTTCAGGCGGAAGGGGTATGGTGGGAAGTGGAATGGAGGCAGCAATTAGTGTTTGGTCAGAAAGAATGTTGTTAGAAAACACACTGCCGGAGGATTTAAACAAACACCAGAGAAAGAAGTCTATTATGCATGACCTATGACAGCTGCAAAAACTTCAGAATTCTTATAAAACAGGATTATCTGCATGTGAACTGGAAGAGATAACCTTCTGATTTGTTAAGAGAAACTTGAATCAAAAGACTGTGTAGGATTAGATGTACTCTGCTTGATGTTTGCACAAGGTTAAACAACACTTAAATGTTTGATTCAATCAAATACAACCTCTTATTGACAGACTCATGAGATTTGAAGACTAAAGCCTCATTTTTGCTTCGGTGTGGGCAAATAGGGTATTTTGGGAAAACATTGTGAATGGAACCAAGCCCTTAGGTCCTTCTTGGTCTGACTAGTACGATTTTTACAGAAATCATTTTCTTTTTTTTTTTTTACTGGGGGAAGCAAAATAGTGAGTCTTGTGGTGGGAAGGCGACATATGTCAACCTCATTCAATAATGGTTTGATAGAGATACAAGTATTAGAAGGGAGAGTAGGAGTGAACCTAGTTAATGGAGAAGTTCCAGCTGAAACACCTGTGGTAGAATGTACAGGGTGAACACGGTTTAATGAGCCCAATTACTTCTCCACAGATGCAACATGTCCCTCAGCTGTGGTCAAAAAGTTTAATATGGATTAATTGGAGTGATGCTCTTTGACCTCTCCAGAGCCAGAGATAGCTTTCCTTCTGCCTATCTTTTTAACACAAATTGGAAAATTAGTCACAGAGATGGGACCCCACCTGGCCTCGAGCAGGCATGGAAGGGTGAGATTGGGCCAATCAATCAGTTAATCAATTTACTTTATTTCGGTCATAACAACCATAAATGTTCATGACAGCAACAACAGTAACCGTACTTCAACATTGATTACAAAGAGACATAATAGAAAGCCCATTCCCCTCCCACCCTTTCACAGTGGCGCTGGGGGATTGACTGGTATACCCAATAAGAGAAATCAGTTTACGAAGCCCCGGGCTGCCCCCATAAACGTGGTTGAGTATAGGGGAAGTGGTTAAGACAAATTTCTTAAAGTTCCATCTGTTGACGGACTGGATGTGCTATCTGGTACTACCTCTCACCTCCTGGTCAGCGTCTGTTGCCCTCCCAAGTACAGATTCTTCTGCTTCTGCTGCTGCTGCCTCTGCTTGGGTGAACAGAGAGCCTGCTTGATTCTCAGTTCAAGGCCCACCTCCACCTGCAGGCCCCTGCCTGCACCTGATCCCTAATGGGCTAGTGGCCATCTGCAAGTAAGTATCTTTTGTCTCTCTTTACTTCTGCCTTTTACATCTGCCTTTACTTCTGTTTTTTACTTGTTTCTTTTCTGTTGCTTTTTCAATTTTCTCCCTCTTGTCTCACTCAGTGCCCCAAGGATCTTCGCTCAGCCCGCCAATTTTCAACATCTACATTGCCCCGCTTGCCAAGATCACCAAGCAGCACGAGCTAAACATAGTCTTTTATGCCAATGACACCCCACTGATCCTCTCCCTGTCCGAGGACTCAGCTCAAGCCAAGAGGAATTTCCACAACGGGATAAGAGTAGTCGCTGCCTGGATGGAGGCCAGCTGCCTCGAGCTCAGCTTGGACAAGACAGAGATCCTTGTGATCAGCTCCACCCCTTCTGCCTGAAATGACTCCTGGTGGCCCACCGCTCTGGGTAACATCCACACCCCCACTGACCATGCATGCAACCTGGGCATCATCCTGGACTCCTCTCTATCAGTGACCCACCAAGTCAACACCGTCTCTTCGTCATGCTTCCACACCCTCCGACTCCTGCAGAAGATTTTCAAATGTATTCCCCTCGACACAAGGAAGACAGTCACCCAAGCACTCATCACCAGCAAACTGGTCTACGGCAATGCACACTTTGCCAGCATCACCAAGAAACTTCATTCAAGACCACAAAATGTCCAGAATGCAGCAGCCAGACTCATCCTGGACATCCCCCAACACAGCCGCATCTCCTCCCACCTCAGAGACCTACACTGGCTCCCAGTCAACAAGCGCATCACATACAAACTCCTGATCCACACCTAGAAGGCACTGCACAACATAGGACCGGCATACCTCAAACACGGCCTCACCTTCTACATACCCAACAGACATCTCCGTTCCTCCCAGCTCGCCCTTGCAGCAGTCCCCAAGATCTGGAAAAGTACAACAGGAGGAAGATCCTTCTCCTACTTAGCAGCCCAGATATGGAAAGCACTACTGTAGGAGGCTGGCCTGGTTTGTAGTGGGTACCAAGGGGTACTTACACTCTGCACCAGGTCCTGGTATCCCTTATTAGTGTAGAAGAGGTGTCTAGCAGCTTAGGCTGATAGAAAAGGTAGCTTAGCAGAGCAGCTTAGGCTGAACTAGGAGACGTGTGAAGCTCCTAATGTACCACTGGTGTCATATGCACAATATCATAAGAAAACACAATACACAGATATACTAAAAATAAAGGTACTTTATTTTTAGGACAATATGCCAAAAGTATCTCAGTGAGTACCCTCAGTATGAGGATAGCAAATATACACAAGATATATGTACACAATACAAAAAATATGCAGTAATAGCAATAGAATGCAATGCAAGCAATGTACAGTCACAATAGATTGCAATGAGGGCACATAGGGATAGGGGCAACACAAACCATATACTCTAGAAGTGGAATGCGAACCACGAATGGACCCCAAACCTATGTGACCTTGTAGAGGGTCGCTGGGACTGTAAGAAAACAGTGAGGGTTAGAAAAATAGCCCACCCCAAGACCCTGAAAAGTGGGTGCAAAGTGCACCTAAGTTCCCCAGAGAGCACAGAAGAAGTGATAGGGGAATTCTGCAAGGAAGAACAACACCAGCAATGCAACAACGTTGGATTTCTGGACGAGAGTACGTGTGGAACAAGGGGACCAAGTCCAAAAGTCACAATCAAGTCGGGAGTGGGCAGATGCCCAGGAAATGCCAGCTGTGGGTGCAAAGAAGCTGCCACCGGATGGTAGAAGCTGTGGATTCTGCAAGAACGAAGAGGACTAGGAACTTCCCATTTGGAGGATGGATGTCCTACGTCATTAAGAAGCTTGCAGAGGTGTTTCCGTGCAGAAAGACCACAAACAAGCCTTGCTAGCTGCAAGGATAGCGGTTAGGGTTTTTGGATGCTGCTGTGGCCCAGGAGGGACCAGGATGTCGCCAATTGCGTGAGGAGACAGAAGGGGCGCCCAGCAAGACAAAGAGCCCACTCAGAAGCAAGCAGCACCTGCAGAAGTGCTGTAACAGGCACTACAAAGAAGAGTGAACCGGAGCTCACCCGAAGTCACAAAGGAAGGTCCCACGATGCTGGAGGGCAGGTAGAGTGTCGGGGACCCAGGCTTGGCTGTGCACAAAGGAAATCCTGGAAGACTGCACAGGAGCCGGAGCAGCTGCAAATCACGCGGTACCCAGCAATGCAGTCTAGCGTGGGGAGGCAAGGACTTACCTCCACCAAACTTGGACTGAAGAGTCACCGGACTGTGGGAGTCACTTGGACAGAGTTGTTGAGTTCCAAGGACCACGCTCGTCGTGCTGAGAGGGGACGCAGAGGACCGGTGATGCAGTCTTTTGGTGCCTGCGGTTGCAGGGGAAAGATTCCGTCGACCCACGGGAGATTTCTTCGGAGCTTCTAGTGCAGAGAGTAGGCAGACTACCCCCACAGCATGCACCACCAGGAAAACAGTCGAGAAGGCGGCCGGATCAGCGTTACAAGGTCGCAGTAGTCGTCTTTGCTACTTTGTTGCAGTTTTGCAGGCTTCCAGAGCAGTCAGCGGTCGATTCCTTGGCAGAAGGAGAAGAGAGAGATGCAGAGGAACTCTGATGAGCTCTTGCATTCGTTATCTAAAGAATTCCCCAAAGCAGAGACCCTAAATAGCCAGAAAAAGAGGTTTGGCTACTTAGGAGAGAGGATAGGCTAGCAACACCGGTAGGAGCCTATCAGAAGGAGTCTCTGACGTCACCTGCTGGCACTGGCCACTCAGAGCAGTCCAGTGTGCCAGCAGCACATCTGTTTCCAAGACGGCAGAGGTCTGGAGCACACTGGAGGAGCTCCGGGCACCTCCCAGGGGAGGTGCAGGTCAGGGGAGTGGTCACTCCCCTTTCCTTTGTCCAGTTTCGTGCCAGAGCAGGGCTGGGGGATCCCTGAACCGGTGCAGACTGGCTTATGCAGAGATGGGCACCCTTTGTGCCCATCAAAGCATTTCCAGAGGCTGGGGAGTGTCAAAGCCCAGCTCACCTGAGTCCTTGTTCAGTTCTGATGGAGGTTGAAGACAATCCGACCCCACCCTGAAACTGCTTATTCCAGCACACTAGTTTTTTAAACAGTGCACTAAGAACAGAAGCTCAAGGGAAGGGGGGAAGTGGATAAAATAAAATAAAGTGACAACACCGTTCTTGCGTTTCCACTGTTGAAGTGCTGCACAAATCTGCGGCCCTTTCTGACTTCTGTAGAAACTGGTGCCTAATGAAACATAAACAAAGAACAGATAAGTACAACCTATTCCTAACTGGGTTCCTGACTATCCCTTTATTTATTAGAAATTCTCTTCTAAAAGTACCTCTTTGATCCTGGTCTCTAGTTTCCAGGTTTGGAATGTGTTACTGCTCTGGGATGTGCTTTCTATTACTCTAAAGCTTCTAAAACATTAAACAAATACCGTTATCAGAATTACCAATATCAAACATTCATCTTAATATAACTAAAGCCTAAATTCCCAATAGCAGACTCACTTTTCCCATATTTCCAGAATCTTTTATAAAACAAAATACTGTACTTTTACATCAAAATACAGCATGTAATTTGTGCAAGTCCTTGATTTACTGTTTGACTTGTTGTTAATGGTTTCCACTGTTCGATTCTTAAAAGTTAAAAAAAAAAAAAAATGTTTGCTTCACAAAGTTCCGCAAAGTATTCTTGTAACAAAGAGTTTGAATCACAATGTTCGTGGAAGGTATCTTGTTTCAAATTGTCTATACACGAATCCAGAAATTGTTGTCAAAGTTCTTTCAGGTAATAAAAGTTTTGCACTTACTTGTTGCTGGCAAGAGATACTGATCAGTCTAACCTTGTCTTCTTTCTCTTTTGCAGGTTGCTTGTAGGAGAGAGGCTGAGGCAAGGAGGAACCGGAAACCGGAAGAAGGAAGAGCCAGCAGCTGCGCCCATTGAAGCCAATGAAAGTCTGTAGAGAGCAGGAGTGCCAGCGCCGAGGGATCTGTTCTCAGGTAAGCGGGAGGTAGACGAGCACAAGCACTGGGTGAGGCTCGGGGCTGTCTTTTATAGACAGGGCTGGGTGTGGTCCTCACATGCTGCACATGTTCTTGAAAGGTGTGCAGAGCTGGGTGTGGTTTGAAGAGCTGGGTGTGGTCCTCACATGCTGCACATGTTCTTGAAAGGTGTGCAGAGTTTCAGTTATTATGCAAATGAGTTGAATTAACACATGGCCTAGAGAGGAGTGTTTTAAAGAAGCCTTGGTAAAAGCAAGGCCCAATGTGTAAACAAAACAGCACATTAAACAACATACACAGAAGCCTAGGGGGGGGAAGGTGAGATAACAAGAAAGACTTTCAATAGTAAGTTTAAAAGGGAGCTATTACAGAACCCACTAATGCAGTGAGAGGGGACATGCTCTTTGCTGTGCACAAACCCTAACAGTTGCCCCCCTCAAAGGCCCTCCTACAGGACGGGGTTTTCCTGGATTTTTTAAATAAAACCGTCTAATCAGCTGTGGGGCATGTACATATGATGCTGGTTCCCATGAATTCTCAGATTCATCATATCCTTTCCATTCTACTAAATAAAACAGACGTCCACTAATTCTTTTTGAGTCTTTTATGCTTTTCACTTCATATTCTAGATTTCCCTTAATTGGTATGGGTGGAGGTGGTGGTTCAGGTCGGGTTTTTGGATTGTACGGCTTAAGCAAGGACACATGGAATGTAGTATGTACTGGATATTCTTTTGGTAAATCTAATTTTACTGTTACCGGGTTTACTATGGCAGTTATACTAAAGGGTCCAATGAAACGTGGTTGCAGCTTTCGGGATCCCTCTATGTTTAGGTTCTTTGTGGAGAGCCATACCTTGTCACCGATTTTATACATTGGGGCCTCAGATCTGTGTTTGTCTGCTTGTCTTTTCATGCTTTCCTTGTACTTTAATAAATGTTTCCTGGCTTTGTCTTGTATATCACCTAACCTCGTTAGTCTATCCGTTACTGTAGGTAACAGAGAATCTTCTAACAAAATGGGTATAGCTCTTGGATGATACCCCTGCAAGAAATAGAATGGTGAGCAAAGTAGAGCTGAATGCTCAGTATTATTATAAACAAACTCCGCTACAGGGAGAGCTTCCAACCATTCACTAGAATAATCAGCCAATAAATAACGTAGCGTTTGAAGTAAGGTTTGGTTCAGTCGTTCAGTCTGTCCATCTGTCTCTGGGTGGAAAGCAGTGGATAATGCCACATCTATTTTCAGTTTTTTCCATAATTTTTTCCAAAATTTAGAGTTGAACTGGCTCCCTCGGTCTGACACCACTTTGCTTGGCAAACCATGTAAACGCACAATTTCCCTTATAAAAATATCGGCAAATTCTGTCGTCGTGGGTAATTTCCGTAATGGTACAAAATGTGCCATTTTAGATAAAAAATCCACTATAACCAACACTGTTGTGAAAGATTTTACAGGTGGTAAACCTACAATAAAGTCTATGCTCACAGTGTGCCAAGGTTGTTTGGGTGTTGGCATTGGTATTAACAAGCCGTCAGGGGCCTTATGAGAAGATTTATGTCTTGCACAAATTGGACAGGTAGTGACAAATGCTTAATGTCCTTTCTTATAGTGTCCCACCAAAAGTGTTTTTGCACATTTTCCAGGGTTTTTACCCAACCAGGATGACCTGCCAACGGTGAGGCGTGATGCCAAATTATCACCTGTTTTTGTAATTCAGAGGTGGGCACTAACAGCATGTTGTCGTGATACAATAAACCTCGTTGTATTGTGTTATGGGAATCCTTTAACCAATCCTGAGGTGCTATTTGCATGTGTGCATTATATAGATCTGTGATGAAATAATTCTGTTGTACTGGTGCCAAAAACTTTTGGGGAGGAATAATGGGTTCTCCTATTTTATCTTGTTTCATGTCTGAGGTATGTCCGTATCTAGATAACACATCAGATTGAATTTGTTGTGCACCTGGTCTATAGGTTATTACAAAGTCAAATGTGCTAAAAAAATTTAACCAGCGCATCTGACGTGGTGTTAGTGCTTTAAGTGATCCAAAAAACTGTAGGTTCCTATGGTCAGAAAAGATTGTAACTGGGTACTTGGCTCCCATTAAATGGTGCCTCCATTCTGAAAAGGCTACTTTGATAGCTAGTAGTTCCCTTTCAGCCACAGTGTAATTTTGTTCAGCTGGTAATAACTTTTTGGAATAGAAGGCTATAGGATGTAACTGGCCATCTACTGCATCTCGTTGAGAGAGAACTCCTCCTAAAGCTACTTGTGAAGCATCCGCTTCAACAAAAAAGGGCAAGTCAGGATCAGGATGTTTCAGAATTGGGGCTGAAGTGAACTTTTGTTTTAGGAGTTGAAAGGCGTGTGCCGCCTCATCAGTCCAAAGAAATCGTTGCCCTTTCCGCAACTAGGTAGTTATTGGGGCCGCAATGTCTGCAAAATGTGCAATAAACCTCCTATAAAAATTGGCGAAACCCAGAAATTTCTGAATATCTTTTACAGAGGATGGTTCTGGCCAATCAGCAATAGCACTGATTTTCTTTACATCCATAGTTATTCCTTGAGGTGACAGGCAGTATCCCAAAAAGTCCACCTTGCTGACATTAAAAGTACACTTTTCTAACTTAGCAAAAAGATGATTTTCTTTTAACTTTGATAATACTGCACGAACATGTTGGGTATGTTCTTCTGAGTTCTTAGAGTAAATGAGGATGTCGTCTATGTATACTATGACACAAACGTCCAGGAATTCGTGTAGGACCTCATTTATAAAGAACTGGAAGGCCGCAGGGGCATTACATAACCCAAAGGGCATTACTGTGTACTCAAATAAACCAAACTTTGTCTTAAAAGCTGTCTTCCACTCATCCCCCTCTTTTACTCGGACCAGATGGTAAGCTCCCCGCAGATCTAGTTTAGTGTATACAGTAGAATGTCTTAATTGATCCAACAACACAGGTATTAGAGGAAGAGGATATTTATTCTTTATTGTAGCCTTATTTAGTCCTCTATAATCGATACACGCGCGCAGGGATTTATCCAGCTTCGGGATAAAAAAGAGTGGAGATGACACCGGAGATGTGGAATGACGGATGAACCCAGACTGTAGTAGGTCATCTAGGTAGGTTCTTAAGTATTTGGTTTCTTCGTCAGTCAAAGCATATACTCTGTTATTAGGTAAAGGGGCCCCTGGGATAAGATCTATACGACAGTCATAAGAGCGATGAGGGGGCAGCACACTAGCCTTTACTGGATCAAAGACGTCTTTAAAGTCAGAATATTCAGGAGGGAGACTTGGTTCATCTTGTGTAACACTAGCACAGTGTAATACTGTGCTCTGTTCTGTACCTGCTTCTTGATAGCAATTGGTTCTACAGAAAGAGGAATCCAAAGTAACAGTTCTATTCACCCAATCAATTTTTGGGTTATGAGTTGTTAACCAGGGTACCCCGAGAATCAAACCAAAATTAGGAGAATCTATCAGATCAAAGCTAATCACCTCTGTGTGCCCGTTCTGACAGACCATAACAAGTGGACTTGTTTGTTTTGTGATTAATCCAGAGGTCAATTCTGACCCATCCACTGCACATACTGCTTCTGGACAAGGCTTTAGGCACATAGGAAGTCCTAAGTTTTCAGCTAACTTATTATCCACAAAATTTCCTGTTGCGCCTGAGTCCAGTAGGACAGGGAGAGAATGCCTCACTTGGGTAGTAACAATTAAAACGACCTGAATTATGAAATGTCTAGGTATGTGCGGTACCATGAAGGCTGCAGCATTAGAGGTTTGATTAAGATGTTTTCTCGAACAAGTAACCTCTCCCCTTGTAGAGCTTAATCGTTTCCCGATTCAGTTGAGGAGGTGGAGGAAACAGCACCCTTTCGTGGATTTTTAGGCTTTACTGGACATTCTCTGGCAAAGTGACCTGCCCTTCCACAATATAAACATAATTGAAGTTTTCTCCTTCTTTCTTTTTCCTCTGAAGTGAGTGGACCTCTGAGTGTCCCTATTTGCATAGGCTCAGGTTCAGGGAGTTTATTATCTGGGTCTTTCTTCTCGTGTCTAATAAAAGTTAACCGTGATTCCAGTTTGTATTTATCTCCCTTTCTTTCTCCTAGTCTATGTTCTAATTTCACAACTAAATCTACAAAGTCCGAATAGTCTTCTGGCAAATCAACGATATGAGCCAGCGCGTCTTTTAACTCGTCTCTCAAACCTTTATAAAAAAGGGAGACACGCTTTTCTTCTGGCCACTGTGTCTCGGTGAGTAAACGATTAAAACTAGTGAGATAGGTCAATAAATCCTTGTTACCTTGTTTAAGATTTAAAAGCTCATTATCACTTGCCTGCATGAAAGTGTGTTTTGCAAAAAGGCTGGTCATGGTACGTTTAAATTGATTCCAATTATGGAGGATGGGATCATCTCTCTCCACGAAAGGAATTGACCAATTGGCTGCTGTGCCACCCAAATAAGACAAGACGAATGCCACTTTCGTAGCATCAGTAGGGAACTGTTGTGGCTTACAAACGAAGTGTAATTGACATTGATTGATAAAAACATGGAATTTGTTACTATCTCCATGAAAACGTTCAGGTGCTGCTAAGGGCACAGCATTAGGAACATTAACAGTGACCTCAACTGGGGGAGGCAAAGTTGTATGTTTTGATGGCGCCCCTGTCTCTGAGGAGGTTTTAAACAAAGGCGTAAAAGCTGTGTTCCACTGAGATCCCCTAAATTTATACCTGCTTAAATCCTGTTTTAAAGAGTTATTCTCCATCTTTAATCTCTCTATTTCCTCTTGCATATGTTGCAAGATGCCAGACACTGATTCATTATGAACCAAGTCCTCATTTAGGGCCTGCGCCATATCCGTGACGTTAATGCCCTCTATTTCTTCCCCAGTATTCATCGTCCACCAGAACTGAATTTTATTTTATTTTTAAAGGCTTGTGCTTCTGTCAAAGCCCAGCTCACCTGAGTCCTTGTTCAGTTCTGATGGAGGTTGAAGACAATCCGACCCCACCCTGAAACTGCTTATTCCAGCACACTAGTTTTTTAAACAGTGCACTAAGAACAGAAGCTCAAGGGAAGGGGGGAAGTGGATAAAATAAAATAAAGAGACAACACCGTTCTTGCGTTTCCACTGTTGAAGTGCTGCACAAATCTGCGGCCCTTTCTGACTTCTGTAGAAACTGGTGCCTAATGAAACATAAACAAAGAACAGATAAGTACAACCTATTCCTAACTGGGTTCCTGACTATCCCTTTATTTATTAGAAATTCTCTTCTAAAAGTACCTCTTGGATCCTGGTCTCTAGTTTCCAGGTTTGGAATGTGTTACTGCTCTGGGATGTGCTTTCTATTACTCTAAAGCTTCTAAAACATTAAACAAATACCGTTATCAGAATTACCAATATCAAACATTCATCTCAATATAACTAAAGCCTAAATTCCCAATAGCAGACTCACTTTTCCCATATTTCCAGAATCTTTTATAAAACAAAATACTGTACTTTTACATCAAAATACAGCATGTAATTTGTGCAAGTCCTTGATTTACTGTTTGACTTGTTGTTAATGGTTTCCACTGTTCGATTCTTAAAAGTTCCCAAAAAAAAAAATGTTTGCTTCACAAAGTTCCGCAAAGTATTCTTGTAACAAAGAGTTTGAATCACAATGTTCGTGGAAGGTATCTTGTTTCAAATTGTCTATACACGAATCCAGAAATTGTTGTCAAAGTTCTTTCAGGTAATAAAAGTTTTGCACTTACTTGTTGCTGGCAAGAGATACTGATCAGTCTAACCTTGTCTTCTTTCTCTTTTGCAGGTTGCTTGTAGGAGAGAGGCTGAGGCAAGGAGGAACCGGAAACCGGAAGAAGGAAGAGCCAGCAGCTGCGCCCATTAAGGCCAATGAAAGTCTGTAGAGAGCAGGAGTGCCAGCGCCGAGGGATCTGTTCTCAGGTAAGCGGGAGGTAGACGAGCACAAGCACTGGGTGAGGCTCGGGGCTGTCTTTTATAGACAGGGCTGGGTGTGGTCCTCACATGCTGCACATGTTCTTGAAAGGTGTGCAGAGCTGGGTGTGGTTTGAAGAGCTGGGTGTGGTCCTCACATGCTGCACATGTTCTTGAAAGGTGTGCAGAGTTTCAGTTATTATGCAAATGAGTTGAATTAACACATGGCCTAGAGAGGAGTGTTTTAAAGAAGCCTTGGTAAAAGCAAGGCCCAATGTGTAAACAAAACAGCACATTAAACAACATACACAGAAGCCTGAGGCGGGGAAGGTGAGATAACAAGAAAGACTTTCAATAGTAAGTTTAAAAGGGAGCTATTACAGAACCCACTAATGCAGTGAGAGGGGACATGCTCTTTGCTGTGCACAAACCCTAACAGGGAGGCTACTCCTCCCCAGCCCTGACACCTTTTTCCAAAGGGAGAGGGTGTAACACCCTCTCTCTGAGGAAGTCCTTTGTTCTGCCTTCCTGGGCCAAACCTGGCTGGACCCCAGGAGGGCAGAAACCTGTCTGAGGGGTTGGCAGCAGCAGCAGCTGCAGTGAAACCCCGGGAAAGGTAGTTTGGCAGTACCCAGGTCTGTGCTAGAGACTCGGGGATCATGGAATTGTCTCCCCAATGCCAGAATGGCATTGGGGTGACAATTCCATGATCTTAGACATGTTACATGGCCATGTTCAGAGTTGCCATTGTGACGCTATACATATGTCGTGACATATGTACAGTGCACATGTGTAATGGTGTCCCCGCACTCACAAAGTCCGGGGAATTTGCCCTGAACAATGTGGGAGCACCTTGGCTAGTGCCAGGGTGCCCTCACACTAAGTAACTTAGCACCCAACCTTTATCAGGTAAAGGTTAGACATATAGGTGACTTATAAGCTACTTAAGTGCAGTGGTAAATGGCTGTGAAATAACGTGGATGTTATTTCACTCAGGCTGCAGTGGCAGGCCTGTGTAAGAATTGTCAGAGCTCCCTATGGGTGGCAAAAGAAATGCTGCAGCCCAAAGGGATCTCCTGGAACCACAATACCGGAACCTCAATACCCTGGGTACCCCAGTACCATATACTAGGGAATTATAAGGGTGTTCCAGTATGCCAATGTAAGTTGGTGAAATTGGTCACTAGCCTGTTAGTGACAATTTGGAAAGAAATGAGAGAGCATAACCACTGAGGTTCTGGTTAGCAGAGCCTCAGTGAGACAGTTAGTCATAACACAGGTAACACCTACAGGGCACACTTGTGAGCACTGGGGCCCTGGCTGGCAGGGTCCCAGTGACACATACAACTAAAACAACATATATACAGTGAATTATGGGGGTAACATGCCAGGAAAGATGGTACTTTCCTACACAACGCCCCCACCCCAAACGAAGGACAATAAGACTAGCCATTACCTGATGAGTCTTCATTGTCTAAGTGGAAATATCTGGAGAGTCCATCTGCATTGGAGTGGGTACTCCCAGGTCTATGTTCCACTGTATAGTCCATTCCCTGTAGGGATATGGACCACCTCAACAATTTAGGGTTTTCACCTTTCATTTGTTTTAGCCAAAGTAGAGGTTTGTGGTCTGTCTGAACAATGAAGTGAGTGCCAAACAGGTATGGCCTCAACTTCTTCAGTGCCCAGACCACAGCAAAGGCCTCCCTCTCTATGGCAGACCAACGCTTTTCTCTAGGGGTCAACCTCCTGCTGATAAAAGCAACAGGTTCATCCTGGCCCTCAGAATTAAGTTGTGATAAGACTGCCCCTACCCCTAATTCAGATGCATCAGTTTGGACAATGAATTGTTTGGTGTAACAGGGGCTTTTCAGGACAGGTGCAGAACACATGGCCTGCTTCAGCTCCTCAAAAGCTTTCTGACAGTTAGCTGTCCACAATACCTTTTTAGGCATTTTCTTTGAAGTGAGGTCATTAAGAGGGGCTGCTATGGAGCCATATTTCTTCATGAATGTCCTGTAGTACCCAGTGAGGCCTAAGAAGGCTCTCACCTGAGTCTGAGTTGTAGGGGGAACGCAATCTATGATAGTTTGGATTTTCCCCTGAAGTGGTGCAATCTGTTCTCCACTTACCAGGTGTCCCAGATAAACCACTTTCCCGTGCCCTATCTGGCACTTTGAAGCCTTGATAGTGAGGCCTGCCTTTTGCAGGGCCTCCAAATATTTTCAAAGGTGGACCAGGTGATCATCCCAGGTGGAGCTAAAGACAGCTATATCATCTAGACATGCTGCACTAAAAGCCTCCAATCCTTGCAGGACTGTATTCACCAACCTCTGAGAAGTGGCAGGTGCATTTTTCAACCCAAAAGGCATTATGTGAATTGGTAATGCCCTCCAATGGTTGAAAATGCAGTTTTTGCTTCAGCATCCTCTGATAACCTGATCTGCCAATACCCTGCAGTCAAATCAAAGGTGCTTAGATACTTGGCAGATGCCAATGTATCTATTAGATCATCTGCCCTGGGTATAGGGTGAGCATCAGTTTTAGTTACCTGGTTGAGACCTCTGTAATATACACAAAATCTCATTTCCTTCTTTCCATCTTTGGAATGAGGTTTTGGTACAAGCACCACAGGAGAGGCCCATGGACTTTCAGAGTGCTCAACCACTCCCAGTTCAAGCATTTTCTGAACCTCTTGTTATATGCAGTCCCTGACACGGTCAGGCTGCCTATAGATCTTACTTTTGACAGGCAAGCTGTCTCCCGTATCTATAGTGTGCTCACACCAAGAAGTGGTGCCTGGCACAGTAGAAAAGAGTTCAGAAAACTGACCCAGGAGATTTATGCAGTGGTCTTTCTGCTCAGCAGTAAGACAATCTGCCAGACCTACACCTTCCAGTAAAGCATCTTGTTCTGTGGAAGAGAAGAGATCAGGGAGAGGGTAACTCTCTTCTTCCTGTCCTTCATCTGTTGCCATGAGCAGGGTGAGATCAGCCCTGTCATAGTAGGGTTTCAGGCGATTGACATGGAGCACCCTAAGGGGACTCCTGGCAGTGCCCAAGTCAACCAAGTAGGTGATTTCTCCCTTTTTCTCAACAATATTGTGGGGTCCACTCCATTTGTCTTGGAGTGCTCTTGTGGCCACAGGCTCCAAGACCCACACTTTCTGCCCTTGTTGGTACTGAATCAGGACAGCCTTCTGGTCATGCCATTGCTTTTGGAGCTCTTGGCTGGCCTGAAGGTTTTTACTGGCCTTTTTCATGTACTCAGCCATCCTAGATCTTAGGCCAAGTACATAGTCCACTATGTCTTGCTTAGGAGCTTTTAAAGGTTGTTCCCAACCCTCCTTCACAAGTGTTAGAGGACCTCTTACAGGGTGTCCAAATAGGAGTTCAAAGGGGCTGAAGCCCACTCCTTTTTGGGGTACCTCCCTGTAAGCAAAAAGGAGGCAAGGTAATAGGACATCCCATCTCCTCCAGAGTTTTTCAGGGAGTCCCATTATCATTCCTTTGAGAGTTTTATTAAACCTCTCAACCAGTCCATTTGTTTGTGGATGATAGGGTGTGGTGAACTTGTATGTCACACCACATTCCTTCCACATCGCCTTTAAGTAAGCAGACATGAAATTGCTTCCCCTGTCTGATACCACCTCTTTTGGGAAGCCCACCCTGGAAAAGATTCCCAGGAGGGCCTTTGCCACTGCAGGAGCTGTAGTGGTCCTTAGAGGGATTGTTTCAGGATATCTGGTGGCATGGTCCACTACCACCAAGATAAACCTATTGCCTGAAGCAGTAGGAGGGTCAAGGGGGCCAACTATGTCAACCCCTACCCTTTCAAAGGGGACCCCCAACAACAGGTAGTGGAATAAGGGGAGCCTTTGGAGTGCCACCTGTTTTGCCACTGGCTTGACAGGTTTCACAGGACTTACAAAATTCCTTTGTGTCCTCTGACATGCTAGGCCAATGAAACAAGGGGACAAGCCTGTCCCAAGTTTTAATTTGCCCTAAATGTCCAGCCAAGGGAATGTCGTGGGCTAGAGTTAGGAGGAACTCTCTGTATTGCTGAGGAATCACCAATCTCCTGGCTGCTCCAGGTTTTGGATCCCTTGCTTCAGTATACAAGAGGTTGTTCTCCCAGTAAACTCTGTGAGAGTCACGGACATCCCCATTTTGCTGTTTGACAGCTTGCTGTCTTAGACCCTCTAGTGTGGGACAGGTCTGCTGTGCCACACTCAGCTCCTCCCTGGCAGGCCCCTCTTCACCCAAAAACTCAGCAGTGTCTGCTTCCAGCTCCTCTGGTGTAGGTTCTGCACAGAGTGGAAACTCTTCTTCCTCAGAAGTAGAATCCACTGTAGAGGGAGGGATAGTAGGTAGTGTTTTACCTTTACTAACCCTAGCTTTAGGGAGCACTTGGTCCATTTTTCCAGGATCCAAGTCACCCTGTCCTTTTTGCTTTTTGGCCTGAGCCCTTGTCAAAGCAAAAATATGCCCAGGAATGCCCAGCATTGCTGCATGAGCCTCCAACTCCACTTCTGCCCAAGCTGATGTCTCTAAATCGTTCCCTAGTAGACAGTCTACAGGTAAATCTGAGGCAACCACAACTTTCTTTGGACCAGTAACCCCCCCCCAGTTGAGATTCACAACAGCCATGGGGTGGCTAAGAGTGTTGTTATGAGCATCAGTCACTTGGTACTGGTGACCAAGTAGGTGTTGTTCAGGGTGGACCAGTTTCTCTATTACCATGGTAACACTGGCACCTGTGTCCCTGTAGGCCTGAACCTCAACACCATTTATTAGGGGAAGTTGCTTGTACTTATCCATATTAAGGGGACAAGCAACCAAGGTGGCCAAGTCAATGGCACCTTCAGAGACTAACACAGCCTCTGTGGTCTCTCTAACAAGATCAACCCCAACTAAATTACCAAAAGTGAGCCCAGCTACTCCCTTGGATTGGCTATTAGTAGGTTTGCTCCCACCACCACTGCTATTACTTGGGGCACTAGGTGTAGCAGCAGGGGTTGTAGTGGTAGGAGGCTTGGTGCTTTTCTTTGGACAACTGGGATCAGTTGTCCAATGGCCTTTTACTTTACATAAATAGCACCATGGTTTCTTTACTTGATTTGAAGAGGATGTGGGACCACCACCCCCACCAGAGTGTTTTTGTGGGCCTGATGAAGACTCATTTTTAGATTTGTCCCCACCCTTGTCAGAAGACTTACCATCCTTCTTCTTGCCATCATTTGTCACCCTCTGTATGAACTTTTCTGTTCACCCTTGTTCGGACCCATTTGTCTGCCTTCTTTCCCAAATCTTGGGGAGAGGTCAGATCAGAGTCCACTAGGTACTGGTGCAATAAATCAGACACACAATTATTAAGAATATGCTCTCTCAGGATTAGGTTATACAGGCTTTCATAGTCAGAAACTTTACTGCCATGTAACCACCCCTCCAAGGCCTCCACTGAATGGTCAACAAAGTCTACCCAGTCTTGTAAAGGCTCCTTTTTGGTTTCTCTGAACTTGATCCTGTACTGTTCAGTGGTTAAGCCATAACCATATAGGAGTGCATTCTTGAGAACTGTAAAATCATTGGCATCACTTTCCTTAACAGTAAGGAGCCTATCCCTACCCTTTCCACTGAAAGATAGCCATAGGATAGCAGCCCACTGCCTTTGAGGGACCCCCTGTACATTACAGGCCCTCTCATGTACAGCAAACCACTTGTTAATGTTATCCCCCTCCTTGTAAGGGGGAACTATCTTATGCAGATTCCTAGAATCATGTTCTTTTACAGGATTACTATCTGTAATACTGCTGCTGCAACCATAGGGTCCAAACCCCAACCTCTGTTTTTCTTTTTCTAATTCAAATGCTTGCCTATCTAAATCCAGCTGTTGCTTCTTGAGCTTCAGCCTGGATTCTTCAACTCTCAATCTATTGAGTTCCCTTTCTAACACTCTGGGGGTGATTCCGACCCTGGTGGTCGTTGACCGCCAGGGCCGGGGACCGCGGGAGAACCGCCAACAGGCTGGCGGTGCTCCCTTGGGCATTCTGACCGCGGCGGTACAGCCGCGGTCAGAAACGGAAAACCGGCGGAGTACCGCCGGTTTTCCGCTGCCCAGGGGAATCCTCCATGGCGGCGCAGCTTGCTGCGCCGCCATGGGGATTCAGACCCCCATACCGCCATCCTGTTCCTGGTGGTTTTGGCCGCCAGGAACAGGATGGCGGTATGGGGTGTCGTGGGGCACCTGGGGGCCACTGCAGGGCCCATGCCAATGGCATGGGCACTGCAGGGGCCCCCATAACAGGGCCCCACTGAGAATTTCAGTGTCTGCATAGCAGACACTGAAATTTGCGGCGGGTGCAACTGCACCCGTCGCACCCTTTCCACTCCGCCGGCTCTCGTGGAAAGGGGTTTCCCGCTGGGCGGGCGGGCGGGCGGGCGGCCTTCTGGCGGTCGCCCGCCCGCCCAGCGGGAAACACAGAATACCGCGGCGGTCTTCTGACCGCGCAGCGGTATTCTGGCGGCTCCGCCAGCACCGCGGTTACCGCGGCCGGCGGGAGTCAGAATGACCCCCTCTGTCTTCAGGGAGGGTGGGTTGGGCATGCCTTGACACAGAAGAATGGTGTGAATGAACAGAGGGAGACCTGTCCCTAACAGATGGCACTCTAACAACCTGGCCTAAAGGAGTAACCTCTATACTATGATGAGAACTCACATCAGTACCAGCCCTGCTAGGTGGCCTGCTAAGGGGCAGGTTGGGAAGGTTCCCTTCTAACCCTTTTACTGGGGCTACCCCAGAATCAGAGTGTGAACCATCAGCCAATCTCTCACCAGAGGTGCCAACTAAGGTCTTATCCTGTTCAATGAGCTTATTAACTAACAGTTCTCTTGAGGGATTCTTCCCCACCCTTAAACCTCTTTCAATGCAGAGACTCCTTGCTCCTTTCCAGCTAAGGTGGTCATAAGCAATTCTGGACAGATCCAGAGTTTGACCTCTACCAGACATGACAGAAAAGGTCTAAGGGACAGAAAAACAAAGAAAAAGTTTCATAACTTTTTAAAGAACAGGACAATTTTTTTTTTCAACTTTTAAGAACTTTTTGAAAGTTTTAGAGGTACTTTTCAGCACTGAGTAATAGAGTAAGAGAAGAAAAGCAAAACTTTTTGGTTAGGTGTACATACACTGAACTTGTTTTGTATATTTTTCTCTTATGAAAAGTACAAAATGACAAAGTGGTAAGTAGTTGCAAGTACTTATCCCACCGCTGCACACCCAATGTAGGAGGCTGGCCTGGTTTGTAGTGAGTACCAAGGGGTACTTACACTCTGCATAAGGTCCAGGTATTGTAATGAATCCTAGTTTGTTTTAACAGGATAACAGGAGTTAGCTTATCCGTAGGCTTGTAAGCTCGTGCCCCTGTCACCCAGTGACTTTTAACCTACTTAGCTTGCTCTGTCTTAGTCCATTTAATTATTTATTTCCTTTAAGATGGCGGCCTTGTTTATAGTTAGGCCACTTGTTATGGGTTTTATTATCAGTGTCACTGCGCCAAGGCGTCAAGATCAAGCACGAAAGACAAACATACAATAGGTATTCACACTTAGGGATTTTACCTCTCCATACTTTCGAGGTATTGTTGATATTATTTGCCGTCCCAAGCATGCCTGTTATCTATTGTTATGAATAACACTTATGTCAGGGGATCTTGTAGATCTGTATAAATACAACACACTTTTAGACAGATAATCAGAGGGATTCCGACCAGAGGGCATCGCCACCATCGCTGATACCGATGCTGCAGTCATCTTGACGCTGACCCAGTCTTCGTGTCCCTGCGGAGTCTGAGATAGAGACCTCATTCCAAGGTAACGAGGGTTGAGGGCTCCTCTCATGGACACAGCTTTGGCAGATTAGGTTTAACGAACCCAGCTCTCCTTTTAGGTAGAATGTTAGACCTATTCTCCTTAGGGTATTAGGGCTTATTCCATCTTATACATATACATATATTTTTCTCATATATTGCATAATGGTGGGGGTCTTTATAACAATGACTCTCTTCTTCACAATAATATTGCTTGGTATATTCATTATCCTAATCATTGCAGTTCATGCAACTTATCACAAATTGCAGTTATGTTGAATAAAAACTATTATAACTTTACTGCATCTGTGTTATTGCCTTTGTTTGTATGAGACATAATAAATCTGTGAGAAAAGGGTAATTTCCGTTTAACCACGACAACCCTAAGAGATCTTACTTTGAGTCCATGCGTAAGCGACTGCTACAAATCACCTTTTACTATTGTGTTTCTGGTGAGGTACTGCTAGTAAGCCGGTAAGGTTTGGACAACAGTTACAACTAGTTGTAGGAAGAAACTTAGTCACCTACAAACGAAAGTACTGTCATCCTGAAACCAGCAGTCTTGCTCAGAGCAAGAGTCCAAACTACGACAGTATCCCTTATTAGTGTAGAAGAGGTGTCTAGCAGCTTTGGCTGATAGAAAAGGGTAGCTTAGCAGAGCAGCTTAGGCTGAACTAGGAGACATGCAAAGCTCCCACTATTTCACTAGTGTCATATGCACAATATCATAAGAAAACACAATACACAGATATACTAAAAATAAAGGTACTTTATTTTTATGACAATATGCCAAAAGTATCTCAGTGAGTACCCTCAGTATGAGGATAGCAAATATACACAAGATATATGTACACAATACCAAAAATATGCAGTAATAGCAATAGAAAGCAATGCAAGCAATGTACAGTCAGAATAGACTGCAATGAGAGCACATAGGTATAGGGGCAACACAAGCCATATACTCTAGAAGTGGAATGCGAACCACGAATGGACTCCAAACCTATGTGAGCTTGTAGAGGGTCGCTGGGACTGTAAGAAAACAGTGAGGGTTAGAAAAATAGCCCACACCAAGACCCTGAAAAGTAGGTGTAAAGTGCACCTAAGTTCCCCAGAGAGCACAGAAGTCGTGATAGGGGAATTCTGCAAGAAAGACCAACACCAGCAATGCAACAACAATGGATTTCCGGACAAGAGTAGCTGTGGAACAAGGGGACCAAGTCCAAGAGTCACGACAAAGTCGAGAGTGGGCAGATGCCCAGGAAATGCCAACTGAGGATGCAAAGAAACTGCCACCGGATAGTAGAAGCTGTGGTTTCTGCAAGAACTAAGAGGACTAGGAACTTCCCCTTTGGAGGATGGATGTCCCACGTTGTGAAGAAGCTTGCAGAGGTGTTCCCACGTAGAAAGACCACAAACAAGCCTTGCTAGCTGCAAGGGTCGCGGTTAGGGTTTTTGGATGCTGCTGTGGCCCAGGAGGGACCAGAATGTCGCCAATTGCGTGAGGAGACAGAGGGGGTGCCCAGCAAGACAAGGAGCCCTCACAGAAGCAGGCAGCACCTGCAGAAGTGCTGGAACAGTCACTACAAAGAAGAGTGAACCGAAGCTCACCCGAAGTCACAAAAGGAGATCCCACGACGCCGGAGGCCAACTCAGGAGGTTGTGCACTGCAGGTTAGAGTGTCGGGGACCCAGGCTTGGCTGTGCACAAAGGAAATCCTGGAAGAGTGCACAGGAGCCGGAGCAGCTGCAAATCACGCTGTACCCAGCAATGCAGTCTAACGTGGTGAGGCAAGGACTTACCTCCACCAAACTTGGACTGAAGAGTCACTGGACTGTGGAAGTCACCTGGACAGAGTTGCTGAGTTCCAGGGACCACGCTCGTTGTGCTGAGAGGGGACCCAGAGGACCGGTGATGCAGTCTTTTGTTGCCTGCAGTTGCAGGGGGAAGATTCCGTCGACCCACAGGAGATTTCTTCAGAGCTTCTAGTGCAGAGAGGAGGCAGACTACTCCCACAGCATGCACCACCAGGAAAACAGTCGATAAGGCGGCCGGATCAGCGATACAAGGTTGCAGTAGTCATCTTTGCTACTTTGTTGCGGCTTTGCAGGCGTCCAGAGCAGTCAGCGGTCGATTCCTTGGCAGAAGGTGAAGAGAGAGATGCAGAGGAACTCTGATGAGCTCTTGCATTCGTTATCTGAAGAATTCCCCAAAGCAGAGACCCTAAATAGCCAGAAAAGGAGGATAGGCTAGCAACACAGGCAAGAGCCTATCAGAAGGAGTCTCTGACGTCACCTCCTGGCACTGGCCACTCAGAGCAGTCCAGTGTGCCAGCAGCACCTCTGTTTCCAAGATGGCAGAGGTCTGGAGCACACTGGAGGAGCTCTGGGCACCTCCCAGGGGAGGTGCAGGTCAGGGGAGTGGTCACTCCCCTTTCCTTTGTCCAGTTTCGCGCCAGAGCAGGGCTGGGGGATCCCTGAACCGGTGTAGACTTGCTTATGCAGAGATGGGCAGCATCTGTGCCCATCAAAGCATTTCCAGAGGCTGGGGGAGGCTACTCCTCCCCAGCCCTGACACCTTTTTCCAAAGGGAGAGGGTGTAACACCCTCTCTCTGAGGAAGTCCTTTGTTCTGCCTTCCTAGGCCAGGCCTGGCTGGACCCCGGAGGGCAGAAACCTGTCTGAGGGGTTGGCAGCAGCAGCTGCAGTGAAACCCCGGGAAAGGTAGTTTGGCAGTACCCAGGTCTGTGCTAGAGACTCGGGGGATCATGGAAATGTCTCCCCAATGCCAGAATGGCATTGGGGTGACAATTCCATGATCTTAGACATATTACATGGCCATGTTCAGAGTTACCATTGTGACGCTATACATAGGTAGTGACCTATGTATAGTGCACGCATGTAATGGTGTCCCCGCACTCACAAAGTCCGGGGAATTTGCACTGAACAATGTGGGGACACATTGGCTAGTACAAGGGTGCCCACACACTAAGTAACTTAGTACCCAATCTTTACCAGGTAAAGGTTAGACATATAGGTGACTTATAAGTTACTTAAGTGCAGTGGTAAATGGCTGTGAAATAACATGGATGTTATTTCACTCAGGCTGCAGTGGCAGGCCTGTGTAAGAATTGTCAGAGCTCCCTATGGGTGGCAAAAGAAATGCTGCAGCCCATAGGGATCTCCTGGAACCCCAATACCCTGGGTATCTCAGTACCATATACTAGGGAATTATAAGGGTGTTCCAGTATGCCAATGTGAATTGGTAAAATTGGTCACTAGCCTGTTAGTGACAATTTGGAAAGCAAAGAGAGAGCATAACCACTGAGGTTCTGGTTAGCAGAGCCTCAGTGAGACAGTTAGTCATCACACAGGGAACACATACAGGGCACACTTATGAGCACTGGGGCCCTGGCTGGCAGGGTCCCAGTGACACATACAACTAAAACAACATATATACAGTGAAATATGGGGGTAGATGCCAGGCAAGATGGTACTTTCCTACACCGGGGATCTTTTTTTTTGCGCCAATGTCACGACGTGGCGACCCCGTAGGCAAGGGTCGCTCCCCGGGGGGCGGGTTGGGGGGCAAATTTATTTTAGGCCATTTCTGCCCCCCCTGGGGCCGGCTGAGCTAGAGGCCAAAATCCACAGGTAGGCACTTTGCAAAAAACACCTCTGTTTTCTGTGAAAAAATGTGATGTGTCCAAGTTGTGTTTTGGGCCATTTCCTTTCGTGGGCGCTAGGCCTACCCACACAAGTGAGGTACCATTTTTATCGGGAGACTTGGCGGAACGCTGGGTGGAAGAAAATTTGTGGCTACTCTCAGATTCCAGAACTTTCTGTCACCGAAATGAGAGGAAAAAGTGTTTTTTTTGGTCAAATTTTCAGGTTTGCAAAGGATTCTGGGTAACAGAACCTGGTCAGATACCCATAAGTCACCCCATCTTGGATTCCCCTAGGTGTATAGTTTTAAAAAATGCACTGGTTTGCTAGGTTTCCCCAGGTGCCGGCTGAGCTAGAGGCCAAAATCCACAGGTAGGCATTTTGTGAAAAACACCTCTGTTTTCTGTGAAAAAATTTGATGTGTCCACGTTGTGTTTTGGGCCATTTCCTTTTGTGGGCGCTAGGCCTACCCACACAAGTGAGGTACCATTTTTATCGGGAGACTTGGGGGAATACAGAATAGCAAAACAAGTGTTATTGCCCCTTGTCTTTCTCTACATTTTTTCCTACCAAATGTAAGGCAGTGTGTAAAAAAGACGTCTATTTGAGAAATGCCATGTAATTCACATGCTAGTATGGGCACCCCGGAATTCAGAGATGTGCAAATAACCACTGCTTCTCAACACCTTATCTTGTGGCCATTTTGGAAATACAAAGGTTTTCTTGATACCTATTTTTCACGTTTTATATTTCAGCAAATGAATTGCTGTATACCCGGTATAGAATAAAAACCCATTGCAAGGTGCAGCTCATTTATTGGCTCTGGGTGCCTAGAGTTCTTGATGAACCTACAAGCCCTATATATCCTCGCAACCAGAAGAGTCCAGCTGACGTAACGGTATATTGATTTAAAAAATATGACATCGATGGAAAAAGTTACAGAGTAAAACATGGAGAAAAATGGCTGTTTTTTCACCTCAATTTAAATATTATTTTTTTCCAGCTGTTATTTCCTGTAGGAAACACTTGTAGGATCTACACAAATGACCCCTTGCTGAATTCAGAATTTTGTCTACTTTTCAGAAATGTTTAGCTTTCTGGGATCCAGTATTGGTTTCTCACCCATTTTGGTCACTAACTGGAAGGAGGCTGAAAGCACAAAAAATAGTAAAAATAGGGTATGTCCCAGTAAAATGTTAAAATTGTATTGACAAATTGGGTTTTCCAATTCAAGTCTGCCTGTTCCTGAAAGCTGGGAAGATGGTGATCTTGCCACCACAAACTCTTTGTTGGTGCCATTTTCAGGGAAAAAAACACGAGCTTCCTTCTGCAGCCCTTTTTTCCCATTTTTATGAGAAAAAAAACGTTTCACTGTATTTTGGCTAATTTCTTGGTCTCCTTCAGGGGAAGCCACAAAGTCTTGGTACCTCTAGAATCCCTAGGATGTTGGAAAAAAAGGAAGCAAATTTGGCGTGGGTAGCTTATGTGAACAAAAAGTTATGAGGGCCTAAGCGCGAACTGCCCCAAATAGCCAAAAAAAGGCCCGGCACAGGAGGGGGAAAAGGCCTGGCAGTGAAGGTGTTATCCCATGTGCCGACTGCATAACCCACTGTTTTTATTACAAAAACGTAATAGAACCTGTTTACAAAAGAGACACAATAAAAACATATTTGTTTTAAAAAAAACAAAAAAACAATAGAATATCTCTAGCTAGCAGCAACAAGTGAAGCAGAATCTATAAGATCAGTTCATACACAGAAACAGCTAATTTGCATTGTACAGAAGTTAGCCATTTTGGGCTTAACCCAGTATTAGTGAGTAAAGCAAATAAAGCTAGCGTGCCTTGCATTCAAGTCCAAAATCTAATTATTAGCAGAGGAATTAGAAATTCCAAGTCCATTTTCATTCTGCCCAGTCAGCATGAAGGTGCAAATTATTAACAACAAGATTGCACATTTCCTAAAGTACTAAAATCAAAACTAAAAAGCATACTGCCTGTACTAAAATCCATAAACTAATTGATCATCAAAAGGACACACATTCCCTTAAATTTAAAAACAGAAAAGAATTTAAATTGTTAACTGCAAGATAATCTAGGTAGTGGGCCAGTAGAAGATAGTGTCTCAAGATCGAGTCTTCAATGCAGCAGTTTGGAGCGACCATGCCAATTGTAAATATCTCAAGGGAGCAAATACATTTGGTTCAGCCGTATCAATTTTAAGAATGCATAAGGCCACTACACAATGTTTGACTGCTATATTACGTCATAGTGGAAGAATCCATCTTGCCCTCTGAGATTTGTACTTTTGGCATATGTAGGAAAGTACCATCTTGCCTGCCATGTTACCCCCATTTTTACTTGTATGTATGTTTGTTTTTGCCTGTGTCACTGGGATCCTGCTAGCCAGGACCCCAGTGCTCATAAAGTATGCCCGGTATGTGTTCCCTGTGTGGTGCCTAACTGTATCATTGAGGCTCTGCTAACCAGAACCTCAGTGTTTATGCTTTCTCTGCTTTTAAAATTGTCACTGCAGGCTGGCGACTAGTTTTACCAGTTTTTATTGGCACACTGAAATACCCTTATAATTCCCTAGTATATGGTACCTAGGTACCCAGGTTATTGGGGTTTCAGGAGTTCCCTATGGGCTGCAGCATTTCTTTTGCCACCCATAGGGAGCTCAGACAATTCTTACACAGGACTGCCACTGCAGCCTGAGTGAAATAACGTCCACATTATTTCACAGCCATTTTACACTGCACTTAAGTAACTTATAAGTCACCTATATGTCTAACCTTCACTTAGTGAAGGTTAGGTGCAAAGTTACTTAGTGTGAGGGTACCCTGGCACTAGCCAAGGTGACCCCACATTGTTCAGGGCAAATTCCTCAGACGTTGTGAGTGCGGGGACACCATTACACGCGTGCACTACATATAGGTCAATACCTTTATGGAGCGTCACAATGGAAACTCTGAACATGGCCATGTAACATGTCTAGGATCATGGAATTGTCCCCCCAATACCATTCTGGTATTGGGTGGACAATACCATGCATCCTTGGGGCTCCAGCAGAGAGCCCGGGTACTGCCAAACTAACTCTCTGGGGTTTTCTCTGCAGCTACCGCTGCTGCCAACCCTCAGACAGGTTTCTGCCCCCCGGGACCTGGGCAGCCCAGTCCCAGGAAGGCAGAACAAAGGATTTCCTCTGCGAGAGGGTGTTACACCCTCTCCCTTTGGAAATAGGTGTGAAGGGCCTTGGAGGAGTAGCCTCTCCTGGCCTCTGGAAATGCTTTGAAGGGTACAGATGGTGCCCTCCTTGCATAAGCCAGTCTACACCGGTTCAGGGATCCCCCCAGCCCTGCTCTGGCGCGAAACTGGACAAAGGAAAGGGGAGTGACCACTCCACTGACCAGCACCTCCCAAGGGGAGGTGCCCAGAGCTCCTCTAGTGTGTCCCAGACCTCTGCCATCTTGGATGCAGAGGTGTGAGGGCACAATAGACACCTCTGAGTGGCCAGTGCCAGCAGGTGACGTCAGAGACCCCTCTCGATAGGTGCTTACCTTTCTCTGTAGCCAATCCTCCTCTGAGGGCTATTTAGGGTCTCTCCTGCTGGTTTCTCATCAGATAACGAATGCAAGAGCTCACCAGAGTTCCTCTGCACTTCCCTCTTCGACTTCTGCCAAGGATCGACCGCTGACTGCGCCAGGACACCTGCAAAACTGCAACAAAGTAGCAAGAAGACTACCACCAACATTGTAGCGCCTCTTCCTGCAGGCTTTCCCGACTGTTTCCTGGTGGTGCATGCTCTGAGGGCTGTCTGCCTTCACCCTGCACTGGAACCCAAGAAGAAATCTCCCTTGGGTCGATGGAATCTTCCCCCTGCCAATGCAGGCACCAAACTTCTGCATCACCGGTCCTCTGGGTCCCCTCTAATCTTGATGAGCGTGGTCCCTGGAACACAGGAGCTGGATCCAAGTGTCCCCGACAGTCCAGTGGCCCTTCTGTCCAAATTTGGTGGAGGTAAGTCCTTGCCTCCACACACCAGACAGTAATCCTGTGTACTGCGTGAACTGCAGCTGCTAGGGCTTCTGTGCACTTTTGCAAGACTTCCTTTGTGCACAGCCTAGCCCAGGTCCCCAGCACTCCGTCCTGCATTGCCCAACTTGCTGAGTTGGACTCCGACTTCGTGGGACTCCCTTTTGTTGTACTGAGATGACCGCAGTGCTGAGATCTTCTGAACGCCTATTCAGGTGCTTCTGCGGGTGCTGCCTGCTTCTGCGTGGGCTCTCTGTGTTGCTGTGCCCCCCCCCTCTGTTGCCTCCTCCAAGGGGCGACCTCTTGGTCCTTCCTGGGCCCTGACAGGACCCAAAATCTTCAACCGCGACTCTTGCAGCTAGCAAGGCTTGTTTGCAGTCTTTCTGTATGGAAACAACTCTGCATCCTCCAGCACGCTGTGGGACATCTTCTAACCAAAGGAGAAGTTCCTGGCACCTTCCATTGTTGCAGAATCTTTGGCTTCTTCCACCCGGAGGCAGCCGTATTGCACCTTCATCAGGGGTTTAGTGGGCTCCTGCCCCCCTGGACACTTGCGTAACTCTTGGACTTAGTCCCCTTCCTTTACAGGTCCTCAGGTCCAGGGATCCATCTTCAGTGCTTTGCAGTCAGTTGTTGTCTTTGCAGAATCCCCTATCTCGACTTTACTGTCTTTCTGGGGTAGTAGGGTAACTTTACTCCTACTTTTCAGGGTCTTGGGGTGGGGTATCTTGGACGCCCTTAGTGTTTTCTTACACTCCCAGTGACCCTCTACACACTACACTAAGTGTGGGGTCCATTTGTGGTTCGCTTTCCACTTTTTGAGTATATGGTTTGTGTTGCCCCTAGGCCTATTGTCTCCTATTTGTGTCCTACAGTGTTTGCACTACTTTTCTGTTTACTTACCTGATTTTGGTTTGTGTGTATATTTTGTGTATATTACTTACATCCTAAGGGAGTATATTCTCTAAGATACTTTTGGCATATTGTCACTAAAATAAAGTACCTTTATTTTTAGTAACTCTGAGTATTGTGTTTTCTTATGATATAGAGCTAAGTTATATAAGTGGTATAGTAGGAGCTTTGCATGTCTGCTAGTTCAGCCTAAGCTAATCTGCTATAGCTACCTCTATCAGCCTAAGCTGCTAGAACTCTACTAATCTACTAATAAGGGATAACTGGACCTGACACAGGGTGTAAGTACCACAAAGTACCCACTATAAGCCAGGCCAGCCTCCTACAGCATATCATTAAAAAGTGCACTTCAGTTTCCATCACATTAGGGCAAAATGGGCAACCCTCTAGAACTGTATCTTTATGCTCCCACTTCAATGTTAAAGACCTAAGTGGGAATGTGCCAATTCGGAAACAAGTATACAGGGTCTTGGCCACTGCAGGAGTGATTCTGTTGAGATAAAGTTGAAATGTTGGTGTACATTCATGGCTTAGGAATTTATCTCTTAGCCTGTCAGCTCTTGTGTCAGGCCACCTCTTCTGTAAGACATGTTCCCAATATATTTCCTTCATCCTATTGGCTGAATGTTTATTAATCTTTTTGGGATTCTCTCACATTCCTTCCAGGTTTAACTGGATGCATACAGGTTTCACAGCGCTCAGCATTGGTGTGTTGCACGGCCTGTCAAGAATAACTAATTCCTGCAAGGCTTCGTTGTAGGGGACACACTCCCTAGTTGTCCATATTGTAGCTCAATAAATCAGGATTTTAAGGCGTGAAATATGGTCAATTCCCTTGAGATTCAAATGCCATTGTAAGGGAATTAGGAGTGTACTGGCTGGGACATTCTGAAATGATCTTATACATTTGTTTTCTGTAATTTTCAGTCTTGAAGAGTCCCCTGCACCACAGATTCCTGCCCTCTAGAGTGCTCCACCCAAATACTTAGCTCTATATACCTCAACAGCTGGGGAGACAGCTCTATTAACTGATGTTTAATGTTTCCAGTCTATTGCTGGATAAAAAGGTATTGCTATTTTGCAGCAACATATCCCAAGTTAGTTTCTCAGTGAGCCGGGTACCCAAATAGTCAAAGCTCCTGGTGATCTAGCCTCAATCCATCCATCTTGATGTTGTTTCTGAATGTACATGGGACATGGGCACCAGCTATCTCAGGTGCGTCATGCTGGCAGTTGTTCAGCACATTCCCCTCTCCTTTCATAAACAAAGAAAAGAATGTGGGAGCCAGGACACATCCCGGCCTCATTCCCTGTTCAGGAGGGATCCGGGGTGATAAACCATCCTAATCATTCCACCTCACCCGGGCATACAGATCTGTATGTAGCTTGATCGACAGATGAAGAAGGTCCGGAGGCAATCCAATTCGATCCAGTACTACCCAAAGAGTATGTCTCAGCACCAGATCAAATGTGGCCCTCATAGCCATAAAGGCTTTATACAGATGATCTTTCTTAATAATGGCGTACTTCCAGAAGATGATCATGAAGCATAATATCTGGTATATCATCCCTATATCATCCCTATGTTCTCATGGAACCCGTCACTGCCTGGGCATAGCCCAGGACCATTTCACACAGCAGAAGTGAAATTGGCACTCTTTGTGCAAATTAATGGTCCTGCTCCATCTCCGCTCACAACAGCACAGGAGTGTGGGAGATGTAGTCCTGATACCCACCCAGGCAAACAACACTCAGGTAGTCACAAGTCCCAACAATGCATTCAAATTAAGGAGGTATAGGGTTAGGTATTCAAGTAAAGCCAAAGTGGATCCATTATTATGAGTTCCTGTTTTGTGTGACTGACACTGGGTTTTATTTTTTTCATAAGCGGTTCTGTATCTTTACTCTATCTCATTTGTAGCTGGTGTCAGAAAATGTAAGTATGTTTACTAATACATGACTCATAATGCATTTGCGACATACGTAGACCTACAATTGAGCAATACAAAATCAATAGTTCAACATCAACTATGCGATTAACCTAAATGGACCCAAATCGAGACACAAGACCCCTAATACAAGACCCATATACATTTACCGCCCATGTGGGCCTGTGATCGAATATCCATTATCTCCAACATCAGATCAGTTATGCACTACCCATGGGAGCTCAAATAGAGCATAGATGTCAAGGAAGAAAAGAAAAACAAATATTGCATTTACTTTATGTGTAAACTTGTGGGTGAGATAAAAATAGCCACATCGTCAACACGCACCAAAAACATTTCATTGTTATTCTGACATAGTTAGACAGATTCATCGAAAATCAAAGTCGAGACAATACTGGGCAAAACATTCCTAGAATATTGCCTCATTGTGGATGACTTTCTCAATGGAACATCCTCACTAAATCCAAACTAAAATAAATGAAATCAAACCTGTTTCTAAAATCGTTTTACAACAAAGAAGTGGTTTCAACAAGGACGTACACATAGCTAACAACTAAAAGATGTACAAAACAATTGAATTTAAGTTTAGAATTTTTGTCGATAAACCCCAGTAAATCAATGTGTCTGGATTCCATGCATCTTAACTCAAACGTTATTTTTCCTCCTTTTAAGTTTGAGACAAAGTCAATGACTTAATAGCTGAAAGCCTCCCAACATCTATCATTTACTTCCGAGAAATGTGTGGCTGTGATGTAGTATAACTCTCTATCAGTAATAGGGGTAACAGCAAAGATTATACTACCAATATATCTTTTGTCACTGAGCTCTGCACTACATATACTGAATACTACGGTTTGCAAGTTAATCTATTAGAATTATTACTCGCTTGTTTTTATCAGCAGGTTCCTCATATTCCAGCATATTACTACTGTTCTTGCAAAGTTTGTATTGACTACATCTTCAAAAGTCAGGAATGGAATTTAACTGTGCTATTGGTCTTTCAATTGGTAAATATGTTTTGGTATGTGAACATGGGCCTATTGCTCACTATGAGTTTCATTATCTCATTGTTTTTTTTTTTTTACAATTTCTCAGTATTTAAGATAAGACTTCTAGCTGAATTGCAGTGGTGGCTGGTGACATTTGAAAGTGGTGGGGCGTAAAAGTTGGGCTTGACTTTTATGAAGAGAACAAAGCAAGCAAGCTTAATAGAAAAACGTGGGGTCCAGGTTAGGTCCTCCTCCCTAGAAAAAAATGAAAAAAGCTTGGCAGGAACTGCTCAGCTGCTGCTTATAGACAGTATAGAAAGCTCCACTTAGCTAATGACCGACAACCTCCACCTCCATAAACGTGCAGCTTAGGCAGTATCAGTGCCCTACTCAGGGGTAGTAAGCGCTATATAAATATTAAAGTACAGTACTTCTACAACCAGCACTGTTTGCTTAGGACTGCTTGTTTGGTCTCCAAAGAAGAGTTTATGATATAACCCACACACTCACACACACTCTTTTCTTTTCTCTCTCTTTCATAAAAGGTTCCCAGTCACTCACTCACTCAGGCATCCTTTTGCCTACTCACGCAATCACTTATCCATCCAGCCACTCATCTACTTAGCCACTCACTGATAACTCACTCACCTACTACCATTCTCACCCATTCACTGACTCATTCACTCGATTGAAGATTAATTTGCACGATCACGCTTTTATTGCCTCACTCATAACTCAAGTAGTCAATCTCCTGCCTAAGGATTAACTCAGTTGATCACTCATACTTGTAAATCATCCAGTCACTCTTTGAGAGGATGTAGACCCAAATATGATGTGATACTGACGTTTCTAAGCGTGCATCAATGTACAATGTTTGAGGGTTTTTAAATTCCGATCCATATGGAGAATGAGATTGTTTGAAAATCGCATTTTACAGGTCACTGTTTAGAATTACAAAGGTGACCAGATCTTTTATGAGAGCTCAAGTCATTAAACATAATCTAGCATTAACAAGAGAAATATTAGCATAAAATCAGCTGCACGTTTGCCTCTATAATTAGCTGACTGTTACTAAATGTTCATACGTGGCAAGAAATATCACATGCACATTCCCTTTTATAGCCGTGATGTTTTCCGCACTGCGCTCACACATCAGTCGGATGCATGCGGAATCGCAGCACACAGCGCCTCTGGTTAATGGCACTGTGCTGGTTGTGTGTGATTTGCTGTTGATTCCTCCAGTAGGAATGGGCCGTGCAATCATTATTGATGTTCCAGCGCTGCAGAAGGCATGGACTCATTTCGCCTGCTTGCCGACATTAAGGTGAAGTTTTGAGTACATTAAGCAAATAAGAAAACAACTAAATTGTGCCTCTGGGCTGAGAAGGCTACGAAGACATAGCACTCTGTAGAATAATTATGCTCTGGTCTCTTTGTGAAATAGCTACATTAAATACCAGCGAAACAAAATTACCATTTATAAATGCCCATAAAACTGATCATTGCTTTATCATCTATGGCCGTTGTAACTTTAATATTCGTGCTATTCTCTCTTGCGATTTCCAATAATGTTTATTGGTGTGTCCGCTTTCCATCCCTGTTGCAATCAGGTATTATTAATGACAAGGTATTGCTCGCAGGGAGGCAACTGCTTAAACTGTAGCAGGTTGGTAGCCATCGGCAGCTCTGTGCTGTACAGTGAAGGATCTGCCGTAGTGGTGCTTTCAAAGATCGCTGTGCAAAACACGTTGCCCACAATGGAACACCGAGGAGGAAAAGCAAGATGGTGACAGGAGCACTTGATAACATGCGCCATAAAGCATGTTATAAATCTTCTTTTTAGAGCAGTGCTAAATACAAAACGTCTGGAAGGATCTCACCAACCCTCGCTGTTATTTCATGTTCGCACCTGTAACTGTTCAGGGCAGGATAGCAGAGCGAGGTATGCACAGCCCCGGCTGCTGTTCAAGGGATTTGGGTGAGATGATCATACTTTCAAGGTGTGGACTTTGATTGTTGTAAGCCCGCAGTGGCCGTGTCATAACAACAGTGGAAGCTCTGTCCCTTGCCCACTGTGGGTAGAGTACTGCTTGTAATGTTAAGTCGCCGTGGCAAATCCTTGGTACTGCCCTGGGAGAGCTCTCGCATGGCTTGAAGACAGCAGCAGTGACTAGAACTCAATCCTTTACCAGCTACTCCCAGAATGAGGTGGGGCCATGGAGGCTTGTTCCCACCCACCCTGTGACGAAGGGCTGCAGTGTTACACAGCCTTGCTGATTGACAGCCAGCTTTGGAAACCCAGGGCTTATGCTAAAGCGCCCAGGCTGTTTTCTTTGACTGAGGCTTCAGTGCGTCATAAGAGGCAGTCCCTTACAGTGTTGTGGGCTGCCGGAGGCCAGGGCTGAGATCAGGTAAGCCCTATAAATCCTGCGACGGCCAGCATATGCGCTGCAGCACATTTGTCTTACAAAAGTGCCTGTACTTTTGCCTGACCCTCGCGCAGAGCGAGGGTCACGCTGTTATGAATGATGCAGAAATTGAAGCTGGGGTGGAGCCCTGCCGCCGTAATGAAGAAACCGCCACTGCTGAATTGCTTAATTGGCTTACGCATTGAATGTATTTATGACATGCAATTAGCTTTGTTTCATACCAAGTTTATTATATATATATTCACTTAAAAATCAAAGCTCACAAGGTCGTTATAGTTAGGTTCTGAATTTACTCACACAACACCATAAAAATTCAGCATTTGTAGTCAGAGTTATTTCAAGTAACTATAATTTGTGCCCTAAGGTAACTATGACTAGCGCCCCACCATGCAATTTTTTCTTCAATAATTTGACTGCTAATATTTAATTGATATTTTTATTGATGTTATATGGTGGGGGAGCGAGTTATAGTTACCTTAGGAAGTAAGTTATAGTTACTTGAAACAACTATAACTGCTGAATTTCTATGGCTTTGTGCAAGTAAATTGAGAACCTAAATAAGGCATCCCTTTGTCCTTTGGTTTTTTAAGTGAATTTCTATGTTTTAAAAAAATACTATTTCCTAACTATAACATTCCTGTAACCTTTGTTTTTTTTAGTGAACTTCTATGTTTTTTTTTAACGTAAAGTAATTTTAATTACTATACGTTATTCTAGTCACTGCTGCACACGGCCCTCAGCCAATCGTGGTTGGGGGGGAGAGGGGGTTGGTCACAGGGCAGTCAATCTGCTATAACTACCCAACACCATGCCACACACAGCCTTCGGCAGTGCGTGACGGGCTGCAGCGCCAGGCCTGTGGCCAGGCACTTTCACCAGCCCCCTATTACCTCCCAACCTGGCATGCATAAGTCTCTGAGTGGGTCTGTAAGTGTGTGCACGAGTACCTCAATGGGTCCATCAGTGGGGGCATGGGTTTCTGAGTGGGTTGAGTAGATGCATGAATCGCTGAGTAGATGTGTGACGGGATGCATGACTCTTTGAGTAGGTCTGTGAGTAGATGCATGACTGTCTGAATGGATCTGTGAGTAGGTACATGATTGTCTGAGTGGGCCTGTGACTGGGTGCATGAGTGTCTGAGTGGGTCTGTGAGAGGGTGCATTAGGGTCAGAGTGGGACTGTGAGTGGGTGTGTGAGTCTCTGAGTAGGTCTGTGAGTGGGTACATGAGTGTCTGAGTGTGTCCGTGGGTGGATGTGTTAGTGTCTGTTTGGGTGTGTCAGCAGCTGTAACTCAGCCACAAAAGAACCTCACCTGCCCTTTTATCCAACAAGAGTCCACAGTTTTGCACAAAATATCTACCCAAGTGGAGTTTTTTTCGCCTCCTGGGGTCAATGTCCAGTACGTATCCTATACTACAGATGTCTAGTGGACCAGGAAGAAATGTCCCCAGTGACCTTGTGTACATTTAGCAATGCTATTGCAACTTGTGCATTTTTCTTCAAAATTCTCTGATAACATGCATCCTCCTGTAGAGAGGTAACACGACTACAAAGACGTACATCTCCACCAAACTAGGGTCCTTCCTCTCATCTATATGATATACGTGCTTCTTTGTTTTGTGGAGCTGTCCTTGCATCCCTGGCATCCAGAACGTGCCAACAAAATTGGTGGCAATCACACTGGGGACCCTTTGGTAAGCTGTCCGTCATCCTGGCAAAAGGGAGAAGACCTTTTATTATTTACAGAAATGGGGGAAGGGGGCCTCCCCCAGCCTCTCTCAGCCAATTTGGGCCCTGGGAACAACATCCTCTGGGGCCTACCACAATTAAATGGGAGAGAGGGGCTGCATGGCTGCCCTCCATTGCCCGATTTTGGCTCTGGGGACCCCATCCCTTGGGGTCCAGACTTCATCCAATAGGGGAGGGGGGCTGATGACCTCCCATCCCTGGGCCAATCTCCAACCCGGGGAACCCATATCCCTGGGACCCGGCCATGTCTCTTGGGTGACCACAGGGCACACAGTCAGCAGTGTTGGGGATTGTGGGGGGAGCCTGCATGCCCCAACAGTCCCAGTTGGCTTCCCATCTCCTGCGGGAGCCGGCATTGCTACTGCACACAGGGAGCTGCTAAACATGCAGCTCCCTGTCTGCAAGAGCAATTGTTTCATCTCTTTCCCTGCCCGCATCTCTGTGTGAAGGGAAAGAGATGAAACAGCTGCTTCCAGTCGGCAAAAGCACTTTGACAGGTCTCACCCACTGGAACTGCAGTGTTTGCTCTGACTTGACAATTCAGAGCAAACAACAATGTCCCGGGGCTGGAGGACATAGCAGGAGATGGCCCTGAGGGAGTGGTGCTCCCTGGGCAATTATTGGCTCCACGAGGGGGGCTGTGTGGCCCCCTCCTTTAATTTTCAGGGCAGGCCTGAGGAAATGGTTGTCCCCAGGGTAATATGTGGTCTGGAATTAGGGCCACACAGCCCCTCTCCCATTCTTTCAAAAGTAGTTGGCCTTGAGAAGGTGGTGGTCCTCAAGGCCCATTGGGGACCAGGGGGTCCACCTTTATATCTTACTCAGCCTTGGTGAGGTGGTGGTCCACTAGAGATATGAAGCCTCAGTAGGGGGGGGCACGTGAACCCCTTCTTTTCTTAAATATTGGCCCAGGGACCTGGCCCACCTGGTGGCTGTTTTTAAAATAAGTGCATGAGCCTGCACTTTTTAAAAACTTTTCAGCAGATTTGCAGGTCTGCTACAATTTTTGGTAAAAATGACAAAAAAATGCTTTTTTGCCAAGGCTTTTTCTATAGGAACGAGGTCCTAACTATACCACTAGGTATATATATATATATATATATATATATATATATATATATATATATATATATATATATGTATATGTATATGACCTAGTGGTGGTCGCCACTAGGTAGTTATAGTTAGGACCAAGTTTTAGAGAAAAAGCATTTTTGCTTTTGCTAATAACTTTGGCGCCATTTGAAGAATCTTCACAAACCTTTCCAAAAAACAACTGACGTCACTTCAGTTGCTGCCTGGAAAGTTTCAGGGTGATCCGTCAAGCGGTGAATGAGAAAAAGGGGGGTTCCCCCAAAAAGTTTTCCCCATTCATTTTTCCATAGGGATTTTGAACAGTGATAGAGCCGAAAACACTGGACGAAATTACACCAAATTTGACAGAAAGGTACCTCTTGGTCCAGAAAGAGGTATTTTTGTTATTTGGTGTTAATCCATTCAGTACTTTCAGAGAAATTAAAGGAAATTTAAATTTGTATATATCGGTATGCAAAGGATTCGCAGTCCCTCCCGTTCTTGAGCTGAGATCTGATTGGCTGACAATACTTCAACAAGGAAGTGTTTCCGGGCCATGTTGAGACTCAGCTTCGGCTGAGTCCCACAAAAAAGGTTAAAAATAAAGATAAAGGGCCAAAGTAAAGTCACCCTGACCCTTTAGCTCTGGTGGTGAAGTCCCAGAGGGACCCCCAGAACCAAAAAGCATTTTTAAAAAACATTTACGGGGGAGGTTGTGTCAGATCCACGGGTCTGCCATAAATTTGTTTTAAAACGAAGCGTGGGCTGCCACATTTCATCTTTTTTAAGACCCCAGGAGGTCCAAGTCCCGGGGGCATTTATGTATGAATAAATTATGTCAATGCAGGGGGTTGTCTGGCCCCCCCGCTGCCCCGGGAAACCCCACCTGACCGGGGCTGTACGAAAGTACCATCTTGCCTGGCATGTTACCCCCATATTTCCCTGTATATATGTTGTTTTAGTTGTATGTGTCACTGGGACCCTGCCAGCCAGGGCCCCAGTGCTCATAAGTGTGCCCTGTATGTGTTACCTGTGTTATGACTAACTGTCTCACTGAGGCTCTGCTAACCAGAACCCATACCCCTGGGACCCGGCCATGTCTCTTGGGTGACCACAGGGCACACAGTCAGCAGTGTTGGGGACTGTGGGGGGAGCCTGCATGCCCCAACAGTCCCAGTCGGCTTCCCATCTCCTGCGGGAGCCGGCATTGCTACTGCACACAGGGAGCTGCTAAACATGCAGCTCCCTGTCTGCAAGAGCAATTGTTTCATCTCTTTCCCTGCCCGCATCTCTGTGTGCAGGGAAAGAGATGAAACCGCTGCTTCCAGTCGGCAAAAGCACTTTGACAGGTCTCACCCACTGGAACTGCAGTGTTTGCTCTGACTTGACAATTCAGAGCAAACAACAATGTCCCGGGGCTGGAGGACATAGCAGGAGATGGCCCTGAGGGAGTGGTGCTCCCTGGGCAATTATTGGCTCCACGAGGGGGGCTGTGTGACCCCCTCCTTTAATTTTCAGGGCAGGCCTGAGGAAATGGTGGTCCCCAGGGTAATATGTGGTCCGGAATTAGGGCCACACAGCCGCTCTCCCATTCTTTCAAAAGTAGTTGGCCTTGAGAAGGTGGTGGTCCTCAAGGACCATTGGGGACCAGGGGGTCCACCTTTATATCTTACCCAGCCTCAGTGAGGTGGTGGTCCACTAGAGATATGAAGCCTCCGTAGGGGGGGGCACGTGAACCCCTTCTTTTCTTAAATATTGGCCCAGGGACCTGGCCCACCTGGTGGCTGTTTTTAAAATAAGTGCATGAGCCTGCACTTTTTAAAAACTTTTCAGCAGATTTGCAGGTCTGCTACAATTTTTGGTAAAAATGACAAAAAAATGCTTTTTTGCCAAGGCTTTTTCTATAGGAACTAGGTCCTAACTGTAATTACCTAGTGGTGACTGCCACTAGGTATATATATATATATATATATATATATATATATATATATATATATATATATATATATATATACGTATATATGTATATGTATTTGACCTAGTGGTGGTCGCCACTAGGTAGTTATAGTTAGGACCAAGTTTTAGAGAAAAAGCGTTTTTGCTTTTGCTAATAACTTTGGCGCCATTTGAAGAATCTTCACAAACCTTTCCAAAAAACAACTGACGCCACTTCAGTTGCTGCCTGGAAAGTTTCAGGGTGATCCGTCAAGCGGTGAATGAGAAAAAGGGGGGTTCCCCCAAAAAGTTTTCCCCATTCATTTTTCCATAGGGATTTTGAACAGTGACAGAGCCGAAAACACTGGACGAAATTACACCAAATTTGACAGAAAGGTACCTCTTGGTCCAGAAAGAGGTCTTTTTTGTTATTTGGTGTTAATCCATTCAGTACTTTCAGAGAAATTAAAGGAAATTTAAATTTGTATATATCGGTATGCAAAGGATTCGCAGTCCCTCCCGTTCTTGAGCTGAGATCTGATTGGCTGACAATACTTCAACAAGGAAGTGTTGCCGGGCCATGTTGAGACTCAGCTTCGGCTGAGTCCCACAAAAAAGGTTAAAAATAAAGAAAAAGGGCCAAAGTAAAGTCACCCTGACCCTTTAGCTCTGGTGGTGAAGTCCCAGAGGGACCCCCAGAACCAAAAAGCATTTTAAAAAAACATTTACGGGGGAGGTTGTGTCAGATCCACGGGTCTGCCATAAATTTGTTTTAAAACGAAGCGTGGGCTGCCACATTTCATCTTTTTTAAGACCCCAGAAGGTCCAAGTCCCGGGGGCTATTATGTATGAATAATTTATGTCAATGCAGGGGGTCGTCTGGCCCCCCGCTGCCCCAGGAAACCCCACCTGACCGGGGCTGTACGAAAGTACCATCTTGCCTGGCATGTTACCCCCATATTTCACTGTATATATGTTGTTTTAGTTGTATGTGTCACTGGGACCCTGCCAGCCAGGGCCCCAGTGCTCATAAGTGTGCCCTGTATGTGTTGCCTGTGTTATGACTAACTGTCTCACTGAGGCTCTGCTAACCAGAACCTCAGTGGTTATGCTCTCTCATTTCTTTCCAAATTGTCACTAACAGGCTAGTGACCAATTTCACCAATTTACATTGGCATACTGGAACACCCTTATAATTCCCTAGCATATGGTACTGAGGTACCCAGGGTATTGGGGTTCCAGGAGATCCCTATGGGCCTCAGCATTTCTTTTGCCACCCATAGGGAGCTCTGACAATTCTTACACAGGCCTGCCATTGCAGCCTGAGTGAAATAACGTCCACGTTATTTCACAGTCATTTACCACTGCACTTAAGTAACTTATAAGTCACCTATATGTCTAACCTTTACCTGGTAAAGGTTGGGTGCTAAGTTACTTAGTGTGTGGGCACCCTGGCACTAGCCAAGGTGCCCCCACATTGTTCAGGGCAAATCCCCCGGACTTTGTGAGTGAGGGGACACCATTACACGCGTGCACTATACATATGTCATGACATATGTATAGCGTCACAATGGTAACTCCGAACATGGCCATGTAACATGTCTAAGATCATGGAATTGTCACCCCAATGCCATTCTGGCATTGGGGAGACAATTCCATGATCCCCGAGTCTCTAGCACAGACCTGGGTACTGCCAAACTGTCTTTCCCGGGGTTTCACTGCAGCTGCTTCTGCTGCCAACCCCTCAGACAGGTTTCTGCCCTCCTGGGGTCCAGCCAGGCTTGGCCCAGGAAGGCAGAATAAAGGACTTCCTCAGAGAGAGGGTGTTACACCCTCTCCCTTTGGAAAAAGGTGTCAGGGCTGGGGAAGAGTAGCCTCCCCCAGCCTCTGGAAATGCTTTGATGGGCACAAATGGTGCCCATCTCTACATAAGCCAGTCTACACCGGTTCAGGGATCCCCCAGCCCTGCTCTGGCGCGAAACTGGACAAAGGAAAGGGGATTGACCACTCCCCTGACCTGCACCTCCCAGGGGAGGTGCCCAGAGCTTCTCCAGTGTGCTCCAGACCTCTGCCATCTTGGAAACAGAGGTGCTGCTGGCACACTGGACTGCTCTGAGTGGCCAGTGCCAGCAGGTGACGTCAGAGACTCCTTCTGATAGGCTTTTACCTGTGTTGCTAGCCTATCCTCTTTCCTAGGTAGCCAAACCTCCATTTCTGGCTATTTAGGGTCTCTGCTTTGGGGAATTCTTTAGATAACGAATGCAAGAGCTCATCAGAGTTCCTCTGCATCTCTCGCTTCACCTTCTGCCAAAGGATCGACCGCTGACTGCTCAGGACGCCTGCAAAACCGCGACAAAGTAGCAAAGACGACTACTGCAACCTTGTATCGCTGATCCTGCCGCCTTCTCGACTGTTTCCTGGTGGTGCATGCTCTGGGGGTAGCCTGCCTCCTCTCTGCACTAGGAGCTCCGAAGAAATCTCCCGTGGGTCGACGGAATCTTCCCCCTGCAACCGCAGGCAACAAATGACTGCATCACCAGTCCTCTGGGTCCCCTTTCAGCACAACGAGCGTGGTCCCTGGAACTCAGCAACTCTGTCCCAGTGACTCCCACAGTCCAGTGACTCTTCAGTCCAAGTTTGGTGGAGGTAAGTCCTTGCCTCCCCACGCTAGACTGCATTGCTAGGTACCGCGTGATTTGCAGCTGCTCCAGCTCCTGTGTACTCTTCTAGGATTTCCTTCATGCACAGCCAAGCCTGGGTCCCCGACACTTTAACCTGCAGTGCACAACCTCCTGAGTTGTCCTCCGGCGTCGTTGGACTCCCTTTTGTGTCTTCGGGTGAGCTCTGGTTCACTCCTCTTCCAAGTGCCTTTTCCGGTACTTCTGCGGGTGATGCCTGCTTCTGTGAGGGCTCTGTGACTTGCTGGGTGCCCCCTCTGTCTCCTCATCCAAGTGGCGACATCCTGGTCCCTCCTGGGCCACAGCAGCATCCAAAAACCCTAACCGCAACCCTTGCAGCTAGCAAGGCTTGTTTGCGGTCTTTCTGCATGGGAGCACCTCTGCAAGCTTCTTCATGACGTAGGACATCCATCTTCCAAAGGGGAAGTTTCTAGCCCTCTTTGTTCTTGCAGAATCCACAGCTTCTACCATCTGGTGGCAGCTTCTTTGCACCCTAAGCTGGCATTTCCTGGGCATCTGCCCACTCTTGACTTTGTCGCGACTCTTGGACTTGGTCCCCTTGTTCCACAGGTACTCTAGTCCAGAAATCCACTTTGGTTGCATTGCTGGTAATAGTCTTCCTTGCAGAATTCCCCTATCACGTCTTCTGTCCTCTCTGGGGAATATAGGTGCACTTTACACCTACTTTTCAGGGTCTTGGGGTGGGCTATTTTTCTAACCCTCACTGTTTTCTTACAGTCCCAGCGACCCTCTACAAGCTCACATAGGTTTGGGGTCCATTCGTGGTTCGCATTCCACTTTTGGAGTATATGGTTTGTGTTGCCCCTATACCTATGTGCTCCTATTGCAATCTACTGTAACTTTACATTGCTTGCATTACTTACTTTTGCTATTACTGCATATTTTTGGTATTGTGTACATATATCTTGTGTATATTTGGCATCCTCATACTGAGGGTACTCACTGAGATACTTTTGGCATATTGCCATAAAAATAAAGTACCTTTATTTTTAGTATATCTGTGTATTGTGTTTTCTTATGATATTGTGCATATGACACCAGTGGTACTATAGTAGAAGCTTTGCATGTCTCCTAGTTCATCCCAAGCTGCTCTGCTTTAGCTACCTTCTATCAGCCTAAGCTGCTAGAAACACCTCTTCTCCACTAATAAGGGATAACTGGACCTGGTACAGAGTGTAAGTACCCCTTGGTACCCACTACAAGCCAGGCCAGCCTCCTACACAACTCCACGGCCACAGTAGTGTCGACAGCTACTGCAGGTGGGAGAGGATCCTGGGAACCAGCCAGCAGCACTGAAAGTGTGCATGCACCAGGTGCATCAAGGAAGGGCAAGGAGGCACCACCAGCTGTGAAAGGGAAGGGCAAGGCGGCACCAGCAGCTGCAAGAGGGAAGGGCAAGGAGGCACCACCAGCTGCGAAAGGGAAGGGCAAGGATGCACCACCAGCTGAGAAAGGGAAGGGCCGGGGCCTGCAGGCAGGAAGGTCAGGAGGCCTGGTGCTGGGACTCATTCGGAGCCCTCACCACCAACCATGGCGGTTCAGCCATCCGAGGCTGCAGGGGATGGGCTGGAGCCTCCCACCACCACTGCCAGCACCACCACCAGCACCACTGCCAGCAGCAGCAGCAGCCCCAGTGGGCAGCCGTCCGAGGCTGCAGGGGACGGGTTGGAGCCTCCCCCACCACTGCCAGCCCCGACACCAGCCCTGCCACTGCCACCACTGAGCAGCCGTCACCGCCGGTAGGCAGTGTGTAGTCCTGCCTCCATGGGCTGTTGTGCATCCTGGACCCTGCAAATCCTGTAGGTGTGACACCCAGGTGAGAGACTGTGACCTTGCACTCCCCAAGATCTGCACAATGCCCCCTCCAGAACCAGTGGAAGAAGCCATCCGCTCACCTCTTCCTTCCCAGGATGAGGCACACTGGGCACTATGCCCCCTCCAGAACCAGTGGAGAAGCCATTCACTAGAGAGACTGTGCCCTTGTACTCCCCAGGACCGAACAGTGGGCAAACCACCCACTTGAGAGACTGTGGCCTTGCACTCCCCAGGACATCGCACAGGGCATGTAGCCCCCTCCAGGACCAGTGGCATTGTACCATCTTCCGGCTGAGGTGCCACCCATTCCCTGTCCCCCTGAGGTGTCTGTGTATTTTCGACCCGATGCCCCTATAGTGTTCTCTCCGTGTTGTTGCAGGAGTGAGGTTGGGCCTTGGTCTATGTGATGTGGCCCTGTGGCCCACGGACATTGAGGACTGGGCAGTGTCCCTACATTTGTAAATATGTTTATACGTTTGTATTTTAATGCACTTATTCATGTTATTTTATTGTACAGCACACACTTTCTTCCAATCTTTTTGTCCTTGCATTATTCCTGAAGGGTACGGGATATATATGTAATGTTACTGCATCTGGTTGTGTGTATGGTGTTGGGGGTGGGATTGTTGTGTGTTGCGTGATACGTGTGTGTGACACTCTCTTTTTCCTCCCCCACTCCCTTTTGTGCTAGGGCGCAGTACTCACCATGGTCGTCTACACCAGCGATGGTGTTCATAATGCAGGAGAAGGTAGACGAGCATCGGAAAAATGTGCAACTCAGGCTCCATGGCGTCGTGGTTGTTCCCTGAGTCTCCAGAGATGAGTCTTTGACTTCTGTGTTCTGTTTCCGCCGTGCTGTTGATGTCATTGGTACTGCCCAGGAAAAGGTGGTGAATAGGTGTGTCATATTACTGTGGGCGGATCATTGTCTTCCGCCTGGCTGTTGGCGGTTACCGCCAAGGTGCTTGTTGATACCGCTGTGGCAGTCGGTGTGTTAAAGTGGCTATCAGTTTGGGCGCTTTCCTCCGTGGTCATAATTACATTTGTGTTACCGCCGGCCTGTTGGCGGTATTACGGCCACTTTATCACCGACCGCCAGAGTTGTAACGAGGGCCTTAGTTTTTTAAGTGAGTACATATATATTACCTACTGGCGGTCCCTGGTAGGTAGTTATAGTTAGGACCTAGTTTCTATATATTTCAGATTTTTTTGTTTTGCCAATAACTTTGGCACCACTTGACGAATCTTCATGACATTTTCAAAACCAGTATAACAGTCAGTTTAGTTGCTGTCTTGTAAGTTTCAGGGTGATCCGTCAGGTGAGGGCTGAGAAAATGGGGGGACCAAAACACGTTTCCTCCATTCATTTTTCTGTAGGGCCTTCAGACATGCCTACAGCCAAAACCACTGAGCGCAATTACACCAAATTTGGCGGGAAGGTAGATCATAATCCACAGATTGTAGTTTTGTGGTTTGGTGTAAATCCGTTTAGGTATGTTGGAGATATTAAAGGTTAACAAATATAGATATCTAGGGACGTAGACTCTCCGCTGATCCAACTGTCTCCTGTAATAAGGACCCTTGTATCTCTACAAGACTACTGGATTAGGGGCGGCAGCACTTCTGATTGTAGGCGACTGAGTCACTCCTACATCAGTTAGCATCTGTCAGCCCAACCCCTCTGGTTTTCTAGCAGCTCCTCACCAAACACAATCGTAAAGGTGATTTCTGGCAGCCTAGCGCATGGACATGGCAAGAAAGAAGATGCAGGACAATTTTCAATACATTTATTGAAAAAACTGTAATCTACAATAAAATCCATGAGCTGCAATGTTTAGGATAATGACAAGAGACAAAATCAGGATTCTGAAAATAAACAATGTGAATATGAAGAATCCCAAAAAAAATTCAAAACATATAAATATGCAAATGCCTCCCTAAAGAGTTTTTTCTACCCTAAAGAGAGCAAGGCATAATAAACCAAATCTGCCCAAGCCATGTCCATTGGAAGCGCCCCAACCCTTGTTACTTTAGAACAAGGTCGGCCTCCAGTAACCAGATCAGGAGGTGTAGAGACACAAAGAATGAGGTCTGCTTTAAAGTGACGTGCAAGATTGATGGAATATCCTGGGTGGAACCCCCTCTAATGACCTTGGTCTCAGAGAGTGTTTATACAAGGCCCATGTTATTGTCTTTACAGACATCCTGACATGGGTATGCACCTAAGAGTTAAATTGTGTGTGCAAACTTGGATCTGCAATATCATAACAAAATGCCTGATATGTTCACATTCTGATCTTGTTTAACGTGAAGCAAAGGGGCATGTTGAAAATCCAATACGTACATTACTGATAATGATACTTTCACAGAATGGCAAATGATTAAGAAATAAAAACATTTCTCCTAAAATCCAAGAACTGAAAACTAATCTAAAATAAATTTTAAAAATGATAATAAAACAGAGCATGACAACTCCCACCAAGCAAAATCAAACATAACTCTGCTTTCTGTAAGCGGGAGCAGTCAAACAGCTCCTGCTTGCCGAAAGTGGAGTTTTCATCTGTTTTCCTGCATGCAAATATACGTGCAGCGAAACAGATGAAAACATTGCTCCCATAAGCAGGGAGCTGCTTTTTCAAGCAGCTCCCTGCTTGTGGGAGCAATGTCAACTCCCCAGGACGCAGGGTGCTGGCTAGGACCATGGGGGGCTTCAAGCTCCCCTTGCAGTTCTCAGTTGGCAGCAAGCATCTTGCTTGTGTGCCACATTGAAGTTATTCCATGAGAGACCATTGCAATAACAATAGTCTACCCATAGAATGACTTCAAAGCCGCCCACAAGTATGATGTTTGGTTCAAATGTTATAGTTTCCTTTTGATGCACAGCGAAAGAGAATCTCTTGTGGCCTCCCGGTAAGGCCCTTTGACTGTCATTCACTAGGCTGAGGGTTCAAGTCCTCGTATTTCATGTAGTGTGTCTATGTATTTACTAGTGCTTTGACTGTTAAAAATTCCTAGTGGTGAAATATGTCTTTTCGCCATCAAAATCGCAACATTTTACCTGTGGTCTAGATGTTAAGATCTCAGGTTGTCATCTTGGTGGTTGAGGCTTCCAGTCTACATGTGTCAGCAGTCACATTCCTGTTTTAATTACTTTTCAAATGCAAATATTTAATATGTCTGCTGAAATGTAATTGCACTCTTTTTACTTGAAAAATACATTTTTCTTTTCAATTTGTCCTAAAATATATTATTCTGAGTATGTCTTTCTTTAAAGTCTAGAACATTTCTCTTGGTGGTTACAGGGAGTTGGCTACAAGGCCTCGCCACAAGCTAGGTCTTGCGGCCAACACCTGCCACGCACAGCCGAAGGCCGTGTGTGATGCAGGGTGGGGTGGCTAGAGGGGGTCTGCAGCTAACCCTCGCAACACAAGGCCAAAGTCCATGCGCAACACAGGGTGGCGAGGTTATAGGGGTTAATCGGCAGGGACTGGCAATAGGCCAGGCCCTGTGGCCAACCCCTGCCACACATGGCCGAAGACTGTGCACAGCGTTGGTTGGATTAACGTATAGTAATCAAAAGTACTTTACGTTAAAAAAGCCATGGAAATTCACTGAAAAAAGAAAGGTTAGAGGGTAGTTATAGTTAGGAAATAGAACTGAAAAAACTTGTGCACTAAGGTATCTATAACTCGCACCCTCTCCATGCACTGCTAATTAGCCCAGATATTACAGCACTCATGACAAGTTTTATAACCGCAATAAAAATATAAATGAAACATTAGCAGTCAAATTATATAAGAAAAAACTGTGCATATCGGGGGGCTCATGTTATATTTACCTTAGGGTGTGAGTTACAATTACTTGAAATATCTCTAGCTATAACTGATGAATTTCTATGGTTTTGTGCGTGTAACTTGAGAACCTAACTATAACGTCTGTGTAACCTTTGGTTTTTTAAGTGAATGTATAAATACAGTATATATATATCTATATGTCTATATATATATATATATATATATATATATATATATTTTCACTTCCTCAGGTCGGCAATGCTGCGCTACTCCTAGTCGTTGGTGGTGCTATCACATTGCTTTTCCAATGCCGCAATATATTCTCACTTCCTCCACATTGTGTAAAAGAGGACAGCATTCCAAATGTCAGCTTGCAATCCTTAATAGTACAACCTCAACAGAATGTATTTCAGCACCCAAGTGCCTTTCTCAACCTGAGAGGCAAAATATTGGTTCCTACTATTTACATTCCCAAGTGAGTTGCTACCACCAATCACCTCTTGTATTATTGTGTCTTGGGTAACCAATTAAAATGTTCCTTCGAACAAATGCATACAATGCCTGCTTGTTTATAATATTTGCATCACAAAACATCATTGCCAAATGCATCTTGCTTTTAAATTATTAATATTCATCCAAATAATGCCAAAACGAGCCGGCACTCCCAACCCAGTTCTACAATTCACAGAATACTGTTTATCATGAAATAGTTTTGGGCAATTATATATACATTCGAAGCAGTTAATATATACTGTAAATTGAAAAGAAAAAGAAAAGGGAAGAAAAGTAAAAATAAAGCCCCAGTGGGCCAAAGAATACAATTATAGTCTGCTTCCATAACACTATTCAACCCAAGTGGGCAAGATATCATAGCTCTTTTGCTTCTTCACAAACTTCTCTTTTCTTAATATCTGCAAAAAACTAAAGACAACATTAAACAATTAAAATAACCCGTAGGAAAGTACCATCTTTCTTGGCATGGTACCCCCATTTTTGTCTGTATGTCAGTATGTTTGTGCCTCTCTCACTAGGATCCTGCTGGTCAGGTACCCAGTGCTCATAGTTTATGGCCTAATGTGTGTGTCTGTATAGTGCTTCACTGCTTTTAAATTTGTCTCTATAGGCTAGTGACTTCATTTACCAATTTCAATTGGCACACTGGACCCCCCTTGTAAGTCCCTAGTATATGGTACCTAGGTTCTCAGGGCACTGGGGTTCCAGGAGATCCTTATGGGCTGCAACATTTCTTTTGCCACCCATAAGGAGCTCAGACAAACCCTTTCACAGGACTGCCACTGCAGCCTGCTTAAAATAGTGCACACATTGTTTCACAGCAATTTTCACTGCACTTAAGTAACTTATGAGTCATCTATATGTCTGACCTTCATTTAATAAAGGCCAGGTGCAAAGTTACTAAGTGTGAGGACACCCTTGCACTAGCAAAGGTGCCCCCACATAGTTCAGGGCCAATTCCCGGAACTTTGTGAGTGCGGGGACGCCATTACAAGTGTGCACTACATAAAGGTCGATACCTATATATAGCAATGGTAACCCCGAATATGGCCATGTAAGGTGTCTAAGATCATGGAATTGCCCCCCCTTCCAAAACTGGTATTGGGGAGCCAATTCCATGCATCCTGCGGGCTCCACCATGGACCCCCAGTACTGCCAAACCAGTTCTCTGAGGCTTGCAATGCAGCTACAGCTGCTGCCATCTCACAGACAGGGCTCTGCCCTCCTGGGGTCTGAGCAGCTCAGTCCCAGGAAGGCAGAACAAAGCATTTCCTTTGGGAGCAGGGTGTTACACCCTCTCCCTTTGGAAATAGGTGCTACAGGCTGGGGAAGGGTAGCCTCCCCCAACCTCTGGAAATGCTTTGAATGGCACAGATGGTGCCCTCCTTGCATAAGCCAGTCTACACCGGTTCAGGGAACCCTTGTCCCTGCTCTGGCGCGTAACTGGACAAAGGAAAGGGGAGTGACCCCTCCCCTGTCCATCACCACCCTAGGGGTGGTGCCAAGAGCTCCTCCAGTGTGTCCCAGACTTCAGCCATCTTGCTTTGCAAGGTGTGGGGACACTCTGGAGGATTCTGAGTGGCCAGTGCCAGCAGGTGACGTCAAAGACCCCTCCTGATAAGGTATCCAATCGCCCTCTTAGGGCTATTTAGGGTCCCTCCTGTGGGTTCTCTTCAGATTCTACTTTCCAGCAGGAATCCTCTGCAACTACTACTTCATCCTCTGACTTCGGATCAACCACAGCCTGCTCAAGGAACCGCTTTAACAGCAACAAAGTATCCAGAAAGGATACTTTTACTCTGCAACTTCAGCTCCAGCCAATAACTGAAACAATTTCCACGGTGTGCATGCTCTGAGGACTCCCTGTCTTCACCCTGCACCAGAGGGACTGAAGAAATCTCCTGTGGAGTGACGGAGTCACTCCCCTGCTGAAGCAGGCACCTTCTAAGACAACGACCAGTTCTCTTGGACTCCTCTCCTGGCAACGAGCATGCTCCTTTGGACACAGAGGGTGGACCCAATTGACACAGACTGTCCTGAGGTCCAGCTGTCCCAATTTGGAGGAGGTAAGACCTTGCCTTCCCCCAGAACAGCAGTACCCCTGTTCACCGCGTCTTCTCCACCTCGGTGTGGCCTCTGTGCACTACTTGCAAAATTCCTTCATGCACAGCCTGGCCTATGTCCCCAGCATTCTATCCTGCAATGCTCAACTCGCTGAGTTGTTCTCCAGCAGCATGGGGCCCTCTTTTGTAGTGCTGCACCAACCACATTTTGCACCTCCTTTATCCCTGTGTCCTGGGACTCCTGTGGGTGCTATCTGGTGTTCTGAGGGCTCTCTGAAGTGCTGAGAGCCCCTTCTTCCTCCTCACACAGAGTTGAGGCCCCCAGGTCCCTCTTGGGTCCAGATAGCGCCTACTTGACACAAAATGTGACTTTGCCGGAACCAAGGCTTGTTGGAGGAATCAGGCACCAAAACTCGCCTGCATCCAACTTCACTCCGTGTGACATCCAGTGCTTCATACAAAAACGCACTGACATCTTCCTAGGGTGCATTTCTGCAGTCTTCGTCCAACCAAGGACTCTTCTGTTGCACCCTCTTCTGGGTGGGCAGGGGCTCTTGTCCTTCCAGGAACTTGTTTCGACTTCTGGACTTTGCCTCCTTCATTTGCAGGTCTTCAGGTCCAGGAATCCACCATTTGTTGTTTGCAGTCTTGGTTGGTTCTTCAATAACTCTAATCACGACTTGTAGTGTGTCCTAAGGAAACTTCCAGTACTTTACTCCTGTTTTTCTGGACTCTGGGGTGGGGTAATTTACTTACCTTTACTGTATTCCTTCTCTCCCAGCGATTCTGCACACACTACACTTGTCTAGGGGGGAATTTGTGATTCGCATTCAACTTTCTTAATATATGGTTTGTGTTGCCCCTAGACATATTTTCTCCTATTGCATTCTATAGTATTTCCTATTGTTTGCACTATCCTATGTCTAATTACTTACCTTATTTTGGTGTCTAGTGTATATATTGTGTATAATACTTACATCTAAAAGGAGAATTGCCTCTAAGATATTTTAGGTACTGTGTCACCCAAATAAACTACCTTTATTTTTGATAACACTGAGTTTTGTCTTTAGTTGTGCTTAAGTTCTGTGTGACTATAAGTGGTATTGCAGGAGCTTTGCATGTCTCCTAGTTCAGCCTAAGCTGCTCTGCTATAGCTACCTCTATCAGTCTAAGCTCCTAGAACACTACTACATTTCACTGATAAGGGATAACTGGAACTGGTGTAAGGTGTAAGTACCCAAGGTTCCCACTACAAACCAGGTCAGCCTCCTACAACGCTATTGGTGTACTCTGCAGGAGTAGCGCCAAAATCTTGGCTCTACTGCTGCAGAGTACATAGGGGCCCATTGTATTCAATGTTGTGCCCCCTTTTAAAACCTGCTTTGAGCAGGTGTTAAAAGTGCCGAAAAAAATAACACTTAGATTTCCTTGCAGTATTTGTTTCGCCCCCCTAATGAATATCCCCTTTGCATACAGTATGCCTGGCACAGGCATAATGTAGTGCAAAGGGTTACAAAGTGGTATAATGCATGCATTGCACCACTTTGTAGATATGGTTTGGGATGTTGGCCATCTAACAAAACATTAGTGTAAAAAAATTGACGCTAATGTGTCAGTAGATGGAATTAGGGATTCTTAAATGTGCTCCTAAATGTTTTCTAGTGCTTAGAAATCAAAAGCGCCAATCTGGAAATCTGGTGGCACTCGACCAGGACAAAGTCAAAAGTTGAGGCCAACGGCGATGGAGCCCTGCTCGGCTACACTGAGTGGGAGGCCTTAGTCAAAGTTTTACCTTCACATTGAGACACATTTTTAAAGATTTCTCACCAACCGGGACGATGCAATAAGTTAAGGCCGAGCTTGCTGCAGCCCTCTTCCAATATGCCTTGCAGTAGGCCTCAGTCAAGTGTTCCACGTTCAGATTTAGAAGCTTTTGCGGGATGGAAATCTTCATCCAGGGCCAAGTGAAAAGTTTAAGCCGACCTCGATGGAGCCCTCCTCAGATGCACGGCACTGGAAACCTCGATCAAACTTTTACCTTTGGACTTGGAAACTTTTCTGAAGTTTTCTTCCTCAACACTGGCCAACCCTCCAGAGCAAGCTGATTTCGATGCAGTGTCGTCGGGTTGCCTTTTCACAAGCCCACGGTGAAATCCTGGAAGTTTGGGGCTCTGGAGCTTTTCAGCGGGCTGAACCTCCAACTCAGGCCGGGTCGCAGTTTACATTGGCCAGCTTGACTGGCGACATCGGGTCTGTCCACTTATGGAGCGCTTTTCCAAAGTTGCTCCAAACTTCTGGATCTTCTTCAGGTGTACTTTTAAGGTTTGTTTGGTGTCCACAACAAACCTCAGGGATCCAGAAGATCTGAGGTGCTCCTGGGGGTTAGGACTACAACTCCCAGAATGCACCTGGTTCAACTCCAAAAATTACCACTGGTCCTGGTCAGCTGGTTAATTTCTGCAGGGCTTGATGCAGGAGACTCTGGTCAGCTCTTTTCTACCTGTAGCCTACAGGGAGTCCCTTCTTGGAGTAGTAGAAGCCAGGCAAAATCCTTTTCTTGATGAAGCCCAACGTGTGCAGCTGCTGCAGGCCTTCTGAGTGCAGTGTCCAGGTGCAGGCCAGGGGTCCAGCAGGGTAGTCCTTCTTCTTCTTGTCTTGTTCCAGTAGGGATCTGAAGTAGGGTGGAGCTCTGCCAAAATTATCCTTGCTCCTGGAATGGAAAGCAGGGGTGTGCTCCTGCCAAATCATGTGCAGGCTGCCACCCTTTTTAGGGACCACTTCCTGGAAAGTGTCGCAAAAATCAATCCCAGGGAGCAACATTCCTCCAAAATCTAAGATGGCAAAAATTCAATCTTAGAGTTTAAATCTGGCTGAGTCCACCCAATGGTGTGACTAAGTTTCCCTTAACACACCCCTTTCCAGGCCTCTCTTAATCTAATCATGGAGCACCTGTCTGTCTGGGGTTGCAGGAAATGGGGGTGGTCCAGTTGCTGTCCCAAATGTCCTTCCCTCCTTTGAAGGCCTGTTTGGCTGTTCTCCACTCATCCTGTTATACCATGTGCTGAGGCAGATCCCATCCCACCAGATGCTTCCTTTGTTTCAGCCCAGGTCACTTAACACTTCATCAAGGCAACCTGGCTCAGGCTGCCAGAGGCTGACCAATCAGAGAAGGACACTACAGGGCTGAAGTTGGTAACTTTTAGCAGGAGTTCTAAAACTCTTTCTAGGTACATGTTATATGGAATTCAACAGTGGCAAGGTGTTAGATTTATTATAGTTTTTAATGTGATACTACACTTGCTATTTTAGCTCCTTCATATGGAGAATTAGGCTTTACTATTTTAAAATAAAGCCTCTCCATGTTAGCCTAAGGAGCCCATTCACTACAATGGGGAAAACTAATGTGGCTATTTTTCCCTCATCAGGGCTCACAAAACACCTTTTATGAAGTCCCTGCTTATAGTTACATGCAGCCAACCCTGGGGGCATGTATGGTATCATACCTTGGGGGGGGGGCATATGCAAAAATAGGGTAGGTTAGGACTTTGGAAGTACTTTTAATTCCAAAGTTGAATTTGGGGTTGACTTTAACTTAAAAGCAGCCAGCAAGGCAGGTCTGCCTTTAAAATGACACTGGGCACCACAACAGTGCAAATATGGATGTACTATCTATGTTGGGGTCCCTAAACCTACAAGCCCTACCATATACTAGGGACGTATATGTAGGTTGGTGAAGCCAATTATAATTAGGGTAATTTGCATAATCCATTTTACACAGAGCACTGGCCACGGGACTGGTTAGCAGGACCCAGGGCACAGTCAGAGTCAGTAACCACCATATCAGTCAAAAGTTTGGGGGTGAGCAGAGCAAAAAGGAGGGCTTTCCTACAAGCAAGTACAACAAAAAAGTGTCACAAGTGATGCCACACAATGGCATGACATCTATAAAGTTTAGCTGCTCACAGTTCTGTTGCAGATTGATTTATTATTATTATTATTATTATTATTATTATTTGTTATTATTATTGTTGTTGTTGCCAAAAATTCAGCAGCCTTAAGCAAAAAGAAGACATATTGCTGAATAGATGGATATACACGTTATAGTCCTTAATGCTTTAACTGTTGGGGCTGGATACTGTAATCTCACACCATTTGCCGATTACTAAGTCCCTATAGATAAGATTACATGTTTTTGAGGCTTTATACAAAAGCTTTAATTTGTCAAAGTAATGATGTTCATCAAGTCATTGTCCACGTCTGCATGCTGGGTAGACAGAAGATCATAGTGGGTGTCTCCTGGTCTTTGATCAATGTGGTGAGCCTTTTGCAGGTAGCAGCCCAGTAATGAAATCTCATGATAGGGAGGGCCCATCCAAATATCTGGATTCAAAGTTCCAAGTATTTTAGAGATCTTTTGGGCTTGCTGTGTCACCAAATAAAAGATGTAATAGCAGCATTTATTTGTTTGGACAAAGCAGGTGGGAGCTACACTAATAGAGCTTTTAAGAGGATACTAGAGCTGATAACTTTGGAACTAGGGAACCAGGTTCGAGTCTCGGACATTGGCTCAAAATCGTGTTATTTTGGGCAAATCACTTAGGCCCTCCGCCTTCCGCCAATGCCATCCCGCCATCAGGCCGCAACCCCACCGGCCCTATTATGGCTTCACCGCTGGGCTGGGGAACAGGGCCTTAACATTGCAGGCGGCTCCTAATGGATCCGGCGGCAATGTGACGGTGCAGCGGGTGCAGCGGCACCAGTCGAGCATTACACTGCCAGTAATTCAGACAGTGGAATGCTCAATGGGGCTGTGCATGGGGGCCCCCAGAGTTATCCATTCCGCAAGCCGTTCCATGGCGGTGTTTACCGCCATGTACAGGCTGGCGGATGTGGACTTGTAATTCCCAGGGCAGCGCTGCTTGTACCTGCCCTGGGGGACCACAACCGTCGGGACCGTCGGGACCGCTGGGACCGCCGGGCTGCATCCTGGTGGCTCCTGGCAGTGTCTGTGGTTTGACCGTGGCGTCTCCGCCACTCTCATAATGTTGCGGCCGGAACGCCACTTTGGCAGCAGTCCGACTGTGACTCTGGCGGTCTAGTGACCACCAGAGTCATAATGACCCCCTTAATCTCCTTGTGCCTAGAAAAAAATGAGGCCCATATTTATACTTTTTGATGCAAACCAGCACCAACGCTGGTTTCTATCAAAAAATGTACCGACGGCTAACGCCATTCCTACGCACCAGGGCGCCTTATTTAAGCGCTGCGGGCTGGTCAGAGTAAAAAAAATTATTCTAAACAGGCAGCGCCGGCGTAGGGAAAAATGGGGGTGGTGCATCAAAAAATGGTGCAAGTCAGGTTAGAGTAAAAAATCATGGCTCTAACCGGACTTGCACCATTTTTTGACACACAACCCCCATTGAAATGACTCCTGTCTTAGCAAAGACAGGAGTCATGCCCCCTTGCCCAATGGATATGCCCAGGGGACTTCTGTCCCCTGGGCATGTTCATTGGGCACAGTGGCATGCAGGGGGGGGCAAGTTAGGTCCCCCTATGCCACTAAAAAAAATTCCAAAAAATACTTACCTCAACTTACCTGTACTTACCTGGGATGGGTCCCCCCCATCCATGGGTGTCCTCCAGGGGTGGGTAGGGGTGGCAGGGGGTGACCCTGAGGGCAGGGAAGGGCACCTGTGGACAGCTTCCATGGTCAGAGACCATGGAAATGGGCCCACAGGTCCCTTAACCCCTGCCCTCACCCAGGCGTAAAAAAACGACGCACATCATACTGGGTGCCGTTTTTTAAGGCCCGCCTTCTCCTGTGTGTCAAAATGACACGGGGATGTAAATGAGGTGCACAGGCTTTAAAGTCATTTTTTGGACGGAAACGCCTACCTTGCATGTCATTAACGCAAGGCGGTTTCCCGCATCGAGAAAATGACGCGCACAGAGGAATTATGACGTTCGCGGGGTCGGGCGTCATGGTATAAATATGGTGTAAGGTTTGCGCCAAATTTGCGTAAAATATTTTGACGCAAGTTCGGCACAAACAGAGTATAAATATGCCCCTGAATGTGTTCTTGTGTAATGTAACTGTTGCTCATGTAAAGCACTCCAATACCTTGGAGTGAGCGCTATATAAAACTGCAAAAAAAAGAGACATAATAGTTTCTAAAATAATAATCTGGGCAGGATTATCATTATTGATACCCCCTAAGTAGATAAAATGTTGCTCAACTGGTAGTGTGTGAAAAAGTACAAAATAGTCAAATACTGTCACAGAGTATGCCTTTCGTGCTGCATTAAGTTCAGTTTTCTGTATTCTCTCAGTGAGTCACAGATTCACAGCCGAAAATGACAGTAAATGTAGTGCTTGTCCTCTCTAACATTTGACTTCAGGGGGCAGCTTTACAAGCGTTTCATCCTCTCAAGTTTCAGACTCCTGTTTTGAAGTAACTGAAAATAAAACGCATAGGTGGTGGAAGGCTTAAAAAGCCCCCAGATATGGTTTCTGTTAGGTTTAGCGTAATCAAGGCATTTATAGGCAACTCCTTGAGTGTGCCTCATGAGGGTAGTAGATTGCAATAAATGACAGCAAATATGGATTCTACCAGGAGAGAAATACACACCAAGGTGCAATTAGGCATGTGGTTCGAAACATCTCTGCTCCAGGTGTGAGAAATGCCTCATTTCTAGAAGCAAACTAAACTGGTTTGATATTTTTGATCTGTATTTATTGTACTTACAATAAGTACCTCTTTGAACAGTGAGCTGCTGCAAATAACATAATGTTAGTTGGAAATTGCACGTTCACCAACAAAGTGGTCTTTTGTTACTGATAGCAAAGAGTCGGCAGTGGGTCCCAGACTGGTGCGGCTCACTAGCACCTTATTGGGGGCAACATACTTTGGGCACCTTGAGCACATTGAAGCCCCCCCATCCCCCCGGGACTCCAACACCCAGCTTGCAATGTGCCAGGAGGTGTGTTGGCATGTGAACCTCCTGGAGGGGGCATAGGCGACCTGCTTCACTTGCTGAAAAGCGCTTTCTGTAACCCGCTGCACAGGACACACCTACTGGTGTCAGACGCTCAATAATAGCTGCTTTTTATAAGAAGTAGGGGTTGGCAAAGAATTCCACTCCGTAGGCAGAGTTCACAGAGTTTTTCCCACTCCACGCAGAGTGCGGAGTTCCGAAAAACTCTGCAAAGTGACACAGAGCGGAGTTTTTTCTCTTGTTTTCGCTCGCTAACGTTAAGTTGGTGAGCGTGAGCAGAGAAATCGCTAAGTTGGTGAGCGCAAGCGAGATTTCTGAACACAAGCAGTCATGGTAGGCCGTGCCCCCTCACGATGAGAAAGCTGCCGGTCGCGTTGAAGAAGCTACCACTAGAATAGAAAATCTACTCAAGCAGCAAAAAGAAGTTGGAGCCCTTTGGCACTCCGTGTGATGCAATTCGCACTGATTTTACAGCACGAGAGAAACTTGTGCACTGAAAATCAGTGCGAACAGCGTGCCTTACCCAAACTCTGCCGGTTGCTAAACTCCGCATAGCACAGCGGAGTTTTTTCACCACTTCGCTGAGTTCTGCGTAGCAGAACTCCACCCAGGCCTAATAAAAAGTGTGAATGTGCATCAGGGACAACCAACATAATCTATGACCCGTCTAATAACCCCGTCCCAATTGACCCAACTGAATTAAGCACTAGTGGGGGGAATTGCAAACCTCCCAATCTACCTAATAGTGATCTTGCAAATGCTGCGGGTGGGTTAGCTGGGGAAGAAAATGTAAGTTTGGGGGCAAGTGGTAATGCGATGGATAATGCTTTTCCAACCATAAGATGCTCTAATAGGTTTGTCCCCTTTGGACAGATGAGGACATTGAAAACTAATATGATCCCACCCCAGTTGGGTGACTTGGGCCCTAGTAAAACAAAGTGTGATGATACATGTACCTGAGCTGGGGGGGGGGGAAATATCCAATCTTGTTGCTGTAAGATAATGTGTCACAGCTAAAGGGGCAAATTGGAACATTAATTAGGGAGGTGGGGGACCTAAAGGATTTGGTGAAAAGCCTCCTGCTAGGGGGTGAAATGAGTGAATAGGCTTTATGCCCAGATGAGTTGGAGTGCTCCCTCATACAAGGTGAATATATTCAACCCCAGGTGACGGAGGCCGCTCGGTCAAGCAAGCCTTACAGAGGACAGCTCCAAAAAAACTCATTGATAGGTAGGGCGAGTAACAATGCACTGATTTTGGGAAGGAAGATAAGTTCCCTAAGCCTGCAAAGTAGGACTATTCACCCCATTAACTTTCAAACTGGGCAGATGCGTTGCTAAGTCTATGCGAGGAATCCAGAGGCAAAGGGAGGCCTCTTACAGCCTGCCTTACATCATTTGAAAGAATATGATAGGGAAAAGTGTTTAGCTTGCAGTGGGAGATCTCGACTATTGTCTAATTTGGATGGGCAGACGCAGGATATTAGTGGCCGACATCCTTTCAGAAGAGGTACTTATATTCACATAGGGAATAGCCTGTTTGTCATAAATGTCCTCAAACTGCTGCCAAACACTGAGGAGGGTGAAGAGCCACTGAAAAAAGGTGATCTATTAGATCAGACACAAGAGACAGGGCCTATTCGGTCAGATGTATTATCAGTAGAGCTGTTGTCATTTAAGACCGACAAAACGGATAGGATAACATTGACAATGAAAACTTGCTCAAGGATAAATGGACTAATTGCTATAGATCAGCGAAACCTACAAATCGGACAATTAGATTCAAATTGAAAAACCTGACTGAGGGTGTTCCTCAGGGAGAAGGGACCCACTGAGCTCTGACAATCTGCCACCTGAAATTCCAGCCCCAATGACCCTCCTACTTGTAAATTGACTACCTAGCCCAGTAACAGGGGGGTGCATGGGTATTCTTACAAGAAACATCGATGGCCAGCTACCATCTGGGATGGTGGACCTTAATCTAACCTAAGAAAATTAAGCTAATCACGGGGGCAGGGGATGGACACTCACTGTAGAGATGGAGAAACAGACTACTTCCATTGCACCTAGTGAAATTCGATCTAATCAAGTGTCTTTGATCTCTTGGAATATAGCAGGCCTAAAAGGCATAATGATGGACCCCGATTGGCAGGTATATATTGATCGATTCCACTTTTGCCTCTTCCAGGAGGCATGACTACTGGAACCATTGCACAACAAACTATGGTATAGGACCTTTCACATAAATGCTATTCCCTCCCTTAGAGGTAGACCTTCAGGGAGACTGCTGAGATGGGTTAAAATCTCACTACCGGTCTCAATAGAATTGATTGAGCTGGCTTCCACCAACATACTGGGAATTTGGGTAAAGTTGCAGGATGGACCGGAAGTTTGTTTTTGAATGTCTATTTTAGGCTGAGAAAGCACAGTGTGGATTCTCCAGTGCTCACTGATCTTGATAGAGCTCTAAATGCATTGAATCCCAATGCTACCATTATTGTGGGGGGAGAATTAAATTGTAAATAAGAGCCAATTCTGGGGTTAGAAGTGATACTTGAGGAGGATGGGCTAGAGGCGATCCTTCCCTTGATGCAGGCCCTGCTGTACTATATACTTTAGCTTCTATGCAGATACTATAGTTGGCAATAGAACATAGCCTCTGAATGTGCAATGGTAGGAAGGAGTCTGATTGCCCAAGTGTATTCACATATGTGAAGGGGGCTCCACACTCAATTGCTTAATGTAGGGAATGGGAATTAGTCAAACATTTTGTAGTAGAAAGCAGGCACGAAAGTAATTATAATCCTCTTTGTTTCTGCCTGAGTAAAGGTTTTTTTTACTCCTGACCTCAGGCTGAAGGAGCTTTGTAAGTTCAGCCAGTGATCGTGAACAACTGTAAGTCATTTAGGTGGCCTTCTATACTGACAAAAACTGACATTTTGGCCAGGATTTATACAGTTTTTGCAGACATGCTATGTCCTTATGTAGGCTGGCCATCTTCTAGAATCCCAATTATGTCTGTCCATTCCCTTTTAGCTGAGGAGATAAAGAATAATTTAACAAAGATTACTACAAAGAAAAATAAGGTGAACTCAGGAGGTAAGATCTGAACAAACCCATAGTATTCAAAAAAGTGCAGAGAGGGTAAGAAGCACATTCTACTAGTACTCAAGACCAAGAAGAGCATGGGTATTCGAGATGGGAGGGCAGAGTATAAAAGTGCACTGCTGAAAGCGCAGAGGGAATTGGAAGATTCCAACTGGAATGAGCTAGTGGAAGCGGGAAAAGGAAAGACAATACAATGTTTTGGAAGATTGTAGCCCATGGTACCAAAAATGTCTGCGTACATACTGACCATTATATAGATCCCGAAACTTGGGCCAGGCATTTCTCCGAATTGTACTCATATATGGATGAACTGGATAGTCACCAGTATAGAACAGATGTCTGTCTAATGACAATCGAACGTTATCAGGAAGATTGTCTGGCCAACATCGGAGCGGGTGAGCAAAGGGGGGCTACTAGGCTTGGCCTCTTTTACTATGGAAGAAACGATGCTGGTAATAGAGGCAAAGAAAACTAACAAGGCACCAGGCCTTGATAAGATCCTGGGTGACTTGCTAAGGCACTCCAAAGAAGTATGGGTGCTGTACATTAACCTCCTCTGTAATGCAGTTGTTTCAGGAGCACCAATTCCTAACACGTGGAGAGGAGCTGAAATAGTTCCAATCTACAAAAAAGAAAACAAGCAGGGCCCTTCAAATTACAGGTGTAGGAAGGTAGCCTCTTTCTATCCTTGTTACCCCCACTTTTGGCCTGTTTATGAGTATATGTCAGGGTGTTTTTACTGTCTCACTGGGATCCTTCTAGCCAGGGCCCAGTGCTCATAGTGAAAACCCTATGTTGTCAGTGTGTTTGATATGTGTCACTGGGATCCTGCTAGCCAGGACCAAAGTGCTCATAAGTTTGTGGCCTATATGTGTTCCCTGTGTGGTGCCTAACTGTATCACTGAGCCTCTGCTAACCAGAACCTCAGTGTTCATGCTCTCTCTGCTTTCTAAAATTGTCACTGCAGGCTAGTGACAAATTTTACCAATTCTCATTGGCACACTGGTACACCCATATAATTCCCTTGTATATGGTACTTAGGTACCCAGGGTATTGGGGTTCCAGGAAATCCCTATGGGCTGCAGCATTTCTTTTGCCACCCATAGGGAGCTCAGGCAATTCTTACGCAGGCCTCCCACTGCAGCCTGAGTGAAATAACGTCCATGTTATTTCAAAGCCATTTTTCACTGCACAGAAGTAACTTATAAGTCACCTATGTGTCTAACCCTCACTTGGTGAAGGTTAGGTGCCAAGTTACTTAGTGTGTGGGCACCCTGGCACTAGCCAAGGTGCCCCCACATCGTTCAGGGCAAATTCCCCGAACTTTGTGAGTGTGGGGACACCATTACATGCGTCCACCATACATAGGTCACTACCTATGTATAGCGTCACAATGGTAACTCCGAACATGGCCATGTAAAATGTCTGAGATCATGACAATTCCATGATCCCCCGGGTCTCTAGCACAGAACCCGGGTACTGCCAAACTGCCTTTCCGGGGTTTCCACTGCAGCTGCTGCCAACCCCTCAGACAGAATTCTGCCCTCCTGGGGTCTGGGCAGCCCCGGCCCAGGAAGGCAGAACAAAGGATTTCCTCTGAGAGAGGGTGTTACACCCTCTCCCTTTGGAAATAGGTGTGAAGGGCTGGGGTGGAGTAGCCTCCCCCAGCCTCTGGAAATGCTTTGATGGGCACAGATGGTGCCCATCTCTGCATAAGCCAGTCTACACCGATTCAGGGATCCCCCAACCCTGCTCTGGCGCGAAATTGGACAAAGGAAAGGGGAGTGACGACTCCCCTGACCAGTACCTCCCAGGGGAGGTGCCCAGAGCTCCTCCTCCGTGTCCCAGACCTCTTCCATCTTGGATTCAGAGGTGTTAAGGGCACACTGGACTGCTCTGAGTGGCTAGTTACAGCAGGTGATGTCAGAGAACCCCTCTGATAGGTTCTTACCCCTCTTGGTAGCCAAACCTCCTTTCTTGGTAGCCAAACCTCCTTTTCTGGCTATTTCAGGTCTCTCCTCTGGGCTATTCTTCAGTTAATGAATGCAAGAGCTCACCAGAGTTCCTCTGCACTTCCCTCTTCGACTTCTCCCAAGGATCGACCGCTGACTGCTCCAGGACGCCTGCAAAACTGCAACAAAGTAGCAAGACGACTACCAGCAAAATTGTAGCGCCTCATCCTGCCTGCTTTCTCGACTGTTTCCTGATGGTGCCTGCTCTGAGGGCTGTCTGCCTTCACTCTGCACTGGAATGCAAGAAGAAATCTCCAGTGGGTCGACAGAATTTTTCCCCTGCTAACGCAGGCACCAAAAGACTGCATCACTGGTCCTCTGTGTTCCCTCTCATCCTGACGAGCGTGGTCCCTGGAACACAGGAGCTAGATCCAAGTGACCCCCACAGTCCAGTGATCCCTCAGTCCAAGTTTGGTGAAGGTAAGCCCTTGCCTTCCCACGCTAGACTGCAAACCTGTTTACTGTGTGATTTGCAGCTGCTCTGGCTTCTGTGCACTTCTCCAAGGATTCCTTTGTGCACAGCCTAGCCTGGGTCCCCAGCACTCCGTCCTGCAGTGCTCAACCCTGTGAGTTGGACTCCGACGTCGTGGGACCCTCCTTTTTGTGACTCCAGTTACACCAATCTTCTAAGTGCCTGCTCCTGTACTTCTGCAGGTGCTGCCTGCTTCTGTGGGGGCTCTCTGAGTTGCTGAGCGCCCCCTCTGACACCTCCTCCAATGGGCGACATCCTGGTCCTTCTTGGTCCCCAGCAGCACCCAAAAACCTCTCCCGCGACCCTTACAGCTTGCAAGGCTTGTTTTCAGTATTTCTGCCACATTCAGCACGCGGTGGGACACCTTCCGTCCAAAGGAGAAATTCCTAATCCTTTTCGTTGTTGCAGAATCTTTGGCTTCTTCCACCCGGAGGCAGCCCTTTTGCACCTTCATCTGGGGTTTCCTTGGCTCCTGCCCCCCGGATACTATTGCGACTCTTGGACTTGGTCCCCTTGCCTTGCAGGTCCTCACATCCAGGAATCCGTCTTCAGTGTTTTGCTGGTGCTTGTGGTTCTTGCAGAATCCCCCTATCACGACTATTGTGTCTTTCTGGGGTAGTAGGGTAACTTTACTCCTACTTTTCAGGGTCTTAGGGTGGGGTATCTTGGACACCCTGACTGTTTTCTTACAGTCTCAGCGACCCTCTACAAGCTCCCATAGGTCTGGGATTCATTCGTGATTCACATTCCACATTTGGAGTATATGGTTTGTGTTGCCCCTAGCCCTATTTCACCTATTGCATCCTATTGTGATTCTACATTGTTTGCACTACTTTTCTTACTGTTACTTACCTGTTTTGGGTTTGTGTACATATAACTTGTGTATATTACTTACCTTCTAACTGAGGGTACTCACTGAGATACTTTTGGCACATTGTCATAAAAATAAAGGGGCATATTTATACTCCGTTTGCGCCGAATGTGCGTCAAAAATTTTGACGCACATTCAGCGCAAACGTTGCCCCATATTTAATCCCTGACGCCCGAGCCGGCGCACAAGGAAAATGGCGCTATGTGCGTCAGTTTCTGGAAGCGGAACCCCGCCCTGCGTTAATGATATGCAGGGTAGGCGTTCCATTCCAAAAACCGACGCACAGCGGTGCGTCGTATTTATGCTTCCGGGCAAAAATGACTCCCGCGCGGCAGGCGGCGCTAAAAAATGACGCAAAGCACGAATAACGTGAAATTTTAACGCCTGGGTCAGGGCAGGCGTTAAACTGGGGCAAACACACCTGTACTTAATCAGAACACACAGAACAAACAACAGAGCAGCAGAGCAGCAGAGCAGTGTGAGAAAGTAGCCTCTTTCCAGCCTTGTTACCCCCACATTTGGCCTGTTTGTGAGTGTATGTCAGGGTGTTTTCACTGTCTCACTGGGATCCTGCTAGCCAGGGCCCAGTGCTCATAGTGAAAACCCTATGTTTTCAGTATGTTTGTTATGTGTCACTGGGACCCTGCTAGTCAGGACCCCAGTGCTCATAAGTTTGTGGCCTATATGTATGTGTTCCCTGTGTGGTGCCTAACTGTCTCACTGAGGCTCTGCTAACCAGAACCTCAGTGGTTATGCTCTCTCATTTCTTTCAAATTGTCACTAACAGGCTAGTGACCAATTTTACCAATTTACATTGGCTTACTGGAACACCCTTATAATTCCCTAGTATATGGTACAGAGGCACCCAGGGTATTGGGGTTCCAGGAGATCCCTATGGGCTGCAGCATTTCTTTTGCCACCCATAGGGAGCTCTGACAATTCTTACACAGGCCTGCCACTGCAGCCTGAGTGAAATAACGTCCACGTTATTTCACAGCCATTTTACACTGCACTTAAGTAACTTATAAGTCACCTATATGTCTAACCTTTACCTGGTAAAGGTTAGGTGCAAAGTTACTTAGTGTGAGGGCACCCTGGCACTAGCCAAGGTGCCCCCACATTGTTCAGGGCCAATTCCCTGAACTTTGTGAGTGCGGGGACACCATTACACGCGTGCACTACATATAGGTCAATACCTATATGTAGCGTCACAATGGTAACTCCGAATATGGCCATGTAACATGTCTAAGATCATGGAATTGCCCCCTCTATGCCATCCTGGCATTGTTGGCACAATTCCATGATCCCAGTGGTCTGTAGCACAGACCCTGGTACTGCCAAACTGCCTTTCCTGGGGTTTCACTGCAGCTGCTGCTGCTGCCAACCCCTCAGACAGGTTTCTGCCCCCCTGGGGTCAAGCCAGGCTTGTCCCAGGATGGCAGAACAAAGGACTTCCTCTGAGAGAGGGTGTTACACCCTCTCCCTTTGGAAAATGGTGTGAAGGCAGGGGAGGGGTAGCCTCCTCCAGCCTCTGGAAATGCTTTCTTGGGCACAGATGTGCCCAATTCTGCATAAGCCAGTCTACACGGTTCAGGGACCCCTTAGCCCTGCTCTGGCGCGAAACTGGACAAAGGAAAGGGGAGTGACCACTCCCCTGACCTGCACCTCCTCTGGGAGGTGTCCAGAGCTCCTCCAGTGTGCTCCAGACCTCTGCCATCTTGGAAACAGAGGTGCTGCTGGCACACTGGACTGCTCTGAGTGGCCAGTGCCACCAGGTGACGTCAGAGACTCCTTCTGATAGGCTCCTTCAGGTGTTAGTAGCCTATCCTCTCTCCTAGGTAGCCAAACCCTCTTTTCTGGCTATTTAGGGTCTCTGTCTCTGAGGAAACTTTAGATAACGAATGCAAGAGCTCATCAGAGTTCCTCTGCATCTCTCTCTTCACCTTCTGCCAAGGAATCGACTGCTGACCGCGCTGGAAGCCTGCAAACCTGCAACAAAGTAGCTAAGACGACTACTGCAACTCTGTAACGCTGATCCTGCCGCCTTCTCGACTGTTTTCCTGGTGGTGCATGCTGCAGGGGTAGTCTGCCTCCTCTCTGCACTAGAAGCTCCGAAGAAATCTCCCGTGGGTCGACGGAATCTTCCCCCTGCAACCGCAGGCACCAAAAAGCTGCATTACCGGTCCATTGGGTCTCCTCTCAGCACGACGAGCGAGGTCCCTCGAATCCAGCAACTGTGTCCAAGTCGCCCCCACAGTCCAGTGACTCTTCAGTCCAAGTTTGGTGGAGGTAAGTCCTTGCCTCACCTCGCTAGACTGCATTGCTGGGAACCATGACTTTTGCAGCTACTCCGGCCCCTGTGCACTTCCGGCGGAAATCCTTTGTGCACAGCCAAGCCTGGGTCCACCGCACTCTAACCTGCATTGCACGACTTTCTAAGTTGGTCTCCGGCGACGTGGGACTCCTTTGTGTAACTTCAGGCGAGCACTGTTTCACGCATCCTTGTAGTGCCTGTTTCTGGCACTTCTCCGGGTGCTACCTGCTGCTAAGAGAGCTCCTTGTCTTGCTCGACGTCCCCTCTACCTCCTGGTCCAATTTGCGACCTCCTGGTCCCTCCTGGGCCACAGCAGCGTCCAAAAACGCTAACCAAACGATTTGCAGCTAGCAAGGCTTGTTGGCGTTTTTTTGGCAGGAAAACACTTCTGCACAACTTTCCACGGCGAGAGGGATCCGTCCACCAAAGGGGAAGTCTCTAGCCCTTTTCGTTCCTGCAGAAACCTCAGCTTCTTCTGTCCAGTAGAAGCTTCTTTGCACCCACAGCTGGCATTTCCTGGGCACTTGCCCATCTCCGACTTGCTTGTGACTTTTGGACTTGGTCCCCTTGTTCCACAGGTACCCTAGATTGGAAATCCACCGTTGTTGCATTGTTGGTTTGTGTCTTTCCTGCATTATTCCTCTATCACAACTTCTTTGTCTTTGGGGGAACTTTAGTGCACTTTGCACTCACTTTTCAGGGTCTTGGGGATGGCTAATTTTCTAACTCTCAATATTTTCTAATAGTCCCAGTGACCCTCTACAAGGTCACATAGGTTTGGGGTCCATTCGTGTTTCGCATTCCACTTTTGGAGTATATGGTTTGTGTTGCCCCTATCCCTATGTGTACCCATTGCATCCTATTCTAACTATACATTGTTTGCACTGTTTTCTAAGACTATACTGCATATTTTTGCTATTGTGTACATATATCTTGTGTATATTTCCTATCCTCTCACTCTAAGATACTTTGGCATATTGTCATAAAAATAAAGTACCTTTATTTTTAGTATAACTGTATATTGTGTTTTCTTATGATATTGTGCAAGTGACACTTGTGGTACTGTAGTAGCTTCACACGTCTCCTAGTTCAGCCTAAGCTGCTCTGCTAAGCTACCATTATCTATCAGCCTAAGCTGCTAGACACCCTATACACTAATAAGGGATAACTGGGCCTGGTGCAAGGTGCAAGTACCCCTTGGTACTCACTACAAGCCAGTCCAGCCTCCTACAAGCAGCAACAGGGAGACATGGAGGTGATTTTTCTTCAGCGTGCACGTAGACGCAGAGCCCTGCAGCAACAACAGCAGGGACCCCAAAGACTGCGCAGAAGGCAGGAGAGGATATTCCGCCCAAGAACAACCCTGCATGGCCTCAGGGAACGAGACATCATCCAGAGGTACCGGTTGAACTGGCAGGCCATTCAGCAGCTGCTGACAAATATTGAACAGCAGTTGGCCCCCACTTTAGTGACTCCCCGCACTATCCCAACAGAAACAAAGCTGCTTGCCGTACTTCACCTGCTGGCAAGTGGCTCGTTTCAGACAACTGGTGCCCTGTTTGGTGGAATATCACAACCATCTTTCTCCGCATTCCTGCCTAAAGTACTGGATGCCATCATTTGCCTGACACCCCGCCACATCTGCTTCCCTAACACACTGCAGAAGCAGCAGGAAACTAAACAGGGGTTCTACGCCATCAGTGGCTTCCCACATGTCCTTGGTGCAATCGACTCCACACACGTACGCCTTGTGCCACCTGCTGCGACTGAACACCTCTACCGCAACAGGAAGCACACACATTCAATCAACGTGCAGGCCATAGTCGATCACCAAGGACTGATCAGCAACATTGTGGCTAAATATCCTGGGAGTGTACATGACGCATTCATCTTCCGTCACTGCACCATCAACCAACACTTCCAGGATGGACGGTATGGCAATGGACTACTTGTTGGTAAGGACAAAAAACAAAGTCATATACACACTGCTCAGAAACCCTCTAGGATAAACAACACATACACCACAATAGCAACACCTAGCCAGGAACACACTGAGGTACTCACATCACTAGCCATGTTTCTGAAGTCACCATTGAACCTGTCACACATTGGAATTTACTCTACAGCTTAGTGTGAAGACATTAATGACTGCGGTTGCCTAAATGTCACCTTGCAAATTGGAAGTCTCACAATAACCTGTACACTAATACAATGCATAAGTTTAAAGGTATGGGATGGCCTGGGTATGTTCATATGAACGTTTCTAATACACATTCATGTTTCAACTCTGCATGGAACTATCATAACACCCCCAGTGAGGACACACGGACACGTGTATCACAAGTCACAATGCAAGGGAGGGCACACTGTACTGGAGAAACCAATACATCCTGCTGACAAACAGTTAGCCAACAAACACTTGCTCAGCCAAGGAAAAAAACTCAATGCAAAAGTTTTCACCAACAACCATAGGTTGTCACATTAGTACACAAAAGAGTCACAGACAACACAACACAACTACTGCCATCAAAGTTACGTACAACAGTGCCTCCTACAGCTAATTGATACCATTCTGTGTTTCTCTTTCAGCTGATCAGGGGTATGGCATCCAGCCTTGGATAATGACACCATATGGGAACCCAAATACTGCTGCTGAGCGGGCATACAATGACGCCCACTAGAGGACACGCAGCATTGTGGAGCGGACCTTTGGGATCCTAAAGTCAAGGTTCCGCTGCCTTGACATAACTGGCGGTAGCCTACTCTGTTCCCCAGAGATGGTCTGTAAGATCATACTCACTTGTGCCATATTGCACAATATTTGTGTAAAAAGGAATATTCCCCTTCTTGACCTGGACCCAGACATGCCTGAGGATGACGAAGAGGAGGATGCTGGCCTGCAACAGGAGGGGGAACAACCTAACACGGCAGCAGGAGTGCGTAGGCGCCAACAGCTTGTCAATAATTTTTTTTCTTAATTTATTATAATAACTTGTATTCCACACTTGTAAATAAACACAGATAACAAACACCACATCATGCTTTGGCCTATGCATTTCTGACCACCTTTAGTTTGAAATTGCTGAAGAAGAATGTCGTCTCATTGAGCAAGAATGCTATAACATTCATCACCCCAAAAATAAACATCACAAATGTATGCACAGAGGGTAGGATGTGACATGATACATTAACATACACAGAGGCCAACAGGAGTACAAATGTGGCAATTACACATGCCGGATCCAAACACCTGAAACAGTCTCTCATCCAGCCCAAAATTTGAGATCATTTGAAAGTCACATCACACGTGTTCAGAGACAGGGTGGGACCATCCATGTGTACGTGACCATGTCATCAATGGCTTCTCTCAAGTGTGTGATAGGAGCAATACACAATTGGAACAACATCAGCTGCCACTAACTCAGGAGGAGACCTTGAAGTCACAGTGACAACATACACCCACACAGGTGATAGTGGATCCACATTCCAACACACATGTACACATATGTCATACAATCAACCTAATATTTGAAAGATGACCATCACAGTTGTGTCCCAGTTTGAACCTAGCAGGAAGAATGTAACATGCCACTAAACCAGTTTATGCAGAAAGGGACACAGACAACAACAAATTTATTCTCATTATCACATCGGGAACGCTGAGAGTCTTGCAAACATAGTCATTGGAAAAAGGTATGCAAGTTTGCTCCAAATCATCATAACTGCAAACGTCAAATGGGCTAATGAGATGAATGAGTGGTCAACAGTCATTCATACCATATGGCCTTACATTAGCCTGCTGCTGCAGGTTTGCCATGATATAATAAATATACTCCATGGATACAGTAGCTATTCTGGATGGTCAAATCCTAGGGTGCAGGGGGCCTAAGTCCACCTCTACCGCCCCCAAAACATACAAGAATCTTGTACTTGTGAACTAAACACATGCATAAGGCACATGTGTGGGCTACATGTCAAAAGTCCAACACAATTCTGAAACACAAAATCATAATGGGACATGGTTAGCCCCATAAAAACTGTAAGTGACTATTGCACTCCCTGTTAGGACTACAGATAAAAGCATCACCATCATAATTGTGGACACATTTTGGAAAAGGAATACATCATGGTATCCCATCCATCATTTCAAAATAGCCATCAGCAATTACCCAAAATATGTTGACAAATATGGTCAATACATTAGTTAACGTATCCAAAACATTACAGTGTGAATGCCTTCTATACATACAACAACGGACATGTGTCATATCCAAACACAAATGTGTATCACATAGCACCGTTTGACCATGACAAATCACCTTTCCAAAGTTAAAAACAAGAAGACATAAGGAAAAATTTGCTCAAAATTCGAAGCATACAGCATGGGCGTCATAATTTGTTCACGTACATGAGTGCACAGAATGCAGAGTCAAATAGAAATGTATCCAAAAGTGTCACACATTTAGCCATCAAAGTATAATTTACATCATAAATTTATTTGACTCAGCATCATGTGCACTACTGTACGTGGAAAAAAAATGACGCCCATGATGTATGCGTGGTAAAATTGACGCAACATGGACAATATGTTGGTCATCTCATGTACATTAAAAATTATTAATATTCATATCATATTTTTTGACTCAGCATCATGTGCACTACTGTACGTGGAAAAAAAATGACGCCCATGATGTATGCGTGGTAAAATTGACGCAACATGGACAATATGTTGGTCATCTCATGTACATTAAAAATGATTAATATTCATATAATATTTTTTGACTCAGCATCATGTGCACTACTGTACGTGGAAAGAAAATGACGCTCATGATGTATGCGTGGTAAAATTGACGCAACATGGACAATATGTTGGTCATCTCATGTACATTAAAAATTATTAATATTCATATCATATTTTTTGACTCAGCATCATGTGCACTACTGTACGTGGAAAAAAAATGACGCCCATGATGTATGCGTGGTAAAATTGACGCAACATGGACAATATGTTGGTCATCTCATGTACATTAAAAATTATTAATATTCATATCATATTTTTTGACTCAGCATCATGTGCACTACTGTACGTGGAAAAAAAATGACACCCATGATGTATGCGTGGTAAAATTGACGCAACATGGACAATATGTTGGTCATCTCATGTACATTAATAATTATTAATATTCATATCATATTTTTTGACTCAGCATCATGTGCAATGTAATGCGTCAAAAAAATGACGCACAATTGTGTATGCGTGAAAATATGACGCATAACGGGAAAATAAAAACGGCGGCCATTTTATGCAGGAAGTGATGTAATAGGATATCCTGTTTACAAAATCTGTACTGGGAGTTAACTTTCACTTTCACTTTGCAGTCTCAGATTTATCTAGACTGTGTGGTTGTGTGAAAGGTGTTGTCCTGTGTTTTACTGCTTTAGTGTCCTGTGTCCCTTGTATTTTGTCTTTTTGTGAATCAATTCTTGTTGTATAACATTGTCTCAGTCTGTTTAGTCTTGTTTTGTTTATTCCTGTGATTGTTTGTATTGTCTGTGGGAGTCTGTGGTGGGTAGCATAGTTTGGGGGGTTAGTTGGGCTATTTTTCTCCTTTTTCCTTTTCTTTCACACCTCTACCTTTCCCCATTTCCCACTTTTACTTTCTTATTTCATTTGTCTCTTTTTGTAGCTGTCAATATGTCAGGTAGGCCTCGCCTGTCCAGGATGGGTGAAGATGAATTGGGGGGATTCATATGGCTAGTTAGCCATTTCCTCCCACTGATGCTGGAGGCTGGGGGCCGTGTGATACAGGGGTATCACACGGAGGCTAGGAAAATCCGGTGGGAGAAGGTGCGCCATCACCTGGTCCGGGTCTACGGGAGCATGCGAAATGTCCATCAACTCAAGCACCGCTATGCAGATCTGATCACCAGGGAACAGGACCTGCTGGACCACCTGGGACTCAGGATTGGTGGCCATGTTGGTGAGTACAAATCAATTACATGGGAATATTAGAAATCTGTGTGGGAACATGTGATGATTGTTAACCAATCTGCTAAATAAGTAGCTGACTGTGTGTAATGCTAGGGAAACCTAGGCCCATGTTTATATACATATATCCCCATTTTTGCAACACATTTTCACGCAATAACAGCAGCAAATTGCAACATCTATCTGTATTTTGCTATATAGCCCCCTCTCTGCGTCACAAAATGATGCAAATGATGTGCTACAAAGGTATACATATGTGCCCTAATGTGTATTTGTTGCAGAATGTGTATGAAGACCAATGCTAGCAGTCCGGTGGCTCATTTTTGCAACACATACCAGATGCCTGTAGCTGTATGTAATGTAGTGTTGCATTTGTGTCAGACAAGCAACACGTTAACGGCTCTATTTGTACTCTACTGGTCATTATGGCCAGTGAGTAAGTCATGTAGCAACAACATACCTACATATGTAGACGCCATAGCTAGACAGAAAATTAGAAACCCATGATGATGCTATACATGTGTGTTGCCTTCACGTCACATGAAGTTAGATATGTTGTCCACACATATGTTACATGTGTGTGTGGTTGCTGTGTGTTGAACATGTCCACCTAGCCTGTTTGATTGTGAGTGGTCATGCAGTCCTCATGGAACCAGTATTGGGATGTCTCTCTGGGATGCACATGCTGAGATGTATGGATAACATTATTGTTGGGGCGTACTAATGGAGGGTTAACTTGGACGACACCTGACTGTCCTGGCCACTGCATGTGTGTAGTAGGGTGTGTAACTGTAGCAGGAGACTCATCCAATGATAATGTTGAATCCAAAGTCATCCATGCAGTATGAGCATGTGGGAAAGTCTATCATTACCATGTCATATTCACACAGTGTCATTGTAACTGAAATTATTTGTCAGTTCACCCAGTCTGAGTATATTCTTCCTTTCATGCTTTACAGGTGGACCAGCCCCGTACACCGTGGGAGAGGTGGCACATTTTGACGACCCCGATACCTACAGTGAGTGTCGCCTGAGTGCTATTTTCATTGTTTGGTAATGAAGCATGATGGATTACTGTGTGTTCAAGAGAATCCATGATTTGACGCACTGGCCGTTCATTGGCATTGTTGTTATAGTGTGATATCAAATAGGACTTATGTTTCTGTAAAGCAATACCTAGCCATCTCTCAGATTGAGGGGCTGTTGGTCATTCCAGTTGGGCGGCAATGGGGAATGGGATGACTCATTTGGAATACACTGGTCAATGTTAGACTTGGTCAGGGACTTGCCATGAACTGAGTCTGCATATCAGACTGACAGTCTCCCAGATAGCTTAGGCACATGGCTTTGATGACAAGTGCTTCTTCCTAGTTGAGGATGGACTGTGTACACTGTAGGTCGGATCTTCCGGGGGCATGTACTTCCACAAGGTGAACTAGAAGTGTGTGTGACTTGAGTGCAATGGCCTAGGTGTTCTGTCGAATCATGAGAATGGGTGTTCTACCTCCTCTGTGTGTGTTGTAAAACATGCCTCACTGATAGTATGTCATGTTGGCCTAAGTCATATCATTTTGACATGTGTGGACCTGGGATGTGACAATGTTTGGCTGACTACAACGTGTTGCTAGCCCTTCATAGGTGTTGTGTGTGAAGGCACATACTTGTTGAACTTTCTATACACTCCTGGGTGTGCATTGAACATGGGATTGTTGGTTGTTCTTCCCACACCACCCACAAAGACTGGGATGTTACTGTGAAACAGGGTACCTAGGACTGTAGCAACCAGTATGTTACACATACTTGACACCTTTTGTGACTTGAGTTAGTACCTAGGGCCAGATGTAGCAAACTGTTTACAAGTTGTAAATGTCATAAATTTCTGTTTGTGAGTTGCAAACGTCTGTTTCCTATTCCGAAATGTATTTGGTGATCATGAACATATTAGCAAAAAGCTTTTCAAAATGCAAAATATAAAGGGGTTTTCCAGACCTAATGGCAACTCACAGTGGTAGGCAATCCCATTTGCAACCGAGTACGTGGTTGCAAAGTGAGTCGCAGTTATCATCCACTTGAAGTGGATGGTAACCCACTTGCTAACTGGAAGGGGTCCCATTGTAACCCTTCACCTTTGTGAGTGGACCTAAATAATCCTGTACAAAACAGCCAGTGGTCTAAGGGACCACTAATTACCGTGAAATAATCCAAGATTGAAGTTGTTGTGATTTTTTACTAATTGCAGCTAATTTTCCTTTCAGGTAAACGGCCTACACTTGGGGAAAAATAACCTGCTTTATTTAAAAGCAGTCACGTCCATGGAGGTCTGTTGTTCCCAGCAGGCCTCCATCCCCGTGAGTGCCCATAGTCGCTAAGGTGGCGCAACTTGGAACCCACATCATTGATGTTCATGAGGTGGGTCTTAGCGACCCCATAGCGACTCGCAGACGGTGTCAGAGACACCGTTCTGCATTGCAAATTGCTAGTTGCATTTTCAAGATTCCTACATCTGGCCCCTAGTGTTGACATTTGTTTATGGCCCATGGGTTCAATCTTAGCACACAACTAATTCCAAATGGCATTGAGTGAGGAGTGTGATTGTTATCACATAGAATGACATATGTAGTGAAGTGAGTATGCGGAAGAGCTGCTGCCATGATGTCAAATGCCTTAGGTATGATTTGGATGAGTAGTTTAGGGTGATGTCATCCATCATGTAGAGACATGGATATGCTAGGTGTGATATGCCCTTATGTATGCATGTTTCACATGTACTTCCTCTGAGCCTTTCCGTGAACTATGTTGTGACAATTGCTGCAACCAATACATTTCTAGTAATGGACAAATAACCCATTGTGCTATTCCACCCAATGCAAATCCAAAGCTAAATATTTGCCTTTTCTCTTCACAGCTGCAAACTTGAGTGCCACAGATCGCACCCATTTTGAGCGCCGTGCAATGAGATACAGGCACACCCTGCAGGTGCAGTGTGGGTATCGGAGGATGGCCCGCAAGTACCACTCAGATCGGGCCTCCGTGGCGTGGTGGGCCACACCACAGGCTCCCCCTACAGTGCCACCACCAACCACCGACACCACATCCACCAGGTATGCCCAAGTGCACCCATCAACATCTGCAGCAATGGACCAAGCATCTTCCTCCAGACCTGGACCCAGCCGTGTGGTAGTAGCAGGACTGTCCCGTGGCCACACAACTCATGCCACAACATCTACCTCCGCCGGCACGCAAACCAGCACAGACCCTCCTGTCGACCCAGCTGCCTTCCTGGCATTGTCGAGAAAATTGGACAAGTTGGTTAAAAAAGTGGACAGCCTGTGGGAGGATATGAGTTATGTGAAAAAGAAGGTCCGCTCCATCAGGCGCACACTACGGAGGGCAAATCTGTAGTACTTTTGCCCTCCTGAACTTTTACCCCTCCCCTCTCACCTCTTTCCTCTTTTATACTGTTAGTTGGGTTTTGGGGATTAGTTATAGGATAAGTATAGGTAATTAGCTTAGTTAGTGTTAGGGAAGAGGGTGGGGGGTCCTTATTCTTACTATCTTATATTTTTGTGTGGGTGGGTGGGTGGGGGGCAATGTTGGGATTCCTGTTTAAAAATATATATATATATATATAAAAAATTAAAAAAAAGTTTCAAAAAATTAAAAAAAATATATATGTTTGTTTAGGATAGTATAGTATGTGTGTAGGTTAGTAAGTGTTGTCCTGCATGTGTCTTGTCTCATAATGGTGGGTGGGGGGGTTGATGTTTAGATGGTTTCGTTACATGTGTAGAGTAAGTTTAGCTTAGGTTAGTTAGGGACTGTTGTGGGTTAGTAGTAGTCAGGTTAGATTAGTGTAGGTTTACCTTTCCCATAGTTGCCTCTTTTATTACTTCATTGAAATAAAAATTTAGCTAACCCTTTACATGATGCATTATGTGCTACATTATCATGGCCTTGACATCAGTGTAGCAGAATGTTTTAGTATGACATTTGTGTCCTATGCTCGCTATCCCCAGGATATTGAGGTTTAACATGCCAGCTACCCGTGTGCTAACTTGGTAAGTATCCACCATGTGGGAGACCCACCATTGGTAGTGTGCATTGATCATCAAGGGTTTGTTTCGGTATGTATCCTACTTCACAAAGAGTGCTTCCAGACTTGTTATTGTGGGTAAATAGATAGGTCGGACAGCAGTGTGAAGTTCAGGGAGATCTTTGTAGATGAGGAATTGTTCACACTCTTGTCTTGTTGCTGTCATTGCTGACCTACATCATGTGTGTACTGATTCAGCATGACTTTCCTTCATGGAAGTATACTCCGTAAGGGTGATTGATGCAGTGTAATTTGTTAATGATTCCTTACATTTTACAGCATTATGTCTTATTTAAGTATTGCATGGTGCCTACATTTCTCAGCCACCATTAGTTGTTTAGAATAGCTATAGATGGTGCATCATTCTGTCCAACACAGCATGATTGTGTGTGCTTAGTCCCTTCATCAGTTATTTTCCTCAGTATAGTAAGGCTATGATGCAATCCTGGCCACTGCACAGATGTTTCAGTATACATGAAATCAGGACAGTAGTATATAGAATCGACATGGTTGCCACACAGCCACTTTGGCGTTCGGTACTGCACAGTTGAAGTGTGAAATAACACAGAGACACAATAGGTGTGCAGGTGATATTTATTTTTAGGTGGTGTAGTGCAAAATGTCCATTCACCATGTTAGCTGAGTCCGTTCTGGTGCATTTTTACATGGTGATCCTACAGAAGAGGTGTGGATGATGCTCCTGACATGCTGGGGTGATGTCACAGACAGTGCAGAGGGACAGGATTTGCCAAATAGTAGGAGAGAGACATTCACTGGCAATGGGAACAAGTCATACAGTGGATTGGCAAACAGTCATTGAGTGAAGTTGTTGTGAGACTGGCATTTGTCAAAACGTAGGACCTTGGTCAGAGTAGGCCATGGTGCAGGGACTAGGGCTTCCGGGTACTCTTGCGTGTGAATGTTATCTGTTCCATGTCTTCTTCTTCTGATGTGTGTGTTGCCTGGTGTGTCCTTGTTGTTGTTGGTTGTGAAGGGGCAACACACACCTCAGTGTTAGAAGACATGGAGGCAGACATCCCGGGGGCTGCTCCCTGTCGAGTTATGAAGGGCAGTACTGCAGCAAGGAGTGCCTGCTGGTTTTTCAGAATGGCAGCCACATCACGATGGTAGGCAGCCAGGTCGGCCCTGAGGGGTTCTAAGTTGCATTCGTGCACACGTTGACTGGCTTGCAGTTGGAGTTGTTGTGTCAACTGGATGACAGCTGTGCAGATGTCCTTCTGTGTTTTTAAAAGTTCCTGCAAGAGCGATGTTCGACCTTGCATTGCTGCTGCCTGATCAGCAGTTGACATCATGCACGAACGCACCCCCTCAAGGCTGGCTGCCATAGTTTGCATCCCCACCCGCACCTCCTTGGCCAGCTCCCGCTGGACCCCAACGACAGTTCTTTCGAAGCTGGTGCCAGTGTCGTCAGAGTCCTCAGCTGTGTTTGAGCTGGCAGGTCTTACAATTGGGGTGGCGGGTGGTTCTCCTGTGGTGGCTGCTTCTTCTGTGCTCCTCCTTGTGACTGAAGGTGGGGTTTGGAGGCTTTCAAGGACCATTTGAATGGTCTCTTGTGGGAGGTTTATGGTCTCGTCATCCATGTCATCAGGGAACTCATGGACAGGCATATCGGCAGGAGATCCGTGTTCCTCTGCAATGAAACAGGGTACAATTAGTGTGTCTGTGTTGTGACAATTTTGCACTAAGATACAAGCCTTTGGATGCCTTAACTTTGTGCTCTGTGTTTGTCTTGGTATCTGCTGTCCGTCATAGGGCATTGTTGTAGGACTATGGCCCACCTGTGTGTCACATGTATGATATGGAGCTATCAGACATGTCTGCCAGATCGCCTCTAGGTGTTGCTTTGTAATTATTTAGGAATAGGTGTGTTAACTATTGTTATGGAGGGACATTTTGTTGGGTGGGCTCTCATTATCCTACATGTGATTACTGGCTTTCTAGGCAGCAGGATAGCTAATGGTGTGGGGGACTAAGGGGGTCATTCTGACCTCGGCGGTAAAAGGCCCTTACCGCCGGTCAGAAGTCCGCCATTCTACCGCCGCGGCCGCGGTAAACCGCCACGGTCATTCTGACCCACAACGGCGGAACCGCCAAAATCCCGACATCCAAGGAAGGCCGCCACATCAGCGGGCCGCGGAAAACTGGAGATGACCAAACCTCCACCGTCACGCCAACACAAACACGCCCATGCCATTCTGACCCACGAATCCACGCTGCGGTCTTTCAACTGCGGTATTCCATTGGCGGGACACACCGCCGCGGTCAAAATACACACACAGCTCAAAAACACTGCCACATTGGACAATGTGAAATACACACACCTGACACACATACAAACAACACTCCCGCACATCCAACCAACTATAAAACACACACCCACATCACCCACAAACCCCTACGACCGAAGATCATAGACGAAGGAGAGAGAGACACATCACGGAATAGAGAGCTACATCACACAGAGGCACACTACACCATCACACACACCACATAGAAGCACAAAGCACCACACACCAACACACTCTTCACCATATACACCACCCCACACCTCATCCACACCACCCCATGGCACCCCAAAGGCACCCACGCTTTTCGGACCAAGAACTCCGGGTCATGGTGGAGGAGATCATAAGAGTCGAACCCCAGCTCTTCGGCTCACAGGTGCAGCACACCACTATAGCCAGGAAGGCGGAGCTATGGCAGCGGATCGTGGACAGGGTAAACGCAGTGGGACAGCATCCCAGAAATCGAGAGGACATCCGCAAACGTTGGAACGACTTACGGGGAAAGGTGCGCTCGATGGTCTCGCGACACAACATCGCAGTGCAGAAGACTGGCGGGGGACCCCCACCCACACCACCCGAATTCACAGGATGGGAGCAAGAGGTACTAAACATCCTGCATCCTGATGGCCTCGCTGGAGTACACGGAGGAATGGACTCAACCAGGTCTTCTCTTTCTCCCCCCACCCTTCTTCTTCATCTTCTTGTGCATGTGTGCATTAGCATCATCAGGCGGAGGAGATTTGGCATCGGAGCACGAGGGAGCTGCAAGCCACAAGGCCCCGGTGGGCACAGGAACAGACACCGAGGGCCCAAGTGAGCCGGAGGGCGAGGGGAGCACCACGACGGGGACCACTGGTGAGAGCAGCGACAGCGACACGTCCTCGGATGGGAGCTCCCTAGCGGTGGCGGCAACATCCGGGCCCCCCGCCTCTACAGGTACAGCCGCCACCCAGCGCACCAGCCCCGCCCTCCCAGCAGCCCCTCAGCCTACGCTCCGTGCCCGCTCACCCAGGAAGGCAGGCGTCTCCTTCGCCCCAGGCTCCTCAGCCCCTGCCCCTGTTACCCCTGCTGCCCTCAGTGAGGAGGTCATTGATCTCCTCAGGACACTCATTGTTGGGCAGACTACCCTTTTGAATGCCATCCAGGAGGTAGAAAGGGAGGTGCATCGGAGCAATGCCTACCTGGAGGGCATTCATTCGGGTCAGGCTGCCCATCAACGATCGTTCAATGCTCTGGCCTCAGCACTGACGGCAGCCATTGTCCCTGTTTCCAGCCTCCCTCTTCTGACTGCCTCCACCCTGTCTCTGTCTCCTGTTCCTCAGCCTATCCCATCCACACCATCTGACCAGCCTGCACACACCTCAACACCCAAGGGCAGCTCATCCAGACACAAGCACCACAGATCCCACAAACACTCACCGAAGCAACACACAGATGCAGACATCCCAACAGTCACTACCACCCCTGTGTCCCCCTCCTCCTCGTCTCCCTCCTCCCTCCCTGTGACGTCTCCACTCACACCTGCATGCACACCAACATCAGCCAGTGCTTCCATCACCACCACACCCTCCTGTACAGTCCGCACGCGTGCAGTCACCACCCCCACTGCCATTTACACGTCCCTTGTGTCCTCTCCCACTGTGTCTGTCACCACCCCTTCCAAGACACACAAACGCAGGCAGACACCCACCCAACAGACATCCATCTCACAACAGCCTACAGCACCTGCACCTTCACCCAATGACAGCACACCTGACTCTCCTACAACCACATCCTCTTCCTCCACTTCCATCTCCACTTCTCCTACCTTTTACCTTGGCCCTAAAAAACTTTTCCTGGCTAATCTTGACCTCTTCCCCTCCGATGACCTACCCCCTCCATCTGCAAAGAGTCCCAAGAGCACCACAGCCACCACCAGCCCAACTTCGGGTGTCACTGTTGTGCATGGGTTCTGGAGCCCACCCTTTGCCAGCAGTGACACCTCCGTCAGCAGCAAGGACACATCCAGCCCCCCCCCCGGCAAGAGGACCAGGAAACACAAGGGCCGCCGTGCGAAGACTGACACAGCTGCCCCCAAGGAGCAGAGTTCGCCCACTTCACCAGCCACAACGTCTAGGGGAGGCAAGGGCCCGAGAGCCCCATCTAAGGAGCGTAAGGGCAGCAGGGCGGAGACGTCAGCCAGCAGGAGCGCGGAGCAGGTGGGCCCCACATGCCACATCCCAGCTGGAAAGGAGGACACCAAAGGGCCCAGGACTCCGTCACCGAAGGGCCCAGGAACATCACGGCCGGAGGGCGTCTGAGCACGGAGTCCAGGCCAGGTCTGGCTCCCTTGAACCTACTGGATGTGCACCGCTGAACAGGGCCCACCGTGCAGAAGAGCACCGCTGAACAGGGCCCGCCGTGCAGAAGAGCACCGCTGAACAGGGCCCGCCATGAAGATATGCACCGCTGAACAGGGCCCGCCGTGCAGAAGAGCACCGCTGAACAGGGCCCGCCGTGCAGAAGAGCACCGCTGAACAGGGCCTGCCGTGAAGATAGGCACCGCTGAACAGGGCCCGCCGTGCAGAAGAGCACCGCTCCGCTGGGCCCTTACTGTCAAGCACCGCTCTGCTGGGCCCCTTCATCTCAAGCACCGCTCGGCTGGGCCCCTTCATCTCAAGCACCGCTCCGCTGGGCCCCGCCGTCTCAAGCACCGCTCCGCTGGGCCCCGCCGTCTCAAGCACCGCTCCGCTTGGCCCCTTCATCTCAAGCACCGCTCCGCTGGGCCCCTTCATCTCAAGCACCGCTCCGCTGGGCCCCGCCGTCTCCAGCACCGCTCCGCTGGGCCCCTTCATCTCAAGCACCGCTCCGCTGGGCCCCTTCATCTCAAGCACCGCTCCGCTGGGCCCTTCCTGTCAAGCACCGCTCCGCTGGGCCCCACCGCCTCAAGCACTGCTCCGCTGGGCCCCGCCATCTCAAGCACCGCTCCGCTGGGCCCCGCCGTCTCAAGCACCGCTCCGCTGGACCCCGCCGTCTCCAGCACCGCTCCGCTGGGCCCCTTCATCTCAAGCACCGCTCCGCTGGGCCCCTTCATCTCAAGCACCGCTCCGCTGGGCCCTTCCTGTCAAGCACCGCTCCGCTGGGCCCTTCCTGTCAAGCACCGCTCCGCTGGGCCCCTCCGTCTCAAGCACCGCTCCGCTGGGCCCTGCCGTCTCAAGCACCGCTCCGCTGGGCCCCGCCGTCTCAAGCACCGCTCCGCTGGGCCCCGCCGGCTCCAGCACCGCTCCGCTGGGCCCTTCCTGTCAAGCACCGCTCCGCTGGGCCCCTTCATCTCAAGCACCGCTCCGCTGGGCCCCTTCATCTCAAGCACCGCTCCGCTGGGCCCTGCCGTCTCAAGCACCGCTCCGCTGGGCCCCGCCGTCCCAAGCACTGCTCCGCTGGGCCCCGCCGTCTCAAGCACCGCTCCGCTGGGCCCCTTCATCTCAAGCACCGCTCCGCTGGGCCCCGCCGTCTCAAGCACCGCTCCGCTGGGCCACGCCGGCTCCAGCACCGCTCCGCTGGGCCCTTCCTGTCAAGCACCGCTCCGCTGGGCCCCTTCATCTCAAGCACTGTTTATGGTTCACTGTGCCCACCATGCCTCCTCCTTGACCAGTGGAGACTGTTATCCACTTGAGAGACTGTGGCTTTGCACTCCCCAGGATGGCAGAGTGGGCAACCCACCCACTGTAGAGACTTGAGAGACTGTGGCTTTGCACTTCCCAGGATGGTACAGTGGGCAACCCACCCACTGTAGAGACTTGAGAGACTGTGGCTTTGCACTCCCCAGGATGGTACAGTGGGCAAGCCACCCACTGTAGAGACTTGAGAGACTGTGGCTTTGCACTCCCCAGGATGGTACAGTGGGCAAGCCACCCACTGTAGAGACTTGAGAGACTGTGGCTTTGCACTCCCCAGGATGGTACAGTGGCAACCTACCCACTGTAGAGACTTGAGAGACTGTGGCTTTGCACTCCCCAGGATGGCACAGTGGGCATGGTGGCCCCTTCGTGGATCTTGCGTCGTGGACTCATGTGGCTGTGGTGCCCCCCCCTTCCCTTCCCCCTGAGGTGCCTGTAGTATTTTCATCAGATGCCCCTGCAGTGTTCTCTCCAAAGGACTCAGGTCTCCTGTGTGTGCTTTGCCCTTGTGTCGCTACACTGTAGCCCACGGACTGTTCCATTTGACTTGGATGTAGCGGACTAATTGCCTCGGCTCGCCATGGCAGTGTGTATAGTATTATTTTGTTATGGATATTTTGCATAGTTGCCGATACGTCTCAGAGTCTATTTTTTATATAAAAATTTGGTTCACAATTTAATTATGTCTTTGCATTTTTCAGGGGGGTTTGGGTGGTGTCACTGTGCATTGTTGCTCTGCATTGGTGTGTACATAGTTTGGGGGGGTGGGGGTCGCATATGTGTGTGCCCGTAACCTTTCGTCCTCACCCCTCCCGTGTGTCGTAGGTGCAGTACTCACCGTTGTCGTCTGCGCCGGAGTTCGTACTCGTGGTAGATGAGCAGGTAGACGAGTGCAGGTAGGATGTTTAATTCGGGTTCCATGCTGTCCTCCGTACTCGTGGAGTGTGTTTTGGTGAGCGTTTTCCCATCCGTAGTCTGTTTCCGCCGTGTTTTTATCGGCGGGGCTCCCGCCCCGGAAAAGGTGGCGGATTGGTGAGTTGTGATTGTGTGGGCGGTACATTGTCTGCCGCCTGCCTGTTGGCGGTGACCGCCGCGCTGTTTGTCTGTACCGCCGTGGCGGTCGGAGTGTTAATGTGGCGGGCTGTGTTGGCGGTTCCCGCCAGGGTCAGAATTCCATTTTTTGGACCGCCGGCCTGTTGGCGGGTTGGCCGCCGCTTTATCACCGACCGCCAGGGTTAGAATCACCCCCTAAGTCTGACCCACTTGTAAATAACTCTGTCACCCTGATATTTCATTTTTCTCAGACTAACTAGCAGTGCCTCTTCTCTCCCACATCAAAGGAATGTTTGGACATCCCAGCGCATGACATCTTTGGAACCTCTCAGAGAAGTTGTGGTCACTCAGATCCTACACAATTCTCTCTTTTCCGGTATGTTCCCATACACAAATGACAAAGACAGTATTTGTTTAATATGAGGTTTCATTGTACAACTGAGTTGTAGAAATTTAGGTGTGAGCCACAATAACCCAAACAATACAAACTGTTAGAATTGAAATAGTCCGCAGGAGAGTAATACATTAGTACACAGCTATCATGGTGCCTAACAGTTTCTACTCTCCCTCTGCTTGTTCTATGTATAGCACAGCATGTTAAGTTTGGAGCTTGCCTGTCTGAATCACAGGGGAGACATCATCCCTCATATCAGAGGAATGGGCTGTGATCTGGTTGTGCATCAGCAGCAAGGCAGGCAGCATCTAGTTGTGTTTCTCTGTTTGGAAACTCCCTCTTGCATATCTTGGGACAAGGAAGTGATTTTATAAGTCATATGTCATCATGATGACAAAGTTTCCCTACGCAGGAATGCCAGACCTTAACCCCTACCACATCTATCAGCAACGTACCAGACTGTATCTTTGACTGGGGCACAGAGTGAATATGTTCTGGCAAACTCCAGTGCAGAAGTAGGCAAAACAGTGTGATTTGACTAATTGACAACACCTTAGGACTGGCTATTTGCTACATTAACTGATAGGAAGGGCAATGAGGCTCTTAGATGTGAGCAAATGAGTATAAGTACATTCAGGGTAAGATGCACAAAGGCCTCCAGCCTGAGGCTTATGCGCAAAGTATACGTTACACTTGCCACAATACACTTTGTCTGACTGTGGGTGTTGTGACTGCCCTGCCAGCACACTTGCCTCTCAGGACCTGCCCCATACACTTTTTATTCACATTGCATGAACTGTACATGTTACGTGGCATTACCTATGCATGTCAATGTTAGGATGTGGAATGGATGTAAACAGTGTTGATGTGTGAAGATGATGTTGGGTCATGTGTGTCTTATTGGATTGGCCTGTTTATCGTATGAATGTCCTATTTGTTTGTCAGAGTTTGCAGGTGTGTTTCAGTGACCAGTTGCCTGTGTCCCCTCCTCAATGTTGTTGTCTGAGCAGTATGACATTAGTGATGTAGCCTTGTTAGCCAGGCACGTGAGGGACCCTGACGTATGCAGCATGTGTATGTCCTTAGTGCTGTGTGGCTCCTATTGCTGTTTACTTGGGCTTATGTATGGGTCAGGTATGGACATTCTGCATTTGAGTGTACTGGTGCCTTTGTCTTATTTCTATGAATAGTTGCGGATGTCATCCTCACCCCCTAATTTAGGTATGTATGTTCCATGGAGAGGTTCCTGCCATTTGGTACAATAGCTGCACAGAGATGAGAGGTGTTATTGTCAACTGTTGTGGCAGTTACATTGCAGTTGTTGTTTTGGCTACTGGATTACTGATAGGGACCTAGTTGATGTAGGATAGATTATGCAAGACAAGTGCCTGGATGTGAGTTTGAGGTAGTGGCCTTCCCACCTGTCGCTGCTTTCCCTTGGCTCTATTGTTGTAATTACAGTATGGCCCCATGGGACTGTTGTTGTTGTTGTATTTTGTCGTGCCCCAGCTTCTGTCTGTGCTGGGCATGCCCCCCTGCCATGCCCCTTTACCCATGCCAGTTCATATATGTGCAGACTTACATGCATTGTGTAGTAGGTATCCCCCCCCTGCTTACAGTCCCCATTATTGTATTTAAAATCCCCATGCGACTTACCCTGCATGTGCGTTGTGTCGTGATAGTCTGCGCTGTCCTGTCCTTGAATCCCTGTGACGATCTCCTCCGGGATGACGGCTGCGACCATCTCCTCCATGTGCGTCGCCTTTACGTTGGTTTCCTTTACGACAGAACGATGCTGTGTGCGTCACGAAATAATGACTCCCACCTGTTGGTTGCGCCGCCGTACGTCAAAGTATAAATTTGACACCCGCACGGTGCTTCAAAATGGCGTTAGCCGGCGCTAATTTTTTTGACGCAAAACTGCGTTAGCGCAGTTTTGCGTCAAAAAGTATAAATATGGCCCAAAGTACCATTTTTTTTAGTAACTCTGAGTATTGTGTTTTCTTATTATATTGTGCTATATGAGATAAGTGGTATAGTAGGAGCTTTGCATGTCTCCTAGTTCAGCCTAAGCTGCTTTGCCATAGCTACCTTCTATCAGCTTAAGCTGCTAGAAACACCTCTATTCTACTAATAAGCGATAACTGGTCCTGGCACAGGGTGTAAGAACCACAAGGTACCCACTATAAGCCAGGCCAGCCTCCTACAACAGGCCAATCAGTTTAATAGATGCTTTTGCAGAAAATATACGCTAAACAGATCCTAAATAGATTGACTATCTGGATGGATGATTGTAAAGTACTTACCTCTTAAGAGGCTGGTTTAAGATTACAAGTAAGGTACGATTGACTAAATGTTGAGATTTTTGTGCTTGGTATGGAAGTATGTTAAGTTAAGAAAGGGGCTTTTATGTATCTTATAACAATGTTCGACTGGGTACCCAGGAGTTTGTCGTGGGCCAACAGGGGACCTTTTATTACAAATTATTAGGCTACACCATGGTAATTATGCCAAGGTACGATGGGGCCACCAAGGTGAAGTAACTGATCCCATCCCAGTTAGAAGAGGAGTAAGACATGGGTGTGTGCTAGCCCCCACTCTATTCTCACTTTACATGAATGATGTGGTAGATTATCTTAAGAAGTGCACACATGATTCCCAAGGCTATGCGACTTCCCTGTGCTAGTACTACTATTTGCTGATGACACTATTCTAATATCACATACACCAAAGGGCCTCCAAAATCCCTTAAATTCATTCAGAGGACATTGCGAAATCAAAGGTCTGGTGATCAACATACTGAAAACTATCTGCATGGCAATTACACTGCATAGGGACTTTAAACTGAACCTCACTATGAAACGCCATAAATTGGAGCTCGTTGAAAATTTTAGTTACCTTGATGTAACCTTGAATTATCAGATGTCCTGGTCCCAACAGGTAAACACATCTAAAGAAACACTGGATCAGAATTCCGGGGTTATTATTAAAAAAAAATCAAACTTCACTGTGTAAGGCAATTTCACCTGCCCTCAAGATATATAATTGTAAGGCTCAAACAGCAGCCTGATATGGGGCAGAACTGTGGAGGATCAACAGATTGGGCATTCTGAAAAGTGAAGAAAGTAATTGCATGCTGTCCCTGCTACATCCCCCTAAAAGCACCCCATTGGTTCCAGTTTTTCAAGATTTGGCAATTAGAAGGGTAGAAGACCTGGTTTCTCTAAGACCTCTGCTTTTTTGGATAAGGATATGGGTGACGCAAGATCTGGTCCACTACTGGGAGGGTTTATGGAAAGTGAGGAAACTGGACAAATATAGGTCGCTGCCCTAGCTCTGTTATATTAAAAACTGGTTCAGAAAATTAGACCTGTGGTCCTTTTGGGATGAACCAGGCCTGTTGACTGTTGATTGTAAGACCTTGCTTTAACAGGCTCATTGGACCTATTCATTGTCAAGGCTTCATCAGAACCCAGGAGTGGGGAAATTGTCAGAACGATTCTTGTCCATCAAGCCCATTGCCTGTTTTGAATCCTGTCTAGATGAGGTGCAACCATCTATGGCCAAAACCTTGTATATGAGATTTTGCTTTGCAATTTATTTATTAATGCGTTTACAGCAAAATGTAGGTCGTGGGTCTGTAGGTGGAGCAATTTGTACTAATTGCCCTTGATGTTGCCAAAATGCAATTGAGGACATTGTACATGTTAAGTTTTTTTGTTCTGCCTATACCGCTCCCAGAGCAAAATGGATACGACCAATTTGTTGCATTCTGGGTTTTAGAATGCATGGAGTGGTTTTTGCATAATAATTTATCTAAACCTCTTTAATATGGAGTGCGTTGATATTTATACGTGGTGTGGCTTATTAGGAAGAAGAGAGATCTGATGTTTTAGGAACTGGATACATCTTTTTTATGATTAGATGATTTTTTCCTCTGCATTATTCATGATGTTTTATTTTTATCTGTTTTATACTGTATGTTTATATGGATGTACGATGGAACAACACATGCACTTACAACGCATGCCTTTACAAAGCGGTAAGCACATTGCATGGTCATTACCACGCATGCGCTTATCACAAAATGTTTTTACAATGGAAATGCTTTTACCACAAATGTCTTTACCATGAACATTTCGTAGTAAAGGCGTAGTTGGTAAAGGCATATGCATTGTAAAAACGACTAGTAAGTATACCATACAATATATAAATATATATATATATATATATATATATATATATACAGACAAACACACTTTTCCACCCAAAAACCCTACCTACCCTAAACACCCTAAAATGACCTTACCATCCCAAGACCAATACCCACCCTAACACCGAAACACCACTTATCACCCCATACCCACCCTAAAAATTAAACCCCTCTTACCATCTCAAATACCGTACCCACCCTAAAACCTGAAAATGCCCTGACCACCCGACAACCCATATCCATCCTAAAACCTAAACACCCCTTACCTCCTCAAAACCCATACACACCCTAAAACCTAAAATTACCCTTACTGCCCCAAAACCCATGCCCACCCTAAAACCTAAAAAATGCCTTTACCACCCCAAAACCCATATCTACCCTAAATCCTAAAAAAACCTTACCACCCCAAAACCCATGCCCACCTAATACCGAAAAATGCACTTACCGCCACAAAACACAAACCCACCCTACAACCTAAAAATGCTCTTAACATCCCAAAACCTATACCCACCATAAAACCTAAAAATGCCCTTACAAACCCAAAACCCATACCCACCCTAAAACCTAAAAATAACCTTACCACCCCAAACCTATGCACACCCTAAAACCTAAACATGCCCTTACAACCCCAAACCTCATACCCACTGTAAAAAACAAACACCTCTTGACACCTCAAAACCAATAACCACCCTAAAACCTAAAAATGTCCTATCTCCCCAGAGCCCATGCCCACCCCAAAACCTAAACACCCCTTACCACCCCAAACCCCATACCCACCCTAAAACCGAAAAATACCCTAACCACCCAAAAACCCATGGCCACTTTAAAACGTAAAAAAGCCCTTACAACCACAAAACCCATACCCAAACTAAAACCTAAAAATGCCCTTACCGCTCCAAAACCCAAACCCACCCAAAAACCTAAAAATGCCCTTACCACCCCAAAACCCATACCCACCCTAAAAACAAAAAAAAGCCCTTACCACCCAAAACCCCATACCCCCTTAATACCTAAAAATGCCCTTACCACCCCAAAACCCAAACCCACCCTAAAACCTAAAAATGCCCTTACCACCCCAAAACCCATACCCACCCTAAAACCTAAAAATGCCCTTACCACCCCAAAACCCATACTCATCCTAAAACCTAAAAATCACCTTGCCACCCCCAAACCAATGGACACCGTAAAACCTAAAAATACCCTTACCACCCCAAAACCCATGCCCACCGTAAAACCTAGAAACGCCCTTACCACCAAAAAACCCATACCCACCCTAAAACCGAAAAATGCCCTTACCACCCCAAAATCCATACCCACCCTAAAACCTAAAAAAATGCCTTTACAACCCCACAACCCATACCCACCCTAAAACCTAAAAATGCCCTTACCACCCCAAAACCCATACCCAGGCTAAAACCTATAAATGCCCTACCACCCCAAAACCCATACCCACCCTAAAACTTAAAAATGCCCTTACCACCCCCAAACCCATACCCACTGTTCAACTCTAAAAATTACCACTGGTCCTGGTCAGCTGGTTAATTTCTGCAGGGCTTGATGCAGGAGACTCTGGTCAGCTCTTTTCTACCTGTAGCCTACCGGGAGTCCCTTCTTGGAGTAGTAGAAGCCAGGCAAAATCCTTTTCTTGATGAAGCCCAACGTGTGCAGCTGCTGCAGGCCTTCTGAGTGCAGTGTCCAGGTGCAGGCCAGGGGTCCAGCAGGGTAGTCCTTCTTCTTCTTGTCTTGTTCCAGTAGGGATCTGAAGTAGGGTGGAGCTCTGCCAAAATTATCCTTGCTCCTGGAATGGAAAGCAGGGGTGTGCTCCTGCCAAATCATGTGCAGGCTGCCACCCTTTTTAGGGACCACTTCCTGGAAAGTGTCGCAAAAATCAATCCCAGGGAGCAACATTCCTCCAAAATCTAAGATGGCAAAAATTCAATCTTAGAGTTTAAATCTGGCTGAGTCCACCCAATGGTGTGACCAAGTTTCCCTTAACACACCCCTTTCCAGGCCTCTCTTAATCTAATCATTGAGCACCTGGCTGTCTGGGGTTGCAGGAAATGGGGGTGGTCCAGTTGCTGTCCCAAATGTCCTTCCCTCCTTTGAAGGCCTGTTTGGCTGTTCTCCACTCATCCTGTTATACCATGTGCTGAGGCAGATCCCATCCCACCAGATGCTTCCTTTGTTTCAGCCCAGGTCACTTAACACTTCATCAAGGCAACCTGGCTCAGGCTGCCAGAGGCTGACCAATCAGAGAAGGACACTACAGGGTTGAAGTTGGTAACTTTTAGCAGGAGTTCTAAAACTCTTTCTAGGTACATGTTACATGGAATTCAACAGTGGCAAGGTGTTAGATTTATTATAGCTTTTAATGTGATACTACACTTGCTATTTTAGCTCCTTCATATGGAGAATTAGGCTTTACTATTTTAAAATAAAGCCTCTCCATGTTAGCCTAAGGAGCCCATTCACTACAATGGGGAAAACTAATGTGGCTATTTTTCCCTCATCAGGGCTCACAAAACACCTTTTATGAGGTCCCTGCTTATAGTTACATGCAGCCAACCCTGGGGGCATGTATGGCATCGTACCTTAGGGGGGGGGGATATGCAAAAATAGGGTAGGTTAGGACTTTGGAAGTACTTTTAATTCCAAAGTTGAATTTGGGGTTGACTTTAACTTAAAAGCAGCCAGCAAGGCAGGTCTGCCTTTAAAATGACACTGGGCACCACAGCAGTGCAAATATGGATGTACTATCTATGTTGGGGTCCCTAAACCTACAAGCCCTACCATATACTAGGGACGTATATGTAGGTTGGTGAAGCCAATTATAATTAGGGTAATTTGCATAATCCATTTTACACAGAGCACTGGCCACGGGACTGGTTAGCAGGACCCAGGGCACAGTCAGAGTCAGTAACCACCATATCAGTCAAAAGTTTGGGGGTGAGCAGAGCAAAAAGGAGGGCTTTCCTACAAGCAAGTACAACAAAAAAGTGTCACAAGTGATGCCACACAATGGCATGACATTTATAAAGTTTAGCTGCTCACAGTTCTGTTGCAGATTGATTTATTATTATTATTATTATTATTATTATTATTATTATTATTATTATTTGTTATTATTATTGTTGTTGTTGCCAAAAATTCAGCAGCCTTAAGCAAAAAGAAGACATATTGCTGAATAGATGGATATACACGTTATAGTCCTTAATGCTTTAACTGTTGGGGCTGGATACTGTAATCTCACACCATTTGCCAATTACTAAGTCCCTATAGATAAGATTACATGTTTTCGAGGCTTTATACAAAAGCTTTAATTTGTCAAAGTAATGATGTTCATCAAGTCATTGTCCACGTCTGCATGTTGGGTAGACAGAAGATCATAGTGGGTGTCTCCTGGTCTTTGATCAATGTGGTGAGCCTTTTGCAGTTAGCAGCCCAGTAATGAAATCTCATGATAGGGAGGGCCCATCCAAATATCTGGATTCAAAGTTCCAAGTATTTCAGAGATCTTTTGGGCTTGCTGTGTCACCAAATAAAAGATGTAATAGAAGCATTTATTTGTTTGGACAAAGCAGGTGGGAGCTACACTAATAGAGCTTTTAAGAGGATACTAGAGCTGATAACTTTGGAACTAGGGAACCAGGTTCAAGTCTCGGACATTGGCTCAAGATCGTGTTATTTTGGGCAAATCACTTAGGCCCTCCGCCTTCCGCCAATGCCATCCCGCCATCAGGCCGCAACCCCACCGGCCCTATTATGGCTTCCCCGCTGGGCTGGCGGGCGGAAACAGAGTTTCCGCCCGCCGGCCCAGCGGGGAACAGGGCCTTAACATTGCAGGCGCCTCCTAATGGAGCCGGCGGCAATGTGACGGTGCAGCGGGTGCAGCGGCACCAGTCGAGCATTACACTGCCAGTAATTCAGACAGTGGAATGCTCAATGGGGCTGTGCATGGGGGCCCCCAGAGTCATCCATTCTGCAAGCCGTTCCATGGCGGTGTTTACCGCCATGGACAGGCTGGCGGATGGGGACTTGTAATTCCCAGGGCAGCGCTGCTGGTAGCTGCCCTGGGGGACCACAACCGTCGGGACCGCTGGGACCGCCGGGCTGCATCATGGTGGCTCCTGGCAGTGTCTGTGGTTTGACCGTGGCGTCTCCGCCACTGTCATAATGTTGCGGCCGGAACGCCACTTTGGCAGCAGTCCGACTGTGACTCTGGCGGTCTAGTGACCACCAGAGTCATAATGACCCCCTTAATCTCCTTGTGCCTAGAAAAAAATGAGGCCCATATTTATACTTTTTGATGCAAACCAGCACCAACGCTGGTTTCTATCAAAAAATGTACCGACGGCTAACGCCATTCCTACGTACCAGGGCGTCTTATTTAAGCGCTGCGGGCTGGTCAGAGTAAAAAAAAATATTCTTAACAGGCAGCGCCGGCGTAGGGAAAAATGGGGGTGGTGCATCAAAAAATGGTGCAAGTCAGGTTAGAGTAAAAAATCATGGCTCTAACCGGACTTGCACCATTTTTTGACACACAACCCCCATTGAAATGACTCCTGTCTTAGCAAAGACAGGAGTCATGCTCCCTTGCCCAATGAACATGCCCAGGGGACTTCTGTCCCCTGGGCATGTTCATTGGGCACAGTGGCATGCAGGGGGGGGCAAGTTAGGCCCCCCTATGCCACTAAAAAAAATTCCAACAAATACTTTCCTCAACTTACCTGTACTTACCTGGAATGGGTCCCCCCCATCCATGGGTGTCCTCCAGGGGTGGGTAGGGGTGGCAGGGGGTGACCCTGGGGGCAGGGAAGGGCACCTGTGGACAGCTTCCATGGTCAGAGACCATGGAAATGGGCCCACAGGTCCCTTAACCCCTGCCCTCACCCAGGCGTAAAAAAACGACGCACATCATACTGGGTGCCGTTTTTTAAGGCCCGCCTTCTCCTGTGTGTCAAAATGACACGGGAGTGTAAATGAGGTGCACAGGCTTTAAAGTCATTTTTTGGACGGAAACGCCTACCTTGCATGTCATTAACGCAAGGCGGTTTCCCGCATCGAGAAAATGACGCGCACAGAGGAATTATGACGTTCGCGGGGTCGGGCGTCATGGTATAAATATGGTGTAAGGTTTGCGCCAAATTTGCGTAAAATATTTTGACGCAAATTCGGCACAAACAGAGTATAAATATGCCCCTGAATGTGTTCTTGTGTAATGTAACTGTTGCTCATGTAAAGCACTCCAATACCTTGGAGTGAGCGCTATATAAAACTGCAAAAAAAAGAGATATAATAGTTTCTGAAATAATAATCTGGGCAGGATTATCATTATTGATACCCCCTAAGTAGATAAAATTTTGCTCAACTGGTAGTGTGTGAAAAAGTACAAAATAGTCAAATACTGTCACAGAGTATGCCTTTCGTGCTGCATTAAGTTCAGTTTTCTGTATTCTCTCAGTGAGTCACAGATTCACAGCCGAAAATGACAGTAAATGTAGTGCTTGTCCTCTCTAACATTTGACTTCAGGGGGCAGCTTTACAAGCGTTTCATCCTCTCAAGTTTCAGACTCCTGTTTTGAAGTAACTGAAAATAAAACGCATAGGTGGTGGAAGGCTTAAAAAGCCCCCAGGTATGGATTCTGTTAGGTTTAGCGTAATCAAGGCATTTATAGGCAACTCCTTGAGTGTGCCTCATGAGGGCAGTAGATTGCAATAAATGACAGCAAATATGGATTCTACCAGGAGAGAAATACACACCAAGGTGCAATTAGGCATGTGGTTCGAAACATCTCTGCTCCAGGTGTGAGAAATGCCTCATTTCTAGAAGCAAACTAAACTGGTTTGATACTTTTGATCTGTATTTATTGTACTTACAATAAGTACCTCTTTGAACAGTGAGCTGCTGCAAATAACATAATGTTAGTTGGAAATTGCACGTTCACCAACAAAGTGGTCTTTTGTTACTGATAGCAAAGAGTCGGCAGTGGGTCCCAGACTGGTGCGGCTCACTAGCACCTTATTGGGGGCAACATACTTTGGGCACCTTGAGCACATTGAAGCCCCCCCACCCCCCCGGGACTCCAACACCCAGCTTGCAATGTGCCAGGAGGTGTGTTGGCATGTGAACCTCCTGGAGGGGGCATAGGCGACCTGCTTCACTTGCTGAAAAGCGCTTTCTGTAACCCGCTGCACAGGACACACCTACTGGTGTCAGACGCTCAATAATAGCTGCTTTTTATAAGAAGTAGGGGTTGGCAAAGAATTCCACTCCGTAGGCAGAGTTCACAGAGTTTTTCCCACTCCACGCAGAGTGCGGAGTTCCGAAAAACTCTGCAAAGTGACACAGAGTGGAGTTTTTTCTCTTGTTTTCGCTCGCTAACGTTAAGTTGGTGAGCGTGAGCAGAGAAATCGCTAAGTTGGTGAGCGCAAGCGAGATTTCTGAACACAAGCAGTCATGGTAGGCCGTGCCCCCTCACGATGAGAAAGCTGCCGGTCGCGTTGAAGAAGCTACCACTAGAATAGAAAATCTACTCAAGCAGCAAAAAGAAGTTGGCGCCCTTTGGCACTCCGTGTGATGCAATTCGCACTGATTTTACAGCACGAGAGAAACTCCTGCACTGAAAATCAGTGCGAACAGCGTGCCTTACCCAAACTCTGCCGGTTGCTAAACTCTGCATAGCACAGCGGAGTTTTTTCACCACTTCGCTGAGTTCTGCGTAGCAGAACTCCACCCAGGCCTAATAAAAAGTGTGAATGTGCATCAGGGACAGCCAACATAATCTATGACCCGTCTAATAACCCCGTCCCAATTGACCCAACTGAATTAAGCACTAGTGGGGGGAATTGCAAACCTCCCAATCTACCTAATAGTGATCTTGCAAATGCTGCGGGTGGGTTAGCTGGGGAAGAAAATGTAAGTTTGGGGGCAAGTGGTAAAGCGATGGATAATGCTTTTCCAACCATAAGATGCTCTAATAGGTTTGTCCCCTTTGGACAGATGAGGACATTGAAAACTAATATGATCCCACCCCAGTTGGGTGACTTGGGCCCTAGTAAAACAAAGTGTGATGATAAATGTACCTGAGCTGGGGGGGGGGGAAATATCCAATCTTGTTGCTGTAAGATAACGTGTCACAGCTAAAGGGGCAAATTGGAACATTAATTAGGGAGGTGGGGGACCTAAAGGATTTGGTGAAAAGCCTCCTGCTAGGGGGTGAAATGAGTGAATAGGCTTTATGCCCAGATGAGTTGGAGTGCTCCCTCATACAAGGTGAATATATTCAACCCCAGGTGACGGAGGCCGCTCGGTCAAGCAAGCCTTACAGAGGACAGCTCCAAAAAAACTCATTGATAGGTAGGGCGAGTAACAATGCACTGATTTTGGGAAGGAAGATAAGTTCCCTAAGCCTGCAAAGTAGGACTATTCACCCCATTAACTTTCAAACTGGGCAGATGCGTTGCTAAGTCTATGCGAGGAATCCAGAGGCAAAGGGAGGCCTCTTACAGCCTGCCTTACATCATTTGAAAGAATATGATAGGGAAAAGTGTTTAGCTTGCAGTGGGAGATCTCGACTATTGTCTAATTTGGATGGGCAGACGCAGGATATTAGTGGCCGACATCCTTTCAGAAGAGGTACTTATATTCACATAGGGAATAGCCTGTTTGTCATAAATGTCCTCAAACTGCTGCCAAACACTGAGGAGGGTGAATAGCCACTGAAAAAAGGTGATCTATTAGATCAGACACAAGAGACAGGGCCTATTCGGTCAGATGTATTATCAGTAGAGCTGTTGTCATTTAAGACCGACAAAACGGATAGGATAACATTGACAATGAAAACTTGCTCAAGGATAAATGGACTAATTGCTATAGATCAGCGAAACCTACAAATCGGACAATTAGATTCAAATTGAAAAACCTGACTGAGGGTGTTCCTCAGGGAGAAGGGACCCACTGAGCTCTGACAATCTGCCACCTGAAATTCCAGCCCCAATGACCCTCCTACTTGTAAATTGACTACCTAGCCCAGTAACAGGGGGGTGCATGGGTATCCTTACAAGAAACATCGATGGCCAGCTACCATCTGGGATGGTGGACCTTAATCTAACCTAAGAAAATTAAGCTAATCACGGGGGCAGGGGATGGACACTCACTGTAGAGATGGAGAAACAGACTACTTCCATTGCACCTAGTGAAATTCGATCTAATCAAGTGTCTTTGATCTCTTGGAATATAGCAGGCCTAAAAGGCATAATGATGGACCCCGATTGGCAGGTATATACTGTATTGATCGATTCCACTTTTGCCTCTTCCAGGAGGCATGACTACTGGAACCATTGCACAACAAACTATGGTATAGGACCTTTCACATAAATGCTATTCCCTCCCTTAGAGGTAGACCTTCAGGGAGACTGCTGAGATGGGTTAAAATCTCACTACCGGTCTCAATAGAATTGATTGAGCTGGCTTCCACCAACATACTGGGAATTTGGGTAAAGTTGCAGGATGGACCGGAAGTTTGTTTTTTAATGTCTATTTTAGGCTGAGAAAGCACAGTGTGGATTCTCCAGTGCTCACTGATCTTGATAGAGCTCTAAATGCATTGAATCCCAATGCTACCATTATTGTGGGGGGAGAATTAAATTGTAAATATGAGCCAATTCTGGGGTTAGAAGTGATACTTGAGGAGGATGGGCTAGAGGCGATCCTTCCCTTGATGCAGGCCCTGCTGTACTATATACTTTAGCTTCTATGCAGATACTATAGTTGGCTATAGAACATAGCCTCTGAATGTGCAATGGTAGGAAGGAGTCTGATTGCCCAAGTGTATTCACATATGTGAAGGGGGCTCCACACTCAATTGCTTAAAGTAGGGAATGGGAATTAGTCAAACATTTTGTAGTAGAAAGCAGGCACGAAAGTAATTATAATCCTCTTTGTTTCTGCCTGAGTAAAGGTTTTTTTTACTCCTGACCTCAGGCTGAAGGAGCTTTGTAAGTTCAGCCAGTGATCGGGAACAACTGTAAGTCATTTAGGTGGCCTTCTATACTGACAAAAACTGACATTTTGGCCAGGATTTATACAGTTTTTGCAGACATGCTATGTCCTTATGTAGGCTGGCCATCTTCTAGAATCCCAATTATGTCTGTCCATTCCCTTTTAGCTGAGGAGATAAAGAATAATTTAACAAAGATTACTACAAAGAAAAATAAGGTGAACTCAGGAGGTAAGATCTGAACAAACCCATAGTATTCAAAAAAGTGCAGAGAGGGTAAGAAGCACATTCTACTAGTACTCAAGACCAAGAAGAGCATGGGTATTCGAGATGGGAGGGCAGAGTATAAAAGTGCACTGCTGAAAGCGCAGAGGGAATTGGAAGATTCCAACTGGAATGAGCTAGTGGAAGCGGGAAAAGGAAAGACAATACAATGTTTTGGAAGATTGTAGCCCATGGTACCAAAAATGTCTGCGTACATACTGACCATTATATAGATCCCGAAACTTGGGCCAGGCATTTCTCCGAATTGTACTCATATACGGATGAACTGGATAGTCACCAGGATAGAACATATGTCTGTCTAATGACAATCAAACGTTATCAGGAAGATTGTCTGGCCAACAACGGAGCGGGTGAGCAAAGGGGGGCTACTAGGCTTGGCCTCTTTTACTATGGAAGAAACGATGCTGGCAATAGAGGCAAAGAAAACTAACAAGGCACCAGGCCTTGATAAGATCCTGGGTGACTTGCTAAGGCACTCTAAAGAAGTATGGGTGCTATACATTAACCTCCTCTGTAATGCAGTTGTTTCAGGAGCACCAATTCCTAACACGTGGAGAGGAGCTGAAATAGTTCCAATCTACAAAAAAGAAAACAAGCAGGGCCCTTCAAATTACAGGTGTAGAAAGGTAGCCTCTTTCTATCCTTGTTACCCCCACTTTTGGCCTGTTTATGAGTATATGTCAGGGTGTTTTTACTGTCTCACTGGGATCCTTCTAGCCAGGGCCCAGTGCTCATAGTGAAAACCCTATGTTGTCAGTGTGTTTGATATGTGTCACTGGGATCCTGCTAGCCAGGACCCCAGTGCTCATAAGTTTGTGGCCTATATGTGTTCCCTGTGTGGTGCCTAACTGTATCACTGAGCCTCTGCTAACCAGAACCTCAGTGTTCATGCTCTCTCTGCTTTCTAAAATTGTCACTGCAGGCTAGTGACTAATTTTACCAATTCTCATTGGCACACTGGTACACCCATATAATTCCCTTGTATATGGTACTTAGGTACCCAGGGTATTGGGGTTCCAGGAAATCCCTATGGGCTGCAGCATTTCTTTTGCCACCCATAGGGAGCTCAGGCAATTCTTACACAGGCCTCCCACTGCAGCCTGAGTGAAATAACGTCCATGTTATTTCAAAGCCATTTTTCACTGCACAGAAGTAACTTATAAGTCACCTATGTTTCTAACCCTCACTTGGTGAAGGTTAGGTGCCAAGTTACTTAGTGTGTGGGCACCCTGGCACTAGCCAAGGTGCCCCCACATTGTTCAGGGGAAATTCCCCGAACTTTGTGAGTGTGGGGACACCATTACATGCGTCCACTATACATAGGTCACTACCTATGTATAGCGTCACAATGGTAACTCCGAACATGGCCATGTAAAATGTCTAAGATCATGACAATTCCATGATCCCCCGGGTCTCTAGCACAGAACCCGGGTACTGCCAAACTGCCTTTCCGGGGTTTCCACTGCAGCTGCTGCCAACCCCTCAGACAGAATTCTGCCCTCCTGGGGTCTGGGCAGCCCCGGCCCAGGAAGGCAGAACAAAGGATTTCCTCTGAGAGAGGGTGTTACACCCTCTCCCTTTGGAAATAGGTGTGAAGGGCTGGGGAGGAGTAGCCTCCCCCAGCCTCTGGAAATGCTTTGATGGGCACAGATGGTGCCCACCTCTGCATAAGCCAGTCTACACCGATTCAGGGATCCCCCAACCCTGCTCTGGCGCGAAACTGGACAAAGGAAAGGGGAGTGACGACTCCCCTGACCAGTACCTCCCAGGGGAGGTGCCCAGAGCTCCTCCTCCGTGTCCCAGACCTCTTCCATCTTGGATTCAGAGGTGTTAAGGGCACACTGGACTGCTCTGAGTGGCTAGTTCCAGCAGGTGATGTCAGAGACCCCCTCTGATAGGTTCTTACCTCTCTTGGTAGCCAAACCTCCTTTCTTGGTAGCCAAACCTCCTTTTCTGGCTATTTCAGGTCTCTCCTCTGGGCTATTCTTCAGTTAATGAATGCAAGAGCTCACCAGAGTTCCTCTGCACTTCCCTCTTCGACTTCTGCCAAGGATCGACCGCTGACTGCTCCAGGACGCCTGCAAAACCGCAACAAAGTAGCAAGACGACTACCAGCAAAATTGTAGCGCCTCATCCTGCCTGCTTTCTCGACTGTTTCCTGATGGTGCCTGCTCTGAGGGCTGTCTGCCTTCACCCTGCACTGGAATGCAAGAAGAAATCTCCAGTGGGTCGACAGAATTTTCCCCCTGCTAACGCAGGCACCAAAAGACTGCATCACCGGTCCTCTGGGTTCCCTCTCATCCTGAGGAGCGTGGTCCCTTGAACACAGGAGCTAGATCCAAGTGACCCCCACAGTCCAGTGATCCCTCAGTCCAAGTTTGGTGAAGGTAAGTCCTTGCCTTCCCACGCTAGACTGCAAACCTGTTTACTGTGTGATTTGCAGCTGCTCTGGCTTCTGTGCACTTCTCCAAGGATTCCTTTGTGCACAGCCTAGCCTGGGTCCCCAGCACTCCGTCCTGCAGTGCTCAACCCTCTGAGTTGGACTCCGACGTCGTGGGACCCTCCTTTTTGTGACTCCAGTTACACCAATCTTCTAAGTGCCTGCTCCTGTACTTCTGCAGGTGCTGCCTGCTTCTGTGGGGGCTCTCTGAGTTGCTGAGCGCCCCCTCTGACACCTCCTCCAATGGGCGACATCCTGGTCCTTCTTGGTCCCCAGCAGCACCCAAAAACCTCTCCCGCAACCCTTGCAGCTTGCAAGGCTTGTTTGCTGTATTTCTGCCACATTCAGCACGCGGTGGGACACCTTCCGTCCAAAGGAGAAATTCCTAATCCTTTTCGTTGTTGCAGAATCTTTGGCTTCTTCCACCCGGAGGCAGCCCTTTTGCACCTTCATCTGGGGTTTCCTGGGCTCCTGCCCCCCGGACACTATTGCGACTCTTGGACTTGGTCCCCTTGCCTTGCAGGTCCTCACGTCCAGGAATCCGTCTTCAGTGTTTTGCTGGTGCTTGTGGTTCTTGCAGAATCCCCCTATCACGACTATTGTGTCTTTCTGGGGTAGTAGAGTAACTTTACTCCTACTTTTCAGGGTCTTAGGGTGGGGTATCTTGGACACCCTGACTGTTTTCTTACAGTCCCAGCGACCCTCTACAAGCTCCCATAGGTCTGGGATTCATTTGTGATTCACATTCCACATTTGGAGTATATGGTTTGTGTTGCCCCTAGCCCTATTTCACCTATTGCATCCTATTGTGATTCTACATTGTTTGCACTACTTTCCTTACTGTTACTTACCTGTTTTGGGTTTGTGTACATATAACTGGTGTATATTACTTACCTTCTAACTGAGGATACTCACTGAGATACTTTTGGCACATTGTCATAAAAATAAAGTACCTTTATTTTTAGTAACTCTGAGTATTGTGTTTTCTTATTATATTGTGCTATATGAGATAAGTGGTATAGTAGGAGCTTTGCATGTCTCCTAGTTCAGCCTAAGCTGCTTTGCCATAGCTACCTTCTATCAGCTTAAGCTGCTAGAAACACCTCTATTCTACTAATAAGGGATAACTGGACCTGGCACAGGGTGTAAGTACCACAAGGTACCCACTATAAGCCAGGCCAGCCTCCTACAACAGGCCAATCAGTTTAATAGATGCTTTTGCAGAAAATATACGCTAAACAGATCCTAAATAGATTGACTATCTGGATGGATGATTGTAAAGTACTTACCTCTTAAGAGGCTGGTTTAAGATTACAAGTAAGGTACGATTGACTAAATGTTGAGATTTTTGTGCTTGGTATGGAAGTATGTTAAGGTAAGAAAGGGGCTTTTATGTATCTTATAACAATGTTCGACTGGGTACCCAGGAGTTTGTTGTGGGCCAACAGGGGACCTTTTATTACTAATTATTAGGCTACACCAGGGTAATTATGCCAAGGTATGATGGGGCCACCAAGGTGAAGTAACTGATCCCATCCCAGTTAGAAGAGTAGTAAGACATGGGTGTGTGCTAGCCCCCACTCTATTCTCACTTTACATGAATGATGTGGTAGATTATCTTAAGAAGTGCACACATGATTCCCAAGGCTATGCGGCTTCCCTGTGCTAGTACTACTAGTTGCTGATGACACTATTCTAATATCACATACACCAAAGGCCCTCCAAAATCCCTTAAAGTCATTCAGAGGACATTGCGAAATCAAAGGTCTGGTGATCAACATACTGAAAACTATCTGCATGGCAATTACACTGCATAGGGACTTTAAACTGAACCTCACTGTGAAACGCCATAAATTGGAGCTCGTTGACAACTTTAGTTACCTTGATGTAACCTTGAATTATCAGATGTCCTGGTCCCAACAGGTAAATATATCTAAAGAAACACTGGATCAGAATTCCGGGGTTATTATTAAAAAAAACATCAAACTTCTCTGTGTAAGGCAATTTCACCTGCCCTCAAGATATATAATTGTAAGGCTCAAACAGCAGCCTGATATGGGGCAGAACTGTGGAGGATCAACAGATTGGGCATTCTGAAAAGTGAAGAAAGTAATTGCATGCTGTCCCTGCTACATCCCCCTAAAAGCACCCCATTGGTTCCAGTTTTTCAAGATTTGGCAATTAGGAGGGTAGAAGTCCTGGTTTCTCTAAGACCTCTGCTTTTTTGGATAAGGATATGGGTGACGCAAGATCTGGTCCACTACTGGGAGGGTTTATGGAAAGTGAGGAAACTGGACAAATATAGGTCGCTGCCCTAGCTCTGTTATATAAAAAAACTGGTTCAGAAAATTAGACCTGTGGTCCTTTTGGGATGAACCAGGCCTGTTGACTGTTGATTGTAAGACCTTGCTTTAACAGGCTCATTGGACCTATTCATTGTCAAGGCTTCATCAGAACCCAGGAGTGGGGAAATTGTCAGAACGATTCTTGTCCATCAAGCCCATTGCCTGTTTTGAATCCTGTCTAGATGAGGTGCAACCATCTATGGCCAAAACCTTGTATATGAGATTTTGCTTTTGCAATTTATTTATTAATGCGTTTACAGCAAAATGGAGGTGGGGGGTCTGTAGGTGGAGCAATTTGTACTAATTGCCCTTGATGTTGCCAAAATGCAATTGAGGACATTGTACATGTTAAGTTTTTTTGTTCTGCCTATACCGCTCCCAGAGCAAAATGGATACGACCAATTTGTTGCATTCTGGGTTTTAGAATGCATGGAGTGGTTTTTGCATAATAATTTATCTAAACCTCTTTAATATGGAGTGCGTTGATATTTATACGTGGTGTGGCTTATTAGGAAGAAGAGAGATCTGATGTTTTAGGAACTGGATACATCTTTTTTATGATGAGATGATTTTTTCCTCTGCATTATTCATGATGTTTCATTTTTATCTGTTTTATACTGTATGTTTATATGGATGTACGATGGAACAACACATGCACTTACAACGCATGCCTTTACAAAGTGGTAAGCACATTGCATGCTCATTACCACGCATGCGCTTATCACAAAATGTTTTTACAATGGAAATGCTTTTACCACGAATGTCTTTACCATGAACATTTCGTAGTAAAGGCGTAGTTGGTAAAGGCATATGCATTGTAAAAACGACTAGTAAGTATACCATACAATATATAAATATATGTATATATATATATATACAGACAAACACACTTTTCCACCCAAAAACCCTACCTACCCTAAATAGCTTAAAATGACCTTACCATCCCAAGACCAATACCCACCCTAACACCGAAACACCACTTATCACCCCAAACCCCATACCCACCCTAAAAATTAAACCCCTCTTACCATCTCAAATACCGTACCCACCCTAAAACCTGAAAATGCCCTGACCACCCGACAACCCATACCCATCCTAAAACCTAAACACCCCTTACCTCCTCAAAACCCATACACACCCTAAAACCTAAAATTACCCTTACTGCCCCAAAACCCATGCCCACCCTAAAACCTAAAAAATGCCCTTACCACCCCAAAACCCATATCTACCCTAAAACCTAAAAAAAACCTTACCACCCCAAAACCCATGCCCACCCTAATACCGAAAAATGCACTTACCGCCACAAAACACAAACCCAGCCTACAACCTAAAAATGCCCTTAACATCCCAAAACCTATACCCACCATAAAACCTAAAAATGCCCTTACAAACCCAAAACCCATACCCACCCTAAAACCTAAAAATAACCTTACCACCCCAAACCTATGCACACCCTAAAACCTAAACATGCCCTTACAACCCCAAACCTCATACCCACTGTAAAAAACAAACACCTCTTGACACCTCAAAACCCATGCCAACCCTAAACCCTAAAAATGCCCTTACCACCCCAAAACCCATACCCACTCTAAAACCTAAAAATGCCCTTACCGCCGCCAAACCCATCCTAAAACCTAAAAAATGCCCTTACCACCCCAAAACCCATACCTACCCTCAAACCTAAAACAAACGTACCACCCCAAAACCCATGCACACCCTAATACCTAAAAATACACTTCGCGCCACAAAACACAAACCCACCCTAAAACCTAAAAATGCTCTTACCACCCCAAAACCTATACCCACCATAAAACCTAAAAATGCCCTTACAACCCCAAACCTCATACCCACCGTAAAAACCAAACACCTCTTGACACCCCAAAACCCATAACCACCCTAAAACCTAAAAATGTCCTACCACCCCAAAGCCCATACCCACCCTAAAACCTAAACACCCCTTACCACCCCAAATCCCATACTCACCCTAAAACTGAAAAATACCCTAGCCAGCCAAAAACCCATGCCCACCTTAAAACGTAAAAAAGCCCTTACAGCCACAAAACCCATACCCAAACTAAATCCTAAAAATAACCTTACCACCCCAAAACCTATGCACACCCTAAAACCTAAAAATGCCCTTACAACCCCAAACCACATACCCACCGTAAAAACCAAACACCTCTTGACACCCCAAAACCCATAACCACCCTAAAACCTAAAAATGTCCTATCTCCCCAGAGCCCATGGCCACCCTAAAACCTAAACACCCCTTACCACCCCAAACCCCATACCCACCCTAAAACCGAAAAATACCCTAACCACCCAAAAACCCATTGCCACTTTAAAACGTAAAAAAGCCCTTACAACCACAAAACCCATACCCAAACTAAAACCTAAAAATGCCCTTACCGCTCCAAAACCCAAACCCACCCAAAATCCTAAAAATGCCCTTACCACCCCAAAACCCAAACCCACCCTAAAACCTAAAAATGCCCTTACCACCCCAAAACCCATACCCACCCTAAAACCTAAAAATGCCCTTACCACCCCAAAACCCATACTCATCCTAAAACCTAAAAATCACCTTGCCACCCCCAAACCAATGGACACCGTAAAACCTAAAAATACCCTTACCACCCCAAAACCCATGGCCACCGTAAAACCTAGAAACGCCCTTACCACCAAAAAACCCATACCCACCCTAAAACCGAAAAATGCCCTTACCACCCAAAATCCATACCCACCCTAAAACCTAAAAAATGCCTTTACAACCCCACAACCCATACCCACCCTAAAACCTAAAAATGCCCTTACCACCCCAAAACCCATACCCAGGCTAAAACCTATAAATGCCCTACCACCCCAAAACCCATACCCACCCTAAAACTTAAAAATGCCCTTACCACCCCCAAACCCATACCCACTATTCAACTCCAAAAATTACCACTGGTCCTGGTCAGCTGGTTAATTTCTGCAGGGCTTGATGCAGGAGACTCTGGTCAGCTCTTTTCTACCTGTAGCCTACAGGGAGTCCCTTCTTGGAGTAGTAGAAGCCAGGCAAAATCCTTTTCTTGATGAAGCCCAATGTGTGCAGCTGCTGCAGGCCTTCTGAGTGCAGTGTCCAGGTGCAGGCCAGGGGTCCAGCAGGGTAGTCCTTCTTCTTCTTGTCTTGTTCCAGTAGGGATCTGAAGTAGGGTGGAGCTCTGCCAAAATTATCCTTGCTCCTGGAATGGAAAGCAGGGGTGTGCTCCTGCCAAATCATGTGCAGGCTGCCACGCTTTTTAGGGACCACTTCCTGGAAAGTGTCGCAAAAATCAATCCCAGGGAGCAACATTCCTCCAAAATCTAAGATGGCAAAAATTCAATCTTAGAGTTTAAATCTGGCTGAGTCCACCCAATGGTGTGACCAAGTTTCCCTTAACACACCCCTTTCCAGGCCTCTCTTAATCTAATCATGGAGCACCTGTCTGTCTGGAGTTGCAGGAAATGGGGGTGGTCCAGTTGCTGTCCCAAATGTCCTTCCCTCCTTTGAAGGCCCGTTTGGCTGTTCTCCCCTCATCCTGTTATACCATGTGCTGAGGCAGATCCCATCCCACCAGATGCTTCCTTTGTTTCAGCCCAGGTCACTTAACACTTCATCAAGGCAACCTGGCTCAGGCTGCCAGAGGCTGACCAATCAGAGAAGGACACTACAGGGCTGAAGTTGGTAACTTTTAGCAGGAGTTCTAAAACTCTTTCTAGGTACATGTTATATGGAATTCAACAGTGGCAAGGTGTTAGATTTATTATAGCTTTTAATGTGATACTACACTTGCTATGTTAGCTCCTTCATATGGAGAATTAGGCTTTACTATTTTAAAATAAAGCCTCTCCATGTTAGCCTAAGGAGCCCATTCACTACAATGGGGAAAACTAATGTGGCTATTTTTCCCTCATCAGGGCTCACAAAACAGCTTTTATGAAGTCCCTGCTTATAGTTACATGCAGCCAACCCTGGGGGCATGTATGGCATCATACCTTAGGGGGGGGCATATGCAAAAATAGGGTAGGTTAGGACTTTGGAAGTACTTTTAATTCCAAAGTTGAATTTGGGGTTGACTTTAACTTAAAAGCAGCCAGCAAGGCAGGTCTGCCTTTAAAATGACACTGGGCACCACAGCAGTGCAAATATGGATGTACTATCTATGTTGGGGTACCTAAACCTACAAGCCCTACCATATACTAGGGACGTATATGTAGGTTGGTGAAGCCAATTATAATTAGGGTAATTTGCATAATCCATTTTACACAGAGCACTGGCCACGGGACTGGTTAGCAGGACCCAGGGCACAGTCAGAGTCAGTAACCACCATATCAGTCAAAAGTTTGGTGGTGAGCAGAGCAAAAAGGAGGGCTTTCCTACAAGCAAGTACAACAAAAAAGTGTCACAAGTGATGCCACACAATGGCATGACATTTATAAAGTTTAGCTGCTCACAGTTCTGTTGCAGATTTATTATTATTATTATTATTATTATTATTATTATTATTATTATTATTATTTGTTATTATTATTGTTGTTGTTGCCAAAAATTCAGCAGCCTTAAGCAAAAAGAAGACATATTGCCGAATAGATGGATATACACGTTATAGTCCTTAATGCTTTAACTGTTGGGGCTGGATACTGTAATCTCACACCATTTGCCAATTACTAAGTCCCTATAGATAAGATTACATGTTTTCGAGGCTTTATACAAAAGCTTTAATTTGTCAAAGTAATGATGTTCATCAAGTCATTGTCCACGTCTGCATGCTGGGTAGACAGAAGATCAAAGTGGGTGTCTCCTGGTCTTTGATCAATGTGGTGAGCCTTTTGCAGTTAGCAGCCCAGTAATGAAATCTCATGATAGGGAGGGCCCATCCAAATATCTGGATTCAAAGTTCCAAGTATTTTAGAGATCTTTTGGGCTTGCTGTGTCACCAAATAAAAGATGTAATAGCAGCATTTATTTGTTTGGACAAAGCAGGTGGGAGCTACACTAATAGAGCTTTTAAGAGGATACTAGAGCTGATAACTTTGGAACTAGGGAACCAGGTTCGAGTCTCGGATATTGGCTCAAGATCGTGTTATTTTGGGCAAATCAGTTAGGCCCTCTGCCTTCCGCCAATGCCATCCCGCCATCAGGCCGCAACCCCACCGGCCCTATTATGGCTTCCCCGCTGGGCTGGCGGGCGGAAACATCCATGGGTGTCCTCCAGGGGTGGGTAGAGGTGGCAGGGGGTGACCCTGGGGGCAGGAAAGGGCACCTGTGGACAGCTTCCATGGTCAGAGACCATGGAAATGGGCCCACAGGTCCCTTAACCCCTGCCCTCACACAGGTGTAAAAAAACGACGCACATCATACTGGGTGCCGTTTTTTAAGGCCCGCCTTCTCCTGTGTGTCAAAATGACACGGGAGTGTAAATGAGGTGCACAGGCTTTAAAGTCATTTTTTGGACGGAAACGCCTACCTTGCATGTCCTTAACGCAAGGCGTTTTCCCGCATCGAGAAAATGACGCGCACAGAGGAATTATGACGTTCTCGGGGTCGGGCGTCATGGTATAAATATGGTGTAAGGTTTGCGCCAAATTTGCGTAAAATATTTTGACGCAAATTCGGCACAAACAGAGTATAAATATGCCCCTGAATGTGTTCTTGTGTAATGTAACTGTTGCTCATGTAAAGCACTCCAATACCTTGGAGTGAGCGCTATATAAAACTGCAAAAAAAAGAGATATAATAGTTTCTGAAATAATAATCTGGGCAGGATTATCATTATTGATACCCCCTAAGTAGATAAAATGTTGCTCAACTGGTAGTGTGTGAAAAAGTACAAAATAGTCAAATACTGTCACAGAGTATGCCTTTCGTGCTGCATTAAGTTCAGTTTTCTGTATTCTCTCAGTGAGTCACAGATTCACAGCTGAAAATGACAGTAAATGTAGTGCTTGTCCTCTCTAACATTTGACTTCAGGGGGCAGCTTTACAAGCGTTTTATCCTCTCAAGTTTCAGACTCCTGTTTTGAAGTAACTGAAAATAAAACGCATAGGTGGTGGAAGGCTTAAAAAGCCCCCAGATATGGTTTCTGTTAGGTTTAGCGTAATCAAGGCATTTATAGGCAACTCCTTGAGTGTGCCTCATGAGGGCAGTAGATTGCAATAAATGAGAGCAAATATGGATTCTACCAGGAGAGAAATACACACCAAGGTGCAATTAGGCATGTGGTTCGAAACATCTCTGCTCCAGGTGTGAGAAATGCCTCATTTCTAGAAGCAAACTAAACTGGTTTGATATTTTTGATCTGTATTTATTGTACTTACAATAAGTACCTCTTTGAACAGTGAGCTGCTGCAAATAACATAATGTTAGTTGGAAATTGCACGTTCACCAACAAAGTGGTCTTTTGTTACTGATAGCAAAGAGTCGGCAGTGGGTCCCAGACTGGTGCGGCTCACTAGCACCTTATTGGGGGCAACATACTTTGGGCACCTTGAGCACATTGAAGCCCCCCCCCCGGGACTCCAACACCCAGCTTGCAATGTGCCAGGAGGTGTGTTGGCATGTGAACCTCCTGGAGGGGGCATAGGCGACCTGCTTCACTTGCTGAAAAGCGCTTTCTGTAACCCGCTGCACAGGACACACCTACTGGTGTCAGACGCTCAATAATAGCTGCTTTTTATAAGAAGTAGGGGTTGGCAAAGAATTCCACTCCGTAGGCAGAGTTCACAGAGTTTTTCCCACTCCACGCAGAGTGCGGAGTTCCGAAAAACTCTGCAAAGTGACACAGAGCGGAGTTTTTTCTCTTGTTTTCGCTCGCTAACGTTAAGTTGGTGAGCGTGAGCAGAGAAATCGCTAAGTTGGTGAGCGCAAGCGAGATTTCTGAACACAAGCAGTCATGGTAGGCCGTGCCCCCTCACGATGAGAAAGCTGCCGGTCGCGTTGAAGAAGCTACCACTAGAATAGAAAATCTACTAAAGCAGCAAAAAGAAGTTGGCGCCCTTTGGCACTCCGTGTGATGCAATTCGCACTGATTTTACAGCACAAGAGAAACTCCTGCACTGAAAATCAGTGCGAACAGCGTGCCTTACTCAAACTCTGACGGTTGCTAAACTCCGCATAGCACAGCGGAGTTTTTTCACCACTTCGCTGAGTTCTGCGTAGCAGAACTCCACCCAGGCCTAATAAAAAGTGTGAATGTGCATCAGGGACAACCAACATAATCTATGACCCTTCTAATAACCCCGTCCCAATTGACCCAACTGAATTAAGCACTAGTGGGGGGAATTGCAAACCTCCCAATCTACCTAATAGTGATCTTGCAAATGCTGCGGGTGGGTTAGCTGGGGAAGAAAATGTAAGTTTGGGGGCAAGTGGTAAAGCGATGGATAATGCTTTTCCAACCATAAGATGCTCTAATAGGTTTGTCCCCTTTGGACAGATGAGGACATTGAAAACTAATATGATCCCACCCCAGTTGGGTGACTTGGGCCCTAGTAAAACAAAGTGTGATGATACATGTACCTGAGCTGGGGGGGGGGGGAATATCCAATCTTGTTGCTGTAAGATAACGTGTCACAGCTAAAGGGGCAAATTGGAACATTAATTAGGGAGGTGGGGGACCTAAAGGATTTGTTGAAAAGCCTCCTGCTAGGGGGTGAAATGAGTGAATAGGCTTCATGCCCAGATGAGTTGGAGTGCTCCCTCATACAAGGTGAATATATTCAACCCCAGGTGACGGTCAAGCAAGCCTTACAGAGGACAGCTCCAAAAAAACTAATTGATAGGTAGGGCGAGTAACAATGCACTGATTTTGGGAAGGAAGATAAGTTCCCTAAGCCTGCAAAGTAGGACTATTCACCCCATTAACTTTCAAACTGGGCAGATGCGTTGCTAAGTCTATGCGAGGAATCCAGAGACAAAGGGAGGCCTCTTACAGCCTGCCTTACATCATTTGAAAGAATATGATAGGGAAAAGTGTTTAGCTTGCAGTGGGAGATCTCGACTATTGTCTAATTTGGATGGGCAGACGCAGGATATTAGTGGCCGACATCCTTTCAGAAGAGGTACTTATATTCACATAGGCAATAGCCTGTTTGTCATAAATGTCCTCAAACTGCTGCCAAACACTGAGGAGGGTGAAGAGCCACTGAAAAAAGGTGATCTATTAGATCAGACACAAGAGACAGGGCCTATTCGGTCAGATGTATTATCAGTAGAGCTGTTGTCATTTAAGACCGACAAAACGGATAGGATAACATTGACAATGAAAACTTGCTCAAGGATAAATGGACTAATTGCTATAGATCAGCGAAACCTACAAATCGGACAATTAGATTCAAATTGAAAAACCTGACTGAGGGTGTTCCTCAGGGAGAAGGGACCCACTGAGCTCTGACAATCTGCCACCTGAAATTCCAGCCCCAATGACCCTCCTACTTGTAAACTGACTACCTAGCCCAGTAACAGGGGGGTGCATGGGTATCCTTACAAGAAACATCGATGGCCAGCTACCATCTGGGATGGTGGACCTTAATCTAACCTAAGAAAATTAAGCTAATCACGGGGGCAGGGGATGGACACTCACTGTAGAGATGGAGAAACAGACTACTTCCATTGCACCTAGTGAAATTCGATCTAATCAAGTGTCTTTGATCTCTTGGAATATAGCAGGCCTAAAAGGCATAATGATGGACCCCGATTGGCAGGTATATATTGATCGATTCCACTTTTGCCTCTTCCAGGAGGCATGACTACTGGAACCATTGTACAACAAACTATGGTATAGGACCTTTCACATAAATGCTATTCCCTCCCTTAGAGGTAGACCTTCAGGGAGACTGCTGAGATGGGTTAAAATCTCACTACCGGTCTCAATAGAATTGATTGAGCTGGCTTCTACCAACATACTGGGAATTTGGGTAAAGTTGCAGGATGGACCGGAAGTTTGTTTTTTAATGTCTATTTTAGGCTGAGAAAGCACAGTGTGGATTCTCCAGTGCTCACTGATCTTGATAGAGCTCTAAATGCATTGAATCCCAATGTTACCATTATTGTGGGGGGAGAATTAAATTGTAAATATGAGCCAATTCTGGGGTTAGAAGTGATACTTGAGGAGGATGGGCTAGAGGCGATCCTTCCCTTGATGCAGGCCCTGCTGTACTATATACTTTAGCTTCTATGCAGATACTATAGTTGGCAATAGAACATAGCCTCTGAATGTGCAATGGTAGGAAGGAGTCTGATTGCCCAAGTGTATTCACATATGTGAAGGGGGCTCCACACTCAATTGCTTAATGTAGGGAATGGGAATTAGTCAAACATTTTGTAGTAGAAAGCAGGCACGAAAGTAATTATAATCCTCTTTGTTTCTGCCTGAGTAAAGGATTTTTTACTCCTGGCCTCAGGCTGAAGGAGCTTTGTAAGTTCAGCCAGTGATCGGGAACAACTGTAAGTCATTTAGGTGGCCTTCTATAATGACAAAAACTGACATTTTGGCCAGGATTTATACAGTTTTTGCAGACATGCTATGTCCTTATGTAGGCTGGCCATCTTCTAGAATCCCAATTATGTCTGTCCATTCCCTTTTAGCTGAGGAGATAAAGAATAATTTAACAAAGATTACTACAAAGAAAAATAAGGTGAACTCAGGAGGTAAGATCTGAACAAACCCATAGTATTAAAAAAAGTGCAGAGAGGATAAGAAGCACATTCTACTAGTACTCAAGACCAAGAAGAGCATGGGTATTCGAGATGGGAGGGCAGAGTATAAAAGTGCACTGCTGAAAGCGCAGAGGGAATTGGAAGATTCCAACTGGAATGAGCTAGTGGAAGCGGGAAAAGGAAAGACAATACAATGTTTTGGAAGATTGTAGCCCATGGTACCAAAAATGTCTGGGTACATACTGACCATTATATAGATCCCGAAACTTGGGCCAGGCATTTCTCCGAATTGTACTCATATACGGATGAACTGGATAGTCACCAGTATAGAACATATGTCTGTCTAATGACAATCGAACGTTATCAGGAAGATTGTCTGGCCAACAACGGAGCGGGTGAGCAAAGGGGGGCTACTAGGCTTGGCCTCTTTTACTATGGAAGAAACGATGCTGGTAATAGAGGCAAAGAAAACTAACAAGGCACCAGGCCTTGATAAGATCCTGGGTGACTTGCTAAGGCACTCTAAAGAAGTATGGGTGCTATACATTAACCTCCTCTGTAATGCAGTTGTTTCAGGAGCACCAATTCCTAACACGTGGAGAGGAGCTGAAATAGTTCCAATCTACAAAAAAGAAAACAAGCAGGGCCCTTCAAATTACAGGTGTAGAAAGGTAGCCTCTTTCTATCCTTGTTACCCCCACTTTTGGCCTGTTTATGAGTATATGTCAGGGTGTTTTTACTGTCTCACTGGGATCCTTCTAGCCAGGGCCCAGTGCTCATAGTGAAAACCCTATGTTGTTAGTGTGTTTGATATGTGTCACTGGGATCCTGCTAGCCAGGACCCCAGTGCTCATAAGTTTGTGGCCTATATGTGTTCCCTGTGTGGTGCCTAACTGTATCACTGAGGCTCTGCTAACCAGAACCTCAGTGTTCATGCTCTCTCTGCTTTCTAAAATTGTCACTGCAGGCTAGTGACTAATTTTACCAATTCTCATTGGCACACTGGTACACCCATATAATTCCCTTGTATATGGTACTTAGGTACCCAGGGTATTGGGGTTCCAGGAAATCCCTATGGGCTGCAGCATTTCTTTTGCCACCCATAGGGAGCTCAGGCAATTCTTACACAGGCCTCCCACTGCAGCCTGAGTGAAATAACGTCCATGTTATTTCAAAGCCATTTTTCACTACACAGAAGTAACTTATAAGTCACCTATGTGTCTAACCCTCACTTGGTGAAGGTTAGGTGCCAAGTTACTTAGTGTGTGGGCACCCTGGCACTAGCCAAGGTGCCCCCACATTGTTCAGGGCAAATTCCCCGAACTTTGTGATTGTGGGGACACCATTACATGCGTCCACTATACATAGGTCACTACCTATGTATAGCGTCACAATGGTAACTCCGAACATGGCCATGTAAAATGTCTAAGATCATGACAATTCCATGATCCCCCGGGTCTCTAGCACAGAACCCGGGTACTGCCAAACTGCCTTTCCGGGGTTTCCACTGCAGCTGCTGCCAACCCCTCAGACAGAATTCTGCCCTCCTGGGGTCTGGGCAGCCCCGGCCCAGGAAGGCAGAACAAAGGATTTCCTCTGAGAGAGGGTGTTACACCCTCTCCCTTTGGAAATAGGTGTGAAGGGCTGGGGAGGAGTAGCCTCCCCCAGCCTCTGGAAATGCTTTGATGGGCACAGATGGTGCCCATCTCTGCATAAGCCAGTCTACACCGATTCAGGGATCCCCCAACCCTGCTCTGGCACGAAACTGGACAAAGGAAAGGGGAGTGACGACTCCCCTGACCAGTACCTCCCAGGGGAGGTGCCCAGAGCTCCTCCTCCGTGTCCTAGACCTCTTCCATCTTGGATTCAGAGGTGTTAAGGGCACACTGGACTGCTCTTAGTGGCTAGTTCCAGCAGGTGATGTCAGAGACCCCCTCTGATAGGTTCTTACCTCTCTAGGTAGCCAAACCTCCTTTCTTGGTAGCCAAACCTCCTTCTCTGGCTATTTCAGGTCTCTCCTCTGGGCTATTCTTCAGTTAACGAATGCAAGAGCTCACCAGAGTTCCTCTGCACTTCCCTCTTCGACTTCTCCCAAGGATCGACCGCTGACTGCTCCAGGACGCCTGCAAAACCGCAACAAAGTAGCAAGACGACTACCAGCAAAATTGTAGCGCCTCATCCTGCCTGCTTTCTCGAC